>NC_057831.1:5757575-6060606 GCF_910594005.1 Cervus elaphus | reverse complement strand
GCAACCCACTCCAGTATTCTTGCCTGGAGAATCCCATGGACAGAGGAGCCTGGCAGGCTACAGGCCACGGAATCACAAGAGTTGGATATGACTTAGTGGCTAAACCACCACCAAGGTATAATTGAAGCTAAATAACACATATTATATATTATTTCTGTTTAAATACTTTAATGCAAATTTAAGGTGTTTTGTTATTCTGAAATTTTCAGGGATTATAAATGTTCATGGTTTTAGAAGTTCAGGCTCAGGAATTCTGTGATTCAAATATTAGTTAAGTTTAAGCAATATCAATAATTAAATATAGTTTTGTATCAGAGTTGGAAAGCAAAACGACTGTGAAATAGTAGCTCCAGAATTTCTGAGTCTATTTGGTCTAACTGTTTGGTCTGAGTATATTTGAAAGGAGAGTCTAGTAATGAATTTACTAGACTTCGTATTTACATAACAAGGTCACTGTTTTATGTTTGTTTGGATGGCTTTGAATCTGAGATTATGTAGGACCCTGCTTGGATATTTTCACTGGGCAGACTTATGCAATATAACTTTCAAAAGTTGAGATGGCATATATTTTTAATAATTCATTTGTAATGTATGTGAGGCATTTATGCTTAAATTTTAAAATTTTGAATGTTTGATTATTCTGATCTATAAGAGAGACAAAATTATCTAGTGGATGGGAAGCTTTACTGCAGAATTTGATTTGAGTTTCACAAATGACAATAAAATAGTAGAAGTTCCTTTTCTATAATATTAAGCATTAGTATATACTTCCAGGGTCTAAACATAATGGCAGGTCTAACAAGAAACAGGTTTATGGTCTAAAAAAAGGTATCATTTTATCTTCATTATACTTGTTTTCCTAAAAAATAGTTATTGTATTATGCTCCAGTTTACTAAATCTGTGTTGCATCATGCATATAGTTTCATGGACCAATTGCAATTTTTAATGTGATTCTTGAAAATTATTCACAAAGGTGCTTTAACCACTCTAAGACCTCACTTTTTCATTTGTAAAACTATGATTCTCTCCTTAAAAGGAAATTATATTTCTAAATCATATGATGATTAAGGAATCTGTATAAAATTTGTGAGTGATTCCTTATAATAAAAATTATGGTGAAATTTTTAAAGAGATGATTTTCAATTAGTATGAACTATTTTTTCCTCTGCCCTAAAATCTTACTCTTTACAGTTCTTCAGAAACTGGAGTCATTTATTCTGTGGTCTTTAAAGTCTCTAATCTGAAAAGCTATTCTGTGTTTCAGAAAGGCTTAAAGCTATTATGTGGTCCCTCAACTTAGGCAGAGAATGGCTTTTGGGATCACGAATGGATGAGAGTCAATAAGATCATTCTGAGAGAGAAAAGATAATGAGAAAAGGATAGGGTAGAAGAAAGAGCCCTGAGAATAACAACATTAGGGAAAGTGAAAAGTACGGGCAAAGGAAAATTTGAATATTTTCATCAATTGGCATCGTATGTGCTAGGAAAGATGAGTAAGTGGTCAAGTGTATCAAACACTGTTTTACATTTCTGGTGAGGTTGTAGAGGGTTTAAAAGACCACTGATTTCACCATATAGGTGAGAATGGATAAACTAAAAATTAGTGTTTGTATTTTAAGCTATCAAAAAGTTGTAGAGTCAAGTAAGTCTAAATAAATTCCAAACATAGACAGACCTTCTCTGTCTTTGACAAGTCAGTGCCAGCTTGCATTTCTGGGTTAGTCTGTGAATTGCTAGCAAATGTAATAGGCTTGTCATGGTCAAAGAAAAACTGTGAGGACAAGGGTAAAACAGCCACACTGGGGTGGACATGTTACATCTGAATCTGAAGGAGAATTCCACTCTCCCCGGTTCTCCTCTGTGGGAATTTTACTGAATAAGCTCAGTTTTGCTGTGAACTTAAAACTGCCCTAGAAAACAAAGTTTATTAATTTAAGAGAAGTGACATGCAGAATTAATTGGATTGGATTTACACCAGGGTAACTGAAACAGAAGAAAGCATTAGTAACAGATCAATAGAAATAATCTAAAGCATGTAGGATAAGACAACTAAAAAATTACTGAATAGAAAAGCAAGATCTGGGAGGAAAATATAACCTGGCCTAGTGTGCATGTAATTTATGTCCCAAGAAAGAAGGAGAATGGGCAGGAAAATAAAATATGAAGAGAAAATAGCCTAGACGTTTTCAAAGCTGATTAAAGTCTCACACCCCAGAATTAAGAAGCCTGCTGAATACCAGGCAGGATAAACACAAAGAAAATCTTGCCAAGGTAAATCATAGTCAAGCTGTTGAAAACTAAAGATAAAGAGAAAAACCCTAGAAATAGTCCTGATTAAGAAAGATGGATGATTGACTAAATACACAGAAGCTAGAGAAATGGAATAACATCTTTTAAATGCTAAAAGGATGTCAATTCACAATTCTTTACCTAATAAAAATATCTACTACAATTAAAATGAAGTAAAAATGGCTTCAGAAAAATTACGAGGTTATTCTTCACTAGCAGACATGCCTGAACAGTAGGTTAAAGAAGTTTTTTTTAGAATGAAGAGAATTTTCCCAGTTGGAAAGTTGGATATTTAGTAAGAAAACAAAGAACACAGAAAAGGATGAACACGTGGATAAATATAAAAATGAAAGTCATAAATCAGTTATATCAATAATTATATAAATATTGATAGATTATAATTATAATTTTATAATTATACAAATATCGAGGCTTAGTTTCTCCATAGCATGTGGAATCTTCTTAGACCAGGGATCAAACTGCTGTCCCCTGCATTGGCAGGTGCATTCTTATCAACTGCACTACCAGGGAAGTCCTCTGCATCGTAATTTTTAATGGCTTAATGTCAGGTTGCTTATAAAACAAGACCCAATTATAAATTGTATTACTGGGTCTTGCTTTTAAGTCCAAGCTGACATTTTCTGCATTTTGCAGTTTATTCCGTCAATAAACTGACTGAACTGAACTGTAATGTTTAAACATACACATACCTTTGACTTGTTAGTTCCCTTTGTGACTCAGACAGTAAAGCGTCTGCCTACAGTGCCTACAATGCAGGAGACCCGGGTTCAATCCCTGGGTCGGGAAGACCTCCTGGAGAAGGAAATGGCAATCCACTCCAGTATTCTTGCCTGGAAAATCCCATGGATGGTGGAACCTGGTAGGCACCAGGCCATGGGGTCGCAGAGTCAAACACGACTGAGCGACTTCAGTTTCACCTTTGACTTTGCAAGTGTACATCTAGGTATATCCCCACCCCATCCCCCAAATTAGTTCACAAGTTCACAAAAAGTTTTGTATAAAAAGAACGCTTACATTAGTTTTGTTCCAGTAGAGCATCAGGCAAAGCACGGAAGTTGAGAATATAATGATTTCAGTAGAAAGGGTGATTAAATTGACGCTAGCGGTAAAGAGTCCTGACAATGCAGGAGATGGAGAAGACGCAGGTTTGATCTTTGGGTCAGGAAGATCCCCTGGAGGAGGGCATGGCAACCCATTCCAGTATTGTTGCCCAGAGAATCCCATGGACAGAGGATCCTAGTGGGCTAAAGTCCATGGGGTCACAAAGAGTTGGACATGACTGAAGTGACTTAGCATGCCATCTGAGAAAGAAGCACCCTTGGAACTGAAGTTTGTCCACCTTTGGCCCGACAGTGGAACCACTTCCTTTAACAATGTGAACTGCAAGTACAGCTCAGATAGCCCTCTGGTCTCCAAGGATCTGAGAGCAAGCACTGACTCAAGAGAAAAGGTTGACATTGTGGGAAGAACAGGAACTGGAAAAAGTTCCCTCACCCCTGCCTCTTCTAGATAGTCAGAACACAGTGGTACAATTCTGATTGATAACAATTCAACAACCCAAATCGGACTTCACAATTTAAGGAAGAAAATGTCAGACTACAAACAACTCATAAAAGACTGGAAATAACCCAAAAGTTCATCAACAGGAAATGTGAAAACAAATTGTAGTTAATTTCATATAATGAGACACTATGGGCGTAGTGAAAGTAGTAATAAACCACAGACACAATCACATTAGCGAATCTTTGAAATATTATTTGTGTGAAAAAAGCTAAACACAAAGAATACATACCATATGACTTCATTAAAAAAAATCATTGGAGTATCAGTTCAGTTCGGTCGCTCAGTTGTGTCTGATTCTTTGCAACCCCATGGACTGCAGCGTGCCAGTTTCCCTGTCCATCACCAACTCTCAGAGCTTACTCATACTCATGTGCATTGAGCTGGTGATGTCATCCAACCATCTCATCCTCTGTCATCCTCTTCTCCTCTCACCCTCAATCTTTCCCAGCATCAGGATATTTTCAAATGAGTTCTTTGCATCACATGGCCAAAGTATTGGAGCTTCAGCTTCAGCATCAGTCCTTCCAATGAATATTCAGGACTGATTTCCTTTAGGATGGACTGGTTGGATCTCCTTACAGTCCAAGGGAGTCTTAAGAGTCTTCTCCAACACCACAGTTTCAAAAGCATCAGTTCTTTGGCACTCAGCTTTCTTTTTTTTTTTTAAACGCCAAACAGGGACTCTTATTTATTCTGGTTTCTTAAAAATAAAACCTCAAGGGCAAAAATACTACCTTAAGAAGCATAAATATTCAGTGATTTAAGACTTTTGTAGACTTGATTATTTTAATAGTATCCACACAATCTCTTTTCATATCATTTACATATTCGGTATGACCCATAAAAATATTACATATTCTCATGTGTTCTATAAGCAACTCTATCAGTCTAATTTGAAAGTAGATTTATGTACACCAATAAGATATGCAGGCATTCCTTGGGTGATATATACACAATAATCACATAAAACTGATTCTGATTTCCCAATACACTGTTGTCAATGTGTAGCTAGGGAAAAGCAAAACTGGTTATCAGGTCCAAATGAAGAAGACACCTCAACTCCTCTAGCACATTTCATTATTTACACATTTCACTGGGCAATTGCCATCCTTGACCAACCATGTAAGCTTCTTTCCATCAGAGGAAACTTTACAAATCTGCTAATATTGTGGAAAATCCTCTGTGGCTAGCTACTCAGATATCACAAGCAGGAGGAGCTTCAGTGGGACATTCATGGCTATATATGAATTACTACACGATTTACCAAAGCCTATATTTTTTGCCATTAATATTACCAAGTTGTAGTGGAGAAAGTCATTATCTTCTACGCTATAGCTTAGATGATGGTGTTGATCTTTCAAGCCTAACAAAATAATACTTTTATAAATCAAGTATAGTCTAGAAATGACACCAACTATTGAATTATAGATGTTCACCAGTTCACCAGTCGCTCAGTCATGGCCAACTCTTTGCGACCCCATGGACTGCAACATGCCAGGCTTCCCTGTCCATCACCAACTCCTGGAGCCTACTCAAACTCATGTCCATTGAGTTGGTGATGCCATCCAACCATCTCATCCTCTGCCATCCCCCTCTCCTCCCACCTTCAGTCTTTCCCAGCATCAGGGTCCCCTCCAATGAGTCGGCTCTTTGCATCAGGTGGCCAAAGTACCGGAGTTTCAGCTTCAGCATCAGTCCTTCCAATGAACATTCAGGACTGATTTCCTTTAGGATTGACAGGTTGGATCTCCTCACAGTCCAAGAGACTCTCAAGAGTCCTCTCCAACACCACAGTTCAAAAGCATCAATTCTTTGGTGCCCAGCTTTCTTGATAGTCCAACTCTCCCATCCATACATGACTACTGGAAAAGCCATAGCTTTGACTAGACGGACCTTTGTTGGCAAAGTCATGTCGCTGCTTTTTATGCTTTATGTGCTATCTAGGTCGGTCATAGCTTGTCTTCCAAGAAGCAGGGTGCTTTCCATTTCATGGCTGCAGTCACCATCTGCAGTGACTTTGGAGCCCCCAAAAATGAAGTATGTCACTGTTCCCACTGTTTCCCCATCTATTTGCCATGAAGTGATGGGACCAGATGCCATGATCTTCATTTCCTGAATGCTGAGTCTTTTTTTTTTTCTTTTTTTTTTCTTTTTCATTGGTTCTCTCATGCAATCCTTTATAATAACCCTTCAAGGAAGGCACAGTCATTGCCATTTATAGATAAGGAACCTGTGGCATGTAATAGGAGAGTAATCAAGGCCAAGGTTTCACAGGATTAAATGGCAGTATTGGGATTTGAACTGGGATCGGCCTGATTCTTGAGCCTGCACTCTTACCACTTTTCAAGAATATTAAGTCAAGGTTCTGGCAAGTTTTGCATGTCGAGTTGTTCGGTCTGGATATTATCTTCTAGGCAGACCTTTTTCAAAACTTGTTCTATAAGATCACCTTGAGATTTTTTTTTTTTTTTGAGGTCATCAATTTGTGATAGTTTATTTATTTATTTATTTATTTATTTTTTAATTTTTATTAGTTGGAGGCTAATTACTTCACAACATTTCAGTGGGTTTTGTCATACATTGATATGAATCAGCCATAGATTTACACGTATTCCCCATCCCAATCCCCTCTCCCACCTCCCTCTCCACCCGATTCCTCTGGGTCTTCCCAGTGCACCAGGCCCGAGCACTTGTCTCATGCATCCCACCTGGGCTGGTGATCTGTTTCACCATAGATAGTATACATGCTGTTCTTTCGAAATATCCCACCCTCACCTTCTCCCACAGAGTTCAAAAGTCTGTTCTGTATTTCTGTGTCTCTTTTTCTGTTTTGCATATAGGGTTATCGTTACCATCTTTCTAAATTCCATATATATGTGTTAGTATGCTGTAATGTTCTTTATCTTTCTGGCTTACTTCACTCTGTATAATGGGCTCCAGTTTCATCCATCTCATTGGAACTGACTCAAATGAATTCTTTTTAACGACTGAGTAATATTCCATGGTGTATATGTACCACAGCTTCCTTATCCATTCATCTGCTGATGGGCATCTAGGTTGCTTCCATGTCCTGGCTATTATAAACAGTGCTGCGATGAACATTGGGGTGCACGTGTCTCTTTCAGATCTGGTTTCCTCAGTGTGTATGCCCAGAAGTGGGATTGCTGGGTCATATGGCAGTTCTATTTCCAGTTTTTTAAGAAATCTCCACACTGTTCTCCATAGCGGCTGTACTAGTTTGCATTCCCACCAACAATGTAAGGGGGTTCCCTTTTCTCCACACCGTCTCTAGCATTTATTGCTTGTAGACTTTTGGATAGCAGCCATCCTGACTGGCGTGTAATGGTACCTCATTGTGGTTTTGATTTGCATTTCTCTGATAATGAGTGATGTTGAGCATCTTTTCATGTATTTGTTAGCCATCTGTATGTCTTCCTTGGAGAAATGTCTGTTTAGTTCTTTGGCCCATTTTTTGATTGGGTCATTGATTTTTCTGGGATTGAGCTTCAGGAGTTGCTTGTATATTTTTGAGATTAATCCTTTGTCTGTTTCTTCATTTGCTGTTATTTTCTCCCAATCTGAGGGCTGTCTTTTCACCTTACTTATAGTTTCCTTTGTTGTGCAAAAGCTTTTAAGTTTCATTAGGTCCCATTTGTTTAGTTTTGCTTTTATTTCCAATATTCTGGGAGGTGGGTCATAGAGGATCTTGCTGTGATTTATGTTGGAGAGTGTTTTGCCTATGTTCTCCTCTAGGAGTTTTATAGTTTCTGGTCTTACATTTAGATCTTTAATCCATTTTGAGTTTATTTTTGTGTATGGTGTTAGAAAGTGTTCTAGTTTCATTCTTTTACAAGTGGTTGACCAGTTTTCCCAGCACCACTTGTTAAAGAGGTTGTCTTTTTTCCATTGTATATCCTTGCCTCCTTTGTCAAAGATAAGGTGTCCATAGGTTCGTGGATTTATCTCTGGGCTTTCTATTCTGTTCCATTGATCTATATTTCTGTCTTTGTGCCAGTACCATACTGTCTTGATGACTGTGGCTTTGTAGTAGAGTCTGAAGTCAGGCAGGTTGATTCCTCCAGTTCCATTCTTCTTTCTCAAGATTACTTTGGCTATTCGAGGTTTTTTGTATTTCTATACAAATTGTGAAATTATTTGGTCTAGTTCTGTGAAAAATACCATTGGTAGCTTGATAGGGATTGCATTGAATCTATAGATTGCTTTGGGTAGAATAGCCATTTTGACAATATTGATTCTTCCAATCAATGAACACGGTATATTTCTCCATCTGTTTGTGTCCTCTTTGATTTCTTTCATCAGTGTTTTATAGTTTTCTATGTATAGGTCTTTTGTTTCTTTAGGTAGATATACTCCTAAGTATTTTATTCTTTTTGTTGCAATGGTGAATGGTATTGTTTCCTTAATTTCTCTTTCTGTTTTTTCATAGTTAGTATATAGGAATGCAAGGGATTTCTGTGTGTTAATTTTATATCCTGCAACTTTACTATATTCATTGATTAGCTCTAGTAATTTTCTGGTACAGTCTTTAGGGCTTTCTATGTAGAGGATCATGTCATCTGCAAACAGCGAGAGTTTCACTTCTTTTCCTATCTGGATTCCTTTTACTTCTTTTTCTGCTCTGATTGCTGTGGCCAAAACTTCCAACACTATGTTGAATAGTAGTGGTGAGAGTGGGCACCCTTGTCTTGTTCCTGATTTCAGGGGAAATGCTTTCAGTTTTTCACCATTGAGGGTGATGCTTGCTGTGGGTTTGTCATATATAGCTTTTATTATGTTGAGGTATGTTCCTTCTATTCCTGCTTTCTGGAGAGTTTTAATCATAAATGAGTGTTCAATTTTGTCAAAGGCTTTCTCTGCATCTATTGAGATAATCATATGGTTTTTATCTTTCAATTTGTTAATGTGGTGTAGTACATTGATTGATTTGCGGATATTAAAGAATCCTTGCATTCCTGGGATAAAGCCCACTTGGTCATGGTGTATGATTTTTTTAATATGTTGCTGGATTCTGTTTGCTAGAATTTTGTTAAGGATTTTTGCATCTATGTTCATCCGTGATATTGGCCTGTAGTTTTCTTTTTTTGTGGCATCTTTGTCCGGTTTTGGAATTAGGGTGATGGTGGCCTCACAGAATGAGTTTGGAAGCTTACCTTCATCTGCAATTTTCTGAAAGAGTTTGAATAAGATAGGTGTTAGCTCTTCTCTAAATTTTTGGTAGAATTCAGCTGTGAAGCCATCTGGTCCTGGGCTTTTGTTTGCTGGAAAATTTTTGATTACAGTTTCGATTTCCTTGCTTGTGATGGGTCTGTTAAGATCTTCTATTTCTTCCTGGTTCAGTTTTGGAAAGTTATACTTTTCTAAGAATTTGTCCATTTCATCCAAGTTGTCCATTTTATTGGCATAGAGCTGCTGGTAGTAGTCTCTTATGATCCTTTGTATTTCAGTGTTGTCTGTTGTGATCTCTCCATTTTCATTTCTAATTTTGTTAATTTGGTTCTTCTCTCTTTGCTTCTTAATGAGTCTTGCTAATGGTTTGTCAATTTTGTTTATTTTTTCAAAAAACCAGCTTTTAGCTTTGTTGATTTTTGCTATGGTCTCTTTAGTTTCTTTTGCATTTATTTCTGCCCTGAGTTTTACGATTTCTTTCCTTCTGCTAACCCTGGGGTTCTTCATTTCTTCCTTCTCTAATTGCTTTAGGTGTAGACTTAGGTTATTTATTTGGCTTTTTTCTTGTTTCTTGATGTAAGCCTGTAATGCTATGAACCTTCCCCTTAGCACTGCTTTTACAGTGTCCCATAGGTTTTGGGTTGTTGTGTTTTCATTTTCATTCATTTCTATACATATTTTGATTTCTTTTTTGATTTCTTCTATGACTTGTTGGTTATTCAGAAGCGTGTTATTTAGCCTCCATATGTTTGAATTTTTAACAATTTTTTTCCTGTAGTTGAGATCTAATCTTACTGCACTGTGGTCAGAAAAGATGACTGGAATGATTGTAATTTTTTTGAATTTTCCAAGACCAGATTTATGGCCCAGGATGTGATCTATTCTGGAGAAGGTTCCGTGTGCACTTAAGAAAAAGGTGAAGTTGATTGTTTTGGAGTGAAATGTCCTATAGATATCAATTAGGTCTAGCTGGTCCATTGTGTCATTTAAGGTTTGTGTTTCCTTGTTAATTTTCTGTTTAGTTGATCTATCCATAGTTGTGAGTGGGGTATTAAAGTCTCCCACTATTATTGTGTTACTATTAATTTCCTCTTTCATACCCATTAGCGTTTGCAGCACATATTGCGGTGCTCCTATGTTGGGTGCATATATATTTATAATTGTTATATCTTCTTCTTTGATTGATCCTTTGATCATTATGTAGTGTCCTTCTTTGTCTCTTTTCACATCCTTTATTTGGGTAAAGGAACATGAAAAATGCCCACCAAGTCAAACAAAAGAGGAGGAGATAGGAAATCTACCTGAAAAAGAATTTAGAATAATGATAATAAAAATGATCCAAAATCTTGAAAACAGATAAATACCCTGGAGACAAAGATTGAAAAGATGCAAGAAATGTTTAATAAAGACCTAGAAGAAATAAAAAAGAATCAGTTAAAAATGAATAATGCAATGAATGAGATCAAAAACACTCTGGAGGGAACCAAGAGTAGAATAACAGAGACAGAAGATAGGATAAGTGAGGTAGAAGATAAAATGGTGGAAATAAATGAAGCAGAGAGGAAAAAAGAAAAAAGGATCAAAAGAAATGAGGACAACCTCAGGGACCTCTGGGACACTGTGAAATGCCCCAACATTCGAATCATAGGAGTCCCAGAAGAAGAAGACAAAAAGAAAGGCCATGAGAAAATACTCGAGGAGATAATAGCTGAAAACTTCCCTAAAATGGGGAAGGAAATAGCCACCCAAGTCCAAGAAACCCAGAGAGTCCCAAACAGGATAAACCCAAGGCGAAACACCCCAAGACACATATTAATCAAATTAACAAAGATCAAACACAAAGAACAAATACTAAAAGCAGCAAGGGAGAAACAACAAATGACACACAAAGGGATTCCCATAAGGATAACAGCTGATCTATCAATAGAAACCCTCCAGGCCAGAAGGGAATGGCAGGACATACTTAAAGTAATGAAAGAGAATAACCTACAACCTAGATTACTGTACCCAGCAAGGATCTCATTCAGATATGAAGGAGAATTCAAAAGCTTTACAGACAAGCAAAAGCTGAGAGAATTCAGCACCACCAAACCAGCTCTTCAACAAATGCTAAAGGATCTTCTCTGGACAGGAAACACAGAAAGGCTGTATAAACGTGAACCCAAAACAGCAAAGTAAATGGCAACGGGACCACACCTATCAATAATTACCTTAAATGTAAATGGGTTGAATGCCCCAACCAAAAGACAAAGATTGGCTGAATGGATACAAAAACAAGACCCCTATATATGCTGTCTACAAGAGACCCACCTCAAAACAAGAGACACATACAGACTAAAAGTGAAAAAAATATTTCACGCAAATGGAGACCAAAAGAAAGCAGGAGTCGCAATACTCGTATCAGAATGCTGAGTTTTAAGCCAACTTTTTCCCTCTCCTCTTTCACGTTCATCAAGAGGCTCTTTAGCTCCTCTTCACTTTCTGCCATAAGGGTGGTGTCGTCTGCATATCTGAGGTTATTGATATTTCTCCTGGCAATCTTGATTCCAGGTTGTGCTTCATCCTGTCTGGCATTTCTCATGAGGCGCTCTGCATATAAGTTAAATAAGCAGGGTATCAATATACAGCCTTGACTGTATATTGGACTGTCAGGGATTTGGAACAGATTTGGAACCAGTCTGTTGTTCCATGTCCAGTTCTAATTGTAGCTTCTTGACCTGCATACAGGTTTCTCAGGAGGCACAGTTGATTTATAAAGTTGTGTTGGTTTCAGGTGTACAGGAAAGTGAATCAGTTATATATCCTCTTGTTCAGGTTACTTTCCCACATGGGCCATCATGGGGAACAACTCCAGTCCCCTGTGCTGTGCAGCAGGCCCTTATTAGTTTCCTGTTTTAGATACAGCAGCATGCACGTGTCACTCTCAATTTCCCACTTTATCCCCCATCAAACCTTTCACCACTTGTAACCATGAATTTGTTTTCTGCACCTGTGACTCTTTTCTGTTTTGTAAATAAGTTCCTTTACGTCTTTTTTTTTTTTTTAGATTCCACATTTAAGCAATATCCTATATTTGTCTCTCTCCATCTGACTTCACTCAGTATGATAATCTCTAGGCCCATCACGTTGCTATAAATGGCATTATTTCATTCTTTTTTATGGCTGAGTAATATTCTGTTGTGTATGTGTACCACATCTTTGTTACCCACTCCTTCGTTCTGTTCGGTCTTTGTTATCCAGGTGTTAGCTATTTTGCCCTTGTTCTCTAATTTTCTCTGTTTTTCCTTGTTTTCTATTTCTTTGTCATTTTGTTTCCTTTTTTGGAGACTTTTTAAACTGCATTTTCAGCCTTTCTATTGAATTTTCCATTTCAGGATATTTATTTTAAAAACTTCTTTTATGTCTCTGATTTTTTTTTAATCCATCCCTTTCTTGTTTCATGGTTGTAACATGTTTTCTTGTTTATTAATGATAGACTTTGAAATTTTGTTCTTCTGTAATGTCAGTTTCTTAAAAATTACTTTGTTTGAAATCATGTGGAAGACTTTACTCAGATTTCTGGTGTCTTTAGTATTACCCTCATAATTAAAAGCTTTGGGTGAAAATGGTCATTGGAAACTCTGAAAATACAGGTGGAAGTTACTGTCTTCTCTAGAATGATCTAAATGGGATTTTTTTCTGGAGAACCCCAGTATCCCAATACTTTAAGATTTTCCTAAGACTGTGGATTTCTAAGAGAGTTTTCTTTTATAGCACAGATTACTTTTTGGAATGCAAAGCTCAGTGCTCTGGTGGTCAAGTGGGAAAACAGGTTATGTGTCTCAACTTTCAACATTTAATCCAGTTAATCTGAGTCATTCAGTCCTTCACTTCTCCAGAGAAGAATTCTCCAGTATTCAGTCAGTACTGAGGAAGGGTAGCTATCAGATTATGAAGAGGAAAGTGTGTCTAGGGAAACCCTAATTTGTTACACATCTTTTACCCAGTCCTCCTTATTTTAACCTCGAAACCCTTTAGGTTTCCGTGGTGGCTCAGATGGTAAAGAATCTGCCTGCAGTGCAGGAGACCAGGCTTTGATCCCCTGGAGAAGGCTGTGGCAACACACCAGATATTCTTCCGTGGAGAACTCCATGGACGCAGGCTCCTGGCAGGTCATGATCCATGGGGTTGCAAAGAGTCGGCATGTCTGAGTGACTAACGTTTGCACTATAAATTTCAGAAAAACCTGTTGTTACAAATGTTGAACCTTCTGAGGATTCTTCTTTGTAAACTAAAACCTAAGTCTCAGATTTTGCTACTGCTTATTTTAGATTAGGTATTCTAACTCCCATCTGTTTTTCTGGGTTCCAAAAGTTTGTTGCTGTTGTTACCTCTCTTGTTTGTCTTGTAATTTTTTTGTCTTTAAAATATGCAGTTAGAGTGAGGTTTCTGAAGGCAGATAATTGAATTGTTTATTAAGTGTACTCTTTTAATTCAGAAGACTTTTTAAAAATTGACTTTAGAGGGTAAGAAATGAAGCCTTGTCCTTCAATTTATGAGAGTACTTATTACTATGACTACTTGAGTGTGTAAAATTAGAATATATTTAATAAGCTTCCCACAATTATTTTAAGCATTATTTTTATGAATGCAGAATGTTTTCATGACAGCAAGCAATTATCTTTGACAATAAAATTTAAATGTATTAATGACTAGTAGTTATTCTAGTGTGTTTGGTTATTAGCAGTTATTTAGAATTTAGTCACAGTAAATTCACGCTATACATAATCCTTTTATGCATTTTCCAGACTCCTCTCCTAATTGATTATTACCTTCATAAGAAAAATTTATCTTTATCACAACTCTTAAACTCTAGAACCTACAGTGTCTTGTATGTCTGATGAGAGCACTAACTTTATGTTGTGTGCATTTAAGAGAGGGGAAACCAACAGGACTGAAGTACATCATACTCTAATTACTCATATTTCAGTTTAACAATTGATAGGTGGATCCAGAGAATCCATGTAACATTTTTAAAGCTAGTGAAATTTTATAGAACCTTAAAAGAACTTATGTTTTTGTGTGTGGAATTCTTATTAGAATAATCCCGCAGATTATCATCTGTGCACTTAGGCAGAATGAAAGCTTACTGGCACTGCATGTGACACAGTCAGTTCTGCACTTCAGTTTCTCCAGTTGTTGTGCCAAAACTATTTTAAAATGGTACCTGAGCCTAGTCTTGCTTAAATGTTCCTTGGACCTTACTTGGTAAAAGATAAGTTTATGTTTTCAAAACTATCCTGTGATTTCTGTTTTTAGTTCAGTTTAATATGGATGTTTTAAATTTGCATGATTCTGACAAGAATACAGTGTTAAAACCTGAGGACTTTTGGTTTTACAAATGAAATCAAAATAAAGAAGGAGGAAACTGACTTTACTATTCAAATAGCTTTGTATAATTTTTAGCAATTAGACTTGAGATCATTCAGTCTATGTTTGAGAAAAGTTTTCAGTTAACTTTTGCAAGGCACTATTTAAAACTTCTTTTCAAAGTAGTATAGATGGATATTGTAACTGTGTGTTGCAACTCAATCTTGTAACTATGTTTTTTTTTTTCATTGAACCTAATTTGTATGGTCTGAATAAATAACTCCCAGAAGAATTCCCTTACTCAAAGGGAGGTCTGAAAATTATAGCAAGTTACCTGCTTTTCTCACTAATTTGAAGTAAGATGAGTTTGATTTATACATGATGGATTAAGTTGTTTTTGTTGTTCCTCAGAAGAGTGTGTCCCTTCTGAAAGAGCAAGTTACTGATCTTTCCCAAGAACTGTAGCTATGAGAAGGAGCTGAGAGCAGTGCTAGTAACGACGGTGCTGCTCGTTTGAAAGCAACTAAAATGAATGCGAGTCTAGGCTGAGCTTCTCCTTTCACTGGCGTATGAGGGTCAAAGAAAGAACGAGTAATGAACATTAGGGGTACTTACTCTGTGTCAGACCCACTTTCATAAGCTGTATGGTATTAATTCATCTTCAGAGCAGCTCTGTAAAGTAAATACAATTATTATCATCCCCATTTCATAGAAGAAGGAATAGAGGCAAGTCATGGGGCTGATAAATTATAGAACTGGGCTTTGCATCCAGACAGTCTGGTTCTGGAGTCCATAAGCTTAACTACCACTCTAAATTGTTGCTACTATAAGAGAATTCTGCAGAAAAATATGAAATTGCTCTCAAATAAAAGAAGAAAAAGAAGTGAGGATAAAAGAACATAGCCAAACCAAGTGATTCAAGGTCATGGGGCTCTGATTTATTGACATGGATCAGTATTATTGTCAGATTTTAACTTATTTGGCTTATATAGAGAAAAGAGTAAAATAAAGATGACTAAAGGGGTTTCCTGGATGGCTCAGCGGTAAAGAATCTGCCTGCAACACAGGAGACTCAGGTTCGATCCCTGGGTCAGGAAGATCCGTCTGAAGGAAGAAATGGCAACCCACTTCAATATTCTTGCCTGGAGAGTCCCATGGACAGAGGAGCCTGGCCGGATACAGTGCAAAAGGTCAAAAAAAGTCAGACACAATTGAGTGACTAAGCATGCAGGAAGTAAATTTATCACATTAAAATCAGGAAGAAACACAATATACCTTGTAAATTCAGTAATTTTTCTTCTCAGTTACTTATTCTACTGACATTATTGTAATTCCAAAGGGAGGATGGAAGTGAGAATCACATTAACATGTACATGTATAACTGAATCACTTTGTTGTACACCTAGAACAAACACAACATTGTTAATCAACTATACACCAAAGTAAAATAAAGATAAATAACTTACTGAAAAAATGTTTTGAGGTGCCAATTTGACATTCAGTGATCAATGCTAAGTAAGCTGTTGGATAAATGTAACTTAAGCTCAGAAGTTTGGGCTGAAGATACAAATTGGAGATCATTAAGACATAATAATATTTAAAGTCATGAAATTGCTTGGTATTATCTAGGAAGAGGATAGACAGAGAGAAGGAAATCTCATGTTAGGGTAAGAGGAGAAGTCAATAAAGGAGCCTGGGAAAGAGCAGTTGATAGAACAAGAGGAAATGCAGGAATGTGTGACGCAGGAAAGCCAGGAAACTAAGCAAGGTAGAACGTGCCTAAGCCTGCTGAGGATTAGATTATGTGCAAGAAAAGTTTCACTGGGTTTGGCAATGTGGAAGGCACTGATGAATTTAGCAAAAGTAGTTTCAATGGACTGTGGACAGGGAGGCTAGATTGAGACGGATGGAAAAATTAAGAGGAAGTAAGCATGGGTAAACTAATATAGGGAAAGGCTTAGTAGACTAATTCTACTATGCTTCTTAAAATTGTTCTCATGTGCAACTCTATGAGACCCCATGGACTGTAGCCCGCCAGGCTCCTCTGTCCATTGACTTCTCCAAGCAAGAACACTGGAGTGGATAGCCATTCCCTTCTCTAGGGGATTTTCCCCACCCAGGGATCGAACCCGGTCTGCTGCTTTCAGGCGGACTCTTTCCCATCTGAGCCACCAGGGAGGCCCTCATCAGACAAAGCCCAGTTTTAATCACTACCCTCCTCAACTCTATGGAACCGTCATTCACATGATTCTATCATCTTTTCTCTGTATTTGTTTACCTCTTATTTATCCTTCCACCTCATCTTTCCCTTTAAAATTCCATTACTGTATCTTCGGGAATTCATTTTTTCTGGTTAAAAGTCTTCAGCCATATCTTTCAGTGTTATCTCTGCTTGCTTGCTTTGTCTTTGCCTTGACAGGGGACACTGACTCCCCTTACGTACCGTACAGGCCGGGAGTGGGAGCGTTATCCTTGTTGACTACTGCTATTTTCAGGCAATACCCCTGCTCTTCTGAGTTTTCCCAGAGTGGGATGGAGTTTTAGTTATCTTAAAAGTAGCAGGGCTCTCAGAGAGTCTTGCATATAGTATTCATTGTACTGCATATTCCATTTTATATAAGACTTTAGCAACCATGGATTTTGGTAACCATAGCCCAGGGCTATTAAGGGGTGACTGTAGTTTCTTTCTGTTAAAACTCTTGCCTGTATTTGTTTTTTTTTTTTTTTTCCTCTAGAACTCTTTCTTGGGACCAGAATATAACTCAAAGAAACATTGTTCCAAGCAGTCTTTAAAATAAGCAGAGAATCTTTAATTTCTTCAAACTTTCCACTCTCCATTTTTAAATGTTAGGCTGCACGTACAGATTTACTCCTTTTGCTAAGTGTTCTGCTTCTTCATCTGTTTTCTAATCATCATTACATTCAAGGAATTCTCTATCATTTTTGTATTATTAGAAGAAATAAAAATGTATTTGCCTAAGAAAAAAAAAGAAACATTGTTCCAGATATATCAGAGAGTAAGGATTTTGATTATGAAGTTTTCAGCTTTACGTCCTCTGAATGTTATACCTGAAAAACATGAAACTAACATAGTTCTTCTAAATATTAAATATCAAAATAGTCATTTTAGAAGGATAATGTGAAATAATGTGGTTGCTAAGAACACTTCGGAGCTAATGTAGTGCACAAGAAAGTAGATGAAAACTCATAATTTTTTATGTAAAAATATTTCATATACTTGTTTTCATTTCTAGATTACAGTGTATTGGCAAAGCAGTAGTTTTCTCTGAATTTATAATTTGGTTTGTCTTCATGAAATGTTTATCTCTTTCTAACTCAACCTTTAACCCTAAGAGACATTTGAGCCCTAGGAAAATTATCCCTTTGGCACAGGAATTTTTCACTTTGAATGACTTATTATTCAGTTTTGGTTAAAAGAATTTGATTAAAAAGATTAAGTACCCAAGAAAATGTATAATCTGCAATTTTAGAAAAAAAATTTAATAATCAAACATTCCTTTTTCATATGCTCGTAATTAAACCCATGGTCACCATAATTTCTAAATATATGTCATTCATCCATCATCTCAAATCTCTAAAGTAGCTTCTTGGTAAGAATAAATGATATATTGAATCATGACCAGTTTTATTATTTAGCATAACAGCTTAGAAATGAATCTATCTTCAGAATTTTTTTTTAACCTATTTATATACCCAAATATGGCTTCCCAGGTAGCACAATGGTAAAGAATCTACCTGCCAGTGGAGGAGATGCAAGAGACGTGGATTCAATCCCTTGGTTGGAAAGATCCCATGGAGAAGGAAATGGTAACCCACTCCAGTATTCTTTCATGGAAAATTCCATAGACAGAGGAAGCTGGCTGACTGCAGTCCATGGGGTCACAAAGAATCAGACATGACTGAGTGACTGAGCATGCACACATGCATATCCCAATATAGAAAACAAACCTCTGGATAACAGAAAGATTAATGAGCAATATGGTCTCTAGAGGCCCTCACTATCAGTTCTCAGTCCTGTCTTGTGAAAAAAATCTTCTAAGCTAAAATCTTCTAAGCTAAAACCTTCTCTTCTTTGTGAATGTAATGTGGTTTTTCTTATAGAAAGTGATCACATATTCCAAGAGTCTAATATAATGTATTTGGTTGTCTATTTCACTTCTCTTTTTGAGTATAAGACAGTTCAAGCCAGAGATTCGGCTCTTTGGTTGGATCTCCTCAAAGTAATGGGGTTTCGCTAATAGCTCAGTAAAGAATCTTTCTGCAATGCAGGAGACCTGAGTTTGATTTTTGGGTTGGGAAGATATGCTGGAGAAGGAAATAGCAACCCACTCCAGTATTCTCTCCTGGAGAATCCCATGGACAGAGGAGCCTGGCAGGCTACAGTCCACGGGGTCGCAAAGAGTCAGACATGACTTAGCCACTGAGCTACCACCACATACCTCAAACTGATGATGCTACCATTAAAACAACAATAATTACAAAATGTGAAATCTGTGGTTACGTAGACTCTAAACTTCGCTGTTACAAGTAGAACATGATTGTGAAAGTGGATTATTTTCCAAATTTTACAGTAATAGACATGACTTTTTTTTTTAAGTTGCAGTTGCCGATCCCCAGAAAATACCATTGACTCTATTGAAACCATTTATTGGTGTTACAGTAAATACACATACTTTATTGTTGTTGTTGTTCAGTTGCTAAGTTGTGTCTGACTCTTTATGACTGCTTGAACTGCAGCCCACCAGGCCTCCCTGGTCCTTCACTATCTCCCGGAGTTTGCTCAAACGCAAGTGCATTGAGTTGGTGATGCCATCCAACCATCTCATCCTCTGTTGTTCCCTTCTCCTCTTGCCCTCAGTTTTTTCCAACATCAGTATCTTTTTTTTCCCAATGCGTCAGCTCTTCACATCAGGTGGCCAATGTATTGGAGCTTCAGCTTCAGTATCAGTCCTTCCAATGAATATTTAGGGTTGATTTCCTTTAAGATTGACTGATTTGATCTCTTTGCTGTCCGAGGGACTCTCAAGAGTCTTCTCCAGCCCTGCAGTTCAAAAACATCAATTCTTTGTCATTCAGCTTTCTTTATGGTCCAACTCTCACATCCGTACCTGACTACTGGAAAAACCATAGCTTTGACTATATAGATGTTTGTCAGCAAAGTGATGTCTTTGCTTTGTAATATGCTATCTAGGTTTGTCATAGTTTTTCTTCCCAGGAGTAAGTGTCTTTTAATTTCATGGCTGCAGTCACTGCCGTGATTTTGTGAAGTTGCTCAGTCATGTCTGACTCTTTGTGATCCCGTGGACTGTAGCCTACCAAGCTCTTCTGTCCGTGGAATTCTCCAGGCAAGAATACTGGGGTGGGTAACCTTTCCCTTCTCCAGGGGATCTTCCCAACCCTGGGATCGAACCCAAGTCTCCCTCATTGCAGGCAGACACTTTACTCTCTGAGCCACCAGGGAAGCCCTGATTTTGGAGCCCAGGAAAATAAAATCTGTCACTGTTTTCACTTTTTATCCATCTATTTGCCATGAAGTGATGGGACCAGAGGCTATGATCTTAGTTTTTTGAATTTTGTGTTTTAAGCCAGCTTTTCCACTCTCCTCCTTTACCCTCAGCAAGAGACTGTTTAGTTCCTCTTTACTTTCTGTCATTAAAGTGGTATCATTTGCGTATCTGAGGTTCTTGATATTTCTCCTGGCAATCTTGATTCCAGCTTGTGATTCACCTGACCTTTGTAGACCTTTATTTTTTTCACATAAGTAATACATATTTGCCCCTTCCTTTTTCCTTCCTGTTTAACAGAATCACACAGCTTTTCTTACAGTGAATATGAATTATTTTCCTTTTTTGACTTGAGCAACCACCAAGCAGTATAGATTTGGGGAGAAATAAAGGGATCTCATCTAAAGTTTCTTTTTTTTAATATGAAGACAGAATTTGTAGGTCAGAGTTGTTTAAGTATTATGCCTTAGTTTATAAGTTTAGGCAAGTCATTAAACTTCTCAGGACTTCATTTACCTCACCTGTGAAATGAAAATCATGGACTAAATTACAAATTCTTGCAATGCTAAAAATTTCAGTTATTATTTGATTGATGTAAATCTGTCTAAGATTAAAAATTGAAAGTGGAACAATAGCTTTTTAACAATCATAAAAGAATTATTAAGCACTAAATTATGCATGGCAATATTTTTCTATAAAATTTAAAAAATTAAGTGTCTTCTTTGAACCAGCTTACATTTAAAAATGAAAAGTCAAATAGGTCACCAGATCCATTAAAGAAGACATTCAATATATCTTGACATTTCTTCATTCAACCTAGTCATTTACATCTCTTAGCTAGACCTTGTGCAGGCAACAGAGGATTCAGAGATGAATAAAACATGGCCTCTAACCTCGAGGAGTTTACAGTTTAACATGTTTAAAAGTCACTGCTAAATTATGACCATAAAGACCTGAATAGCAAATTTGTAAATTGGGATTTTGCTTATTCTTTAGAACTGACATTATCTTCCTTTACTAAATTAGTCAGGGAGTTATTAAGTTAGTCAGTGTAAGTGTAACTGTAGGCTTGATAAAGGAAGGTACAGGTCTTATTTGAAGCTGTAATGCAGTATAATCACTTAGTCCAGTGATTAGAATGGAGAGATACTTGATATGTTTGGTGAAGTGAATTAAGGGCATAAGATACATTGACATTTCTTACTATGATATCATTTTTGCTTGTTTACTTTGGAATATACACATACAGACTACTGCACAAAATACTGTTGTGTTGCTCAATGAGTTATGGTAAAGTAAGCACCTGTATAACCACTACGGAGGTTAATAAAAAGATCATTGCCCCCTTTTAACTCCTACTCCTTCCCTTCTTCCAAAAATCACACTGATTTCTTGTGCTATCCACATGGCCCAAGAGGCTGCCAAAAGCATTACTCAGCTTGTCATCACCTCTGGTGGGATTAGGAGACACTAAGTGGGACTTTCTAGGCACGCTTCTCTGCGTGTCTTTCTTCTGACTCTCGGTCCTTGTAATTTGGTCTGCCATAATGGATCACATTATTGTTACTATCACATTTTATTATCATATTATCACATATTATCATTATATTATATTATATACTATATCATATCATATTATCACATATCATTATATTATCACATTATTATTATTATCATCATTATTATTGGAAGATGACAATATTTTAAGCCAAGGCACAGAGGTCATATTGAAAAGAAATACTAACTTTAAACAATTGTAAATATATAATCTTCCTGCCACTGCAGGAGATGCAAGTGACATGGGTTTGATCCCTGGTCAGGAAGGTCTCCTGGAGTAGGAAATGGCAACCCACTCCAGTATTCTTGCCTGGAAAATTCCATGGACAGAGGAGCCTGGCAGGCTACAATCCATGGGGTCGCAGAGTCAGACACGGCTGAGCAACTGAGCATGTGCTATTTACCATTATTTGGTCTTCAGTTTTGAACTTTATAGTTAAATACACAGGTATTGTTCAGTTCAGTCACTCAGCCGTGTCCAACTTTTTGCGACCCCATGGACTGCAGCATGCCAGGTTCCCTGTCCATCACCAGCTCCCAGAGCTTATTCAAACTCATGTTCATCAAGTCGGTGATGCCATCCAACCATCTCATCCTCTGTTGTCCCCTTCTCCTCCCGCCTTCAAACTTTCCCAGCATCAGAGTCTTTTCCAATGAGTCAGTTCTTTGCACCAGGTGGCCAAAGTATTGGAGTTTCAGTTTCAACATCAGTCCTTTCAATGAATATTCAGGACTGTTTCCTTTAGGATGGACTGGTTGGATCTCCTTGCAGTCCAAGGGACTCTCAAGAGTCTTCTCCAACACCACAGTTCAAAAGCATCAAATCTTTGGCACTCAGCTTTTTTTATAGTCCAACTCTCACATCCATACATGACTAGCGGAAAAACCATAGCCTTGACTAGATGGACCTTTGTTGGCAAAGTAATGTCTCTGCTTTTTAATATGTTGTCTAGGTTGGTCATAGCTTTCCTTCCAAGGAGTAAGCATCTTTTTATTTCATGGCTGCAGTCACCATCTGCAGTGATTTTGGAGCCCCCCAAAATAAAGTCTGACACTCTTTCCACTGTTTCCCCATCTATTTGCCATGAAGTGATGGGACCAGATGCCATGATCTTAGTTTTCTGAATGTTGAGCTTTAAGCCAACTTTTTCACTCTCCTCTTTCACTCTCATCAAGAGGCTCTTCAGTTCTTTGCTCTCTGCCATAAGGGTGGTGTCATCTGCATATCTGAGGTTATTGATATTTCTCCCAGCAATCTTGAATCCAGCTTGTGCTTCATCCAGCCTGACTCACTGGAGAAGGCCCTGATGCTGGGAAAGATTGAAGGCAGGAGGAGATGGTTGGATGGCATCACTGACTCAATGGGCATTAGTTTGAGTAAGCTCCAGGAGTTGGTGATGGACAGGGAAGCCTGGTGTGCTGCAGTCCATGGGGTCACAAAGAGTCAGACACAACTGAGCGACTGAGCTGAACTGAACTGATAATGGCATGTATCCACCATTGTAGGATCACACAAAGTATTTTCACTACCCCCAAAATCCTCTGTGTTCTGCCTCCCCACAACACTGGCAACCACTGATCTTTTTGCCGTCTCCATAGTTTTACCTTTTCCAGAATTTGAGTAGTTGGAATCATATGGTATGTAGGTAGCCCTTTCACACTGGCTTATTTCACCTAGTAATATGTGCTTAAGGTTTCTTCGTGTCTTCTCATGGATTGATAGCTCATTTTTAGCTCTGAATAATACTCCATTGTCTATTTACACCACAGTGTATTTATCCTTTCACTTTCTAAAGGATATCTTTAATGCTTCCAAATTTTGGCAGTTACAAATTAAGTTGATATAAGCTTCCATGTTCAGATTTTCATGTGGACATAGATATCAACATTTGAGTAAATACCAAGGATTGTGATTACTAGATTGTATTGTAAGAGTACAGTTTGTTTTGTATGAAACTGCCAGACCATCTTCCAAAGTGGCTATATTATCTTAACATTCCCGTTTGCAGTGTGTGAATTTGGGTTGCTCTGCATCCTCTCCAGCTTTTGTTGTCAGTATTTTGGATTCTGGCCATTCTAATGGATATATAATGGTATCTCTTTGTTTTAATTCTCAGTTTGCTAATGACATATGATGTTGAACATCTTTTCATATGTTTACTTGCCATCTGTATGTCTTCTTTAGTGAGGTGTCTGTTAAGACCTTTCGCCCATTTTTAAACATGAGATTATTGATTTTCTTTTTGAGTTTTAAGAATTCTTGTAAATGGATGATAGTCCTTTATCAGATATGTCTTTTCTAAGTATTTTCTCCCAATCTGTTGGTTATCTTCTCCTTCTTTTGACATTGTCTGTTGCAGAGCAAAATTATTTTTAAATTGGAGGGTAATTATTTTACAGTGTTGTGTTGGTTTCTGCCATGCAACAAATCAAATTGGCCTTAAGTGTGTATATATATACCCCTCCCTCCAGAGCAGAAGTTCTTAATTATAATGAAGTCCAAGTATCAGTTGTTTCTTTCAAGCACAGTACTTTGGGTATTGTATTTAAAATATCATCACCATGTCTGTCGTCTAGATTTTCTTCTATGTTTTTCTGGGAGTTCTATAGTTTCTTTTTTAAAGCACTACAGATTTTTTAAGCTGTATTCAGACAAGTTGGTATACAAAATTTAGCATGAACAGCATAATGAGTCTGCTTTCTTTGGCTGGGCTGCACAGAATGCAGGGTCTTGGTTTCCCCACCAGGTACTGAACCTGCACCCTCGGCAGTGGAGGTGCAGAGTCTAAGCCTTGGACCACCAGGGAAGTCCCAGGAGTTCTGTAGTTTCGCATTTTTAATTTATATCTAGGATCTGTTTGAGTTAATCTTTTTGGACGGTGTAAAGTCTGCAAAGATTCTTTTTTTTTTTTTTTTTTCATGTGGATGTCTAGTTGTTCTAGCACCATTTATTGAAAAGATTATCTTTTTTCCACTGATTTGCCTTTGCTCCTTGTCAAAGATTAATTGACTGTGTTTGTCTAGGTCTATTTCTTGGTTCTCTATTCTGTTTCATAGATCTGTTTGTTTCTTCTCTTGCCAATATCTTACTGTCTTGATCACTGCAACTTTATAGTAAGTTTTGAAGGCAGATAGTGTCAGTCCTCTGACATGCTTTTCTTTACTTAAATGTTCCTTCCTAGTTGCTCCAGTACCTCTGCAACTACTATATTTCAATGAGTGTGCCTGTCTGTGTTTTAATCCTTCTTGCTCTTTTATGGTCTGTCCTGATCAGCTTACCACTTTGCTTTCTTTATTTAATAATCCATATTGAAATTTATAGCTAATTGTTTTTAAATTTACATGTGGCAAGCTTCTTCCCTGAACCCCTCTGATTCTCATCAGAAAGAAGTTCCACTGAAAGTAAGGAAGATCAACAGATCTCCACAATAATTGCCTCAAGTTCCCATATATCCCCCTGGCTTGCACTGTCATACTTGCCCATGTATTTCATAATACCTTATGTCATATCTCTGCATATCCCAAGACAGAATGTTCTTCTTTCTGCCAGCCCTTGAATTGACTAGTTGCTCCTCAGGCCTGATTTCTCCTTCTACCTACAAGCAGGCTGAGGTCTCCCTGAACTGTACTCCAGCTTTATTCATTTCTATTGTATTTCCTCTACAGTACTGAGCTCAGTTGTTGTAATAGATTTCTCAGTTTTCTGAGGAAAAGGAGAATTTCTTATTAATTTTGATACTCACAAACAACTATCCCAGTGACCAGTATATAGCAGTTGCTCCATTATGTATGTATGTTGAATTCCTGATTAAAACTAAAGCTACTGAGCCCCTGCTTATTGCAACTAGAGAAAGCCCACACAGCATGAATTTTAGTCATCTGTGATAATGAAATTTATAAAAATTTAAACAGTGCAAAAGCTAGCATCAGTTCCTCATTGGTAGTTAAGTTGTTTTAATAGATCCCCCTGAGGACTTTTCCCATTCAAGTATTTTGTGATTTAAAAAATGTTCAGTTTTGTTCACACTTTGAAACAGTTAACTGACAGAGATATGAGTAGATGGTAGGAAAAAAATTCAGAAGAATCTAGGAATTCCTAGATTTCTAGATAAATTCCATAATTTATAAACTGAAAAATCAGTCCTTTAGTAGATAATAAACTGTGTAATTTCTTGTGAAGTTATTTCCATTCCTTTGGTGAAAGTGAAAGTCACTCAGCTGTGTCCAACTCTTTGCAACCCCGTGGACTATACAGTCCATGGAATTCTCCAGGCTAGAATACTGGAGTGGGTAGCCTTTCCCTTCTCCAGGGGATCTTTCCAACCCAGGGATCGAACCCAGGTCTCCTTCATTGCAGGCAGTCTTTACCAGCTGAGCCACAAGGAAAGTCCAAGAATACTGGAGTGGGTACCCTATCCCTTCTCCAGGGGATCTTCCCGACCCAGGAATCAAACCATGGTCTACTGCATTGCAGGCAGATTCTTTACCACTGAGCTATCAGGTATTTACATGTATTTTAATGGTTCTTTGTTTTTATATTTCTGAGCAATTTCAATCATATAAAACTTTAAAGATTTTTATTCACAGAAGTATTGCATTTTTTTAGCATGTTCTGTGAAAAACTTCATTCAGAACTGGAATTATTAAAATTAATATTAATCTCTAGAGATATATTTTTCAGCAGATGAGAGAATACTTAGGCTATTAAACCTAATTCATAAATCACTATGTAGGGTAACGAGACTTTAATGTTCTCTTCAATTTTTCCATTAACTTGAAGTGTCCAGGGCTTTTAAATAAGTTATTTTGGTACAATCACTATGGGACAAATATGACTCTGTTGCTATGGAAAACTTACTCCTTAAATGTGCATTTTCCCTTCTATATTGAGATCTCTTAATTCCTTTTCCATACTCCCATAATATAACATATCAAAGACTATAAGTATTCTAACACTTTTCTGTTATGATTATTGATATGTAAAATATGTATCAGAGATTATGGTAATTAAAATTAAAAATGAAGAAGAAGTAAAAGTTTAGCTTTTTAAAGGTAACAGTATTGTAGCTACCAAGAATCAGAGCCCACCATTAATTCTATAAACTACTAAAACGTTTGTATGTCATAATCCAAATATAATAATGGCCTGATTTATATAACTTGATAGAAAAATTGGAAGTTTGAATTTTTTTTTTAATTTTTATTTATTTATTTTTTCGTCATACATTGATATGAATCAGCCATAGATTTACACGTATTCCCCATCCCGATCCCCCCTCCCACCTCCCTCTCCACCCGATTCCTCTGGGTCTTCCCAGTGCACCAGGCCCGAGCATTTGTCTCATGCATCCCACCTGGGCTGGTGATCTGTTTCACCATAAATAGTATACATGCTGTTCTTTTGAAATATCCCACCCTCACCTTCTCCCACAGAGTTCAAAAGTCTGTTCTGTATTTCTGTGTCTCTTTTTCCGTTTTGCATATAGGGTTATCGTTACCTTGGAAGTTTGGATTTTAAATGTGGAAATCAAAGTTCCCAGAAGTGATATGTCTGAATATTTAGTACCACATAATGCTCCAAGAAGATAAATTTGAGAAATGCATTCTTAGAAATTCAGCTTGTATGTTATATATGTCTTATAGTTATGAAAGCTGTTTAATCTAGTTTAATATAATACTTTACTAACTTGATATTGAAACAGTTATTTTAATAATTATCATATTAGTTGATTTTGGAAATCATTTAACCAAACTCACTGTAAGAAATATTGCAGTATGTCAGTAATCTAAAGCTAATGTAGTAATATGTACTTACTTATTAATTTTTGGCTGTGCTGGGTCTTCATTGCTTTATGGGTCTTTCATAGCTGTGGTGAGAAGGGGCTATCTGATTGCAGTGCACAGTGGTGGCTTCCCTTGCTGTGGAGCGTGGATTATAGGGTACATGGGCCTCAGTATTTGTGACGCGTGGGCTCAGTAGTTGCAGCTTGTGGGCTCTAGGGCACAGGCTCTAGCTAATTGTCATCTACAGGCTTAGTTTCTCTTAGGCATGTGGGATTGTCCGAGACCAGGGACTGAACCCATGTCTCTAGCATTGGGATTCTTCACCACTGAGCCACCAGGGAAGCCCAATAATATGAACTTTTATCATGATATAACTTCCAATTTACTTCTATGGATTTGCAAATATTTGGATCAAACAATTGAACATAACTTTAAAAGGTGAACAGGTAGAATTATTTCCGAATTTTTTTATTCTCCAATCACGTAGTAAGATTAGCTTCTAAAAATAAAGCCTGAAGACTGAATGTAATATTTTGGAGGATATTTTAACAATAGGTAGATTAGGTAATCTGAAAATCCTCCCAATAAAAATGCCAAATTTGAAGCAAAATAAGATGAATATATTTGAAAGAATAGCTGGAATTACAGTAAAGTGAGGGAAGTCCTTTTGGGTCACAGAGAAAGGTGGCATGTGAAGCAGGCTTTCTTGGATTGAGGTTGTAGATAGGTGAAGCCTAGGGGAAAATCTGAGAGCTGATTTTGTTGGAGCGCTGGAAAAGGAGGGCTAAGGGAAAAGTAGGGAGTTAGTTTGGGTTTTAATGGTGATCCAGCTATAGGTTCTTCTCATGATGAGTGTATAGAATCATACTCTGTGTATATCAGGGCTTTTGGAGGTCTACCCTTCAGGGAAATGGTGGCTGAGAGAAATCTACTCACTTGGACAGTGTGATGATAGGAAGCTTGTTGGAGTAGTCATCGGCCCTGTATGGAAATAACCTGATTTGCTGAGGATTTGTTAACATGGATCAACCCATACAAGTTTAGGTTTTGAGTACCTGTGAGGTCCAGGAAACCCCAAGCTAACAAATTAACAGAACAAGTGGTCTTTACTTCACACCTACTAGGATGGCTATAATCAATAAAACAGAAAGTAACAACTGTTAGCCAGGATGTGGAGAAACTGGAAACCTCATGTATTGTGGGGATATAAAATTATGGAGCTGCTAAGGTAAACTGTGTGTTGGTTCCTCAAAAAGTTAAACACGAAATTGCCATCTGGCCCAGCAATTCCCTTCCTAGGTATGCGTCTAAACAAATGAAAAGCCGGGACATAAGTATTTGTACACCAGTTTTCATAACAGTTCAGTTCAGTCGCTCAGTTGTGTCCAACTCTTTGTGACCCCATGGACTGCAGCACGCCAGGCCTCCTTGTCCATCACCAACTCCCGGAGTTGAATCAGACTCATGTCCATTGAGTTGGTGATGCCATCCAACCATCTCATCTTCTGTCATCCCCTTCTCTTCCTGCCTTCAATCTTTCCCAGCATCAGAGTCTTTTCAAATGAGTTAGTTCTTCTCATCAGGTGGCCAAAGTATTGGACTTTCAGCTTCAACATCAGTCCTTCAAATGAATATTCAGGACTGATTTCCTTGAGGATGGACTAGTTGGATCTCCTTGCAGTGCAAGGAACTCTTAAGAGTCTGCTCCAACATCACAGTTCAAAACGCATCAATTCTTCGGTGCTCAGCTTTCTTTATAGTCCAACTCTCACATCCATACATGACCACTGGAAAAACCATAGCCTTGACTAGACGGAGCTTTGTTGGCAAAGTAATGTCTCTGCTTTTTAATAAGCTGTCTAGGTTGGTCGTAACTTTTCTTCCAAGGAGTAAGCATCTTTTTATTTCATGGCTGCAATCACCATCTGCAGTGATTTAGGGGCCCCCAAAAATAAAGTCTGTCACTGTTTCCACAGTTTCCCCATTATTTGCCAGGAAGTGATGGGACCAGATGCTGTAATGTTAGTTTCCTGAATGTTGAGCCTTAAGCCAACTTTTTCACTCTCCTCTTTCACTTTCATCAAGAGGCTTTTTAGTTCTTCTTCACTTTCTGCCATAAGGATGGTGTCATCTGCATATCTGAGGTTATTGATATTTCTCCTAGCAATCTTGATTCCAGCAAGTGCTTCATCCAGCCCAGCTTTTCTCATGATGTACTCTGCATATAAGTTAAATAAGCAGGGTGACAATATACAGCCTTGACATACTCCTTTTCCTATTTGGAAATAGTCTGTTGTTCCATGTCTAGTTCTAACTGTTGCTTCCTGACCTGCATACAGGTTTCTCAAGAGGCAGGTCAGGTGGTCTGGTATTCCCATCTCTTTCAGAATTTTCCAGAGTTTCTTGTGATCCACACAGTCAAAGGCTTTGGCATAGTCAATAAAGCATAAATAGATGTTTTTCTGGAACTCTCTTGCTCTTTTGATGATCCAGCAGATGTTGGCAATTTGATCTCTGGTTCCTCTGCCTTTTCTAAAACCAGCTTGAACATCTGAAAGTTCACGGTTCACGTATTGCTGAAGCCTGGCTTGGAGAATTTTGAGCATACTTTGCTAGCGTGTGAGATGAGTGTAATTCTGTGGTAGTTTGAGCATTCTTCGGCATTGCCTTTCTTTGGGATTGGAATGAAAACTGACCTTTTCCAGTCCTGTGGCCACTGCTGAGTTTTCCAAATTTGTTGACATATTGAGTGCAGTGCTTTCACAGCATCATCTTTTAGGATTTGAAATAGCTCAACCGGAATTCCATCACCCCCACTAGCTTTGTTCACAGTGATACAGCATTGTGCAAAACAGCTGAAAGGTAGAAACAACCCAAGTGTCTATCAACAAATGGATGGATAAACAAAATGTGATTTATACTCCACTATGGAAAGGGATGAAATCTTGATATATGCTACAACATGGATAGACACTGATAATATTTTAAGTGTAATAAGCCATACATAGAAAGGCAAATATTGTATGATTCCTCCATTTATACCTCCATTTATATGAGGTATCTAGAATAGGCAAATTCATTGAGATAGGAAGTAGAATAGAGGTTAACAGAGGTTGGCGGAGTAGGGAAGGGAGAGTTATTGTTTAATGGATACAGAATGGCTGGAGGCAAAATGTTTTGAGCATAACAGTAGTTCACCCAACACTGAGAATTTATGTAATGCCACTGCACTTGTTGGAAATATAAGTCGGTACTGCCATTACAGAAAGACTCTACTATGGAGGTTCCTCAAAAAAAAAAAAAATTTGGTAAAAAAAGATACAACTACCACATGATCCAGCAGTTTCACTTCTGGGTATTTATTCAAAGGAAATGAAAGCACTCTTTTAGATATCTGAACTCCCATGTATATTGTAGCATTATTCACAATTATTCCAAGACATGGAAACAACCTGTGTCCTTAAATGGAGTAATGCTTAAATAAAATGTGGTATGTGTATTCAACAGAATATTATTCAGCTGTTAAAAAAGGAGATCTTGCCATTTGTGACTGTGTAGATGAAACTTGAGGGCATTAAGCTAAGTGAAATAATTCAGACGAAAACAAATGCTGTATGAGGTCACTTACATGTGGCATCTAAAGAGGTTGAAGTCATAGAAACAGAGAATAGAGTGGTGGCTGCCAAGGGCTGGGGTTGGGGGAAATGAGGGGATATTGGTTAAAGAGTGTGAACTTCCCATTGTAAGAGGGGTACATTCTGAGGCTGTAATGTGCAACATGGTGACTATGGTTTCCAATACTGTATTGTATGCCTGAAATTTGCCAAGAAAGCATATCTTAAATGTTCTCATCATCACCACCACCACCACAACAAAATGGTACTTATGTGAGGTGAAGGATGTGTTAGTTAACCTTATTGTGATGAACATTTTGCAATGCATGTGTATTAAATGTGATGGTTATCACATTGCACACTTTAAAATTATCCATTGTTATGTATCAATTATATCTCAGAAAAGCTGGAGAAAAGAATGTAATTTTAATTTCACCTACCTTACTGTTATGGACTGAATGTTTGTCTCCCCCAAATTTACATGTTGACATTCTAACCCAATGTGATGGTATTAAGAGCTTTTAGCTTTGAAAGGTGATTAAATCGTCAGCATGGAGTCCTGATGAATGGGATTAGTGCTCTTATAAAGGATACCTCAGAAAGCTCTATACCATGCAGGACACAGCAAGTGAGCTCTCGCCCGACACTAAATCTTTTGGGACATTGATCTTGGACTTCCAGACTCCATAACTGTGGGAAATAAATGTTTGCTATTAAAGCCATCTGTGTATGGTATTTTTGTTACAGCAGTTCAAATGGACCAAGATACCGATAACCAAAGTTTCTTGGGTACTCTCAGGGGTTCAGACTACAATTTGAAAATCATACTTTGAGAATAAGATTATATGACTAGATTAAAAGCACAGTTATGTGCCATTCATAAGAAAAATGTCTAAAGTGTAAGTTGAAAGTATTTACTAGGGTGACAGAAGATAGACCAAAAAATATGCATGTGTTGTTAGAATCAGGCTAGGTAGGCTTTAAGGCAAAATGCATTACTAAATATAAAGAGAGTAACAATATTATGGTTAATATTCTTCAGGAATGTCTAATAATCCTAAATTTATAATGAACCTAATAAACTATCATCTCAATATATAAAGACAAATTTAACAAAGACATAATGATAGTGAAATGTATTACCATAAGGGCTTCCCAGTGGCACTAGTGGTAAAGAACCTGCCTGCCAAAACAGGAGACGTAAGAGATGCAGGTTCAATTTCTGGATCGGGAAGATCCCCTGAAGGAGGGCATGGCAACTCACTCCAGTATTCTTGCCTGGAGAATCTCATGGACAGAAAAGCCTGGCAGGCTGTAGTCCAAAGGGTTGCAAAAAGTCAGTCATAACCAAAGCAACTTAGCACACACTCACATATTACCACATAGTGTAATATGTTGACATGTATCTGTAATTACTAGCTTCTCAGAGAAATGAACAACAAAGTAAACAAGCTTGTTCTAATTGACCTACAGATATGCTGACACTGTAACTGATGCCAGATAGTTCATAAAGTGTGTGAGTTTAACCTCCATATGCTGAAGGTTAAAACTGTGGCTCTCAGAACCTTATGTTCCCATTGAGATGCTTCCTAATAAAGATTGAATTAATTTAAGGGGAAATAATTTAGGCTCTAGGATTCTTAATTAACTCTTTTGAGTATTGAGACATTTTATTGCACTTTTAGGAAATACTGCTTGAAGTGACTACTGAAAAGATTCTGCTGCTGCTGCTGCTAAGTCGCTTCAGTTGTGTCCAACTCTGTTCGACCCCATAGACGAAAGCCCACCAGGCTCCACCATCCCTGGGATTCTCCAGGCAAGAACACTGGAGTGGGTTGCCGTTTCCTTCTCCAGTGCATGCACGCATGCTTAGTCGCTTCAGTCGTGTCCGACTCTGTGCGACCCCATGGACTGCAGCCTGCCAGGCTCCTCTCTCCATGGGATTTTCCAGGCTTGAGTACTGGAGTGGGTCTCCATTGCCTTCTTCAAAAAGATGCTACAGCTACTCAAAATAAGTATAGCTTTCTCTACTCAGAATAAGTATAGCTTTCTTCTAATAAAGAATAGTGAGGAAACTTCTCTATGCTCAAGAACGTGGAAGTAAAGAAATAAGATTGCCTCTCAGAGATAAATTATTAAATCAGTTCATACCGGATCAGAAAAAGAGATATTCAAGAATTCACTTCTCCCATACTAGGGAAGTTTTCAGCTATTATCTCTTCAAATATTTTCTCAAATCCTTTCTCTCTCTCGTCTCCTTCTGGGACTCCATAATGATAATGTTGCTACGTTTAATGTTGTCCCAGCGGTCTCTTAGGCTGTCTTCGTTTTTTTTTCACTCTTACATCTGTATTCTGTTTTGTGGCAGTGGTTTCCACCTTTCTGTCTTCCAGGTCACTTATCCATTCTTCTGCCTCAGTTATTCTGTTATTGATTCCTTCTCGATTATTGTTCATCTCTGTTTGTTCCTTAGTTCTTCTAGGTCTTTGGTAAACATTTCTTGCATCTTCTCCATTATTTTCCTGAGATCCTGGATCATCTTCACTATCATTATTCTGAATTCTTTTTCTAAAAGGTTGCCTATCTCCCCTTCATTTAGTTGTTTCTCTAGGATTTTATCTTGTCCCTTCATCTGGGACATAATTCTCTGTATTTACATTTTAACTTTAACAATTTAATAACTTTCTGTGATGTGATTTTCATTCTGGAGGCTGCAGGATTGTAGTTTTTCTTGCTTTTTCTGTCTGCCCTCTGGTAGATGAGGCTAAGAGTCTTGTGTATGCTCCCTGATGGAAGGGACTGGTGCTGGGGAAAACGGGGTTTTGCTCTGGTGAGCAGAGCTGTGCTCAGTAAAACTATAATTGAATTGTCTGCCGATGAGTGGGGCTGCACTCCCTCCCCCTTTTAGTTGCTTGGCCTGAGGCAACCCAGTCCTGGCGTCTACAGGTTCTGTGGTTTCAAGAGGGCTGATACCACGGGGGACCTCCCAGGATTGCTGCTGCCAGTATTCACCTCCCTGCAGCGAGCCACTGTCAACTGTGGCTCCATAGGAAACCCTCCAGTATCAGCAGATAGGTCTGATTCAGTCTCCTGTCTGGTCACTGCTCCTTTCCCCCAGGTCCTAGAGCACGCAAGATTTTCTTTGTACCCTCCAAGAGTGGAGTCTCTGTTTCCCCTAGTCCTGTGAAAGCCCTGAGATCAAATCACTGGCCTTCAAAGTCAGATTTCCTGGAGATTCCTAGTCCCTTTAGCAGATCCCCAGACTGGGAAGCTTGACATGGGGCTAAGACCCTTCACAACAGTGGGAGAACTTCTTTGGTATTGTTGTTCTCCAGTTTGTGGGTCACCCACCTGGCAGGTATGGGATTTGATTTTATTGTGATTGCATCTGTCCTACTGTCTCATTGAGGCTTCTTCTTTGTCTTTGGACGTGGGGCATCCGTTTTTCGTGGGTTCCAGCATCTTTCTCTTGATGGTGGTTCAATAGCTAGTTGCGATTTTGATGCTCTCTCAGGGAGATGAACACATGTCCTTCCACTCCACAATCTTGAACCAATCTGCCTTTGCTAACAATTGTCGTGATGTGGCCCTTGTTACATACCTAGTGGGACAGCTTGGTAACTCTGGCCATTCAGAGGAGACAATTAGCTTATTTTTCTCTGATACTTTTGCTTTACTGCCTATGATTTGGTTTCCTGGGCATTTTCACCTAAAATACATTCACCAATCTACCAATCAGTGAACACAAGTCGTAACTGGTTTTTGTAAATGAAACTAGCATCTTAAAAAAAAAAAAATTCTGCATTAGGTTACAGTGAGTTAGCTCCCCAGAGTCTGATTCCCTTGCATGTACCAGAAATCAAAGTCCCAGACACCCAGAGCTTAACTGAAATGAGATGATGGCCTGAGGTCCTCTTGACTGTGGGTCTGTTGGGAGGACAGCAGACCTCTCATGAGAGATAACCGACCTCACTGCCTTACGCTCCCTTCTCACTGCAACACTTATGACCCCAGGTAAGGGCGTGCTCTGGCTCATTATCCTGAGTTTGAGCATCAGGCGAGTGTACACTCCATGGTTCTGTTTCTTCACAACAAAGATTTGGAGTGATGGACATTAAAGCTCTCGGCATGTCACGGCTCTCGGGTCTTGGACAGACCGTGTTATAGCTCTCAGGTCTCGAACAGACCATGTTATAGCTCTTAGACAAATCAGTGTTACAGCTCCGTGTTACAGTTCTATTTTATTTAGAAAATAGCAGGAAAATCCATCTTCGAGGCGTGAGGGCATGTCGACCCACAGACGCAAAGAGAAGAGTGCCCCAGCGTGCGGGGGAGAGAGAGAGAGAGAGACCCCCAGCCCTTTGGCTCCTCTTTTTATATATTGTTTTCTCCCCCTGGGCCTGCCCTATGTAAATTGGGCTAGCCAGGAGTGTTGTTTGTTCTACCTGAGGTCCTCACTCCGGTCCTCAGGCCTTCTTTTGTTCTAGTTTTGCAGGCTTTTTTCTTCCTTGTCTTTTAGCCACCGCCATTCTGTACTCCTGTTTTCTATTCTAACCACCTAACATTCCCCCCCTCAAGAGATGGGAGGCCCAATTATTTGGGAATAGGGGCGTCAAGGTCTTTCTGGCTACTTCCTGCTGAACTGGGATGGCGAGGGGCATTGGGCCTCCCCCTCTTGCTAGTCTCAAGACTCAGAGTCTTATAGCAGAGTCCATCTAAGGGTGAGTGGTATTTTCCGTGGTCTACTGTAGCTTTGTATCTTTGTTGAACGGGCGCTGCATGTCGTAGCTTGACCTGGGCAGAGACAAGACAGGTTAGACAATTGACAGTACATGGAACAGTCATAAGGAGCATCAACATGGCATAACAAGGGCTAGTAGGGGCATTAACCAATTCCAAATTCACATCACCAGGATGGCTCAAGTCCCTTCTTGTTCAGGGATCAGAAGATCTATCTCCTGTCTGTTTTGGAGTATGATCCCTACCAAGCTGTGTAGGCTCTTTAGAGTTATCCTGAGAAATCTTATCTCCAGAAACTTAATATTTGGGATGTTCGTTAAATGGCACTCATTTGTCATCCTGAATAGGCATCTGAGATCTCCCAGGTGCTCACAGGTGTACTGAGTGTCCTCTTCTGTTTTCTTCCACAGCTTGACTCGTGAGTAGTGAATCCAGGAGTCATGTTCTGGTACCTTGACTGCTGTGGGGGTAGAAAGTATTACAAGGTAGGGGCCCTTCCATGTGGGCTGGAGTTGAGCCTTTGGGGACCCATCTTTCCAGACTTTAATTAGGACTTGAGTTCCTGGAGCATATAGTGGTGACTCCTTAGAATCTTTGGGGTTCTGGTTGACACCCCGTAAGTGTATATCCTGTTGGAATTGCCCAAAGGCCATGGTATAAGACTGGAGGGTCTGCACCTCTGGATCTAGGAAGAGGTCATTGATATAAACAAAAGGTCTCCCATATAGCATCTCATAAGGACTAAGACCAACCTGTTCCTTAGGGGCAATACGAGTGCAGAGGAGAGCTATTGGTAAAGCCTCCTTCCACCCAGGGAGTTCTCCTGGGTTATCTTTTTTATTGCTGATTTTAAGAATTGGTTGGCTCTTTCTACTTTTCCTGAAGACTGAGGCCTCCAAGCACAATGGAGTTAATAAGTAATGACCAATGCTTTAGAGACCCTTTGAGTGACCTTAGAAATAAATGATGTCCCATTGTCACTTTGTAATGATCTGGGCAGACCAAATCTTGGAATGATTTCATGGAACAGCTTTTTTACCACCTCCTCACCCTTCTCAGTTCAGGGGGGAAGCCTTCAATCCATCCTGTGAATGAATCTATCATGGCTAATAGGTATTTATATCCTTGAGAAACTGGCATCTGGGTGAAGTCCATCTGCCAGTCCTCTCCTGGGCAGGCCTCACGTCTTTGGATGGGCTGGGCTAGCTGGAGTCTTCAAGCTCCTTGGGGGCTGTTTAATTGGCAAGTGGGACAAAAGGAGACCACTTGCCTTATAATTGTTTGAAGGCCTGTTCCTTTTAAGGAACTTTCTAGTAATCTTTGGAGGGCCTTTTCCCCTAAATGAGTAGTGGCAGGTAAGGAGTTAACCAACTTCCATTGGAGGTTTCCAGGCAGAAAAAGGAGTCCCTCCTTTTGGAACCACCTCATATGATCTTCTTGAAAGCCCTCACTCTTAGCTTTAAGAGTCTCACCTTCAGTATATGAAGGAGTTTCTGGCAAATTAGTCTGTGGAACTAAGGTCATGGTTCTGTAATGCTGCTCTCTTAGCTGCCTGCTCAGCTGCTTGGTTCCCTCGTGCCACTTCAGTGCTCCCTTTTTGGTGCCCTGTAGTGTGGGAGACTGAAACCTCAGTGGGCAGATGGACTGCCTCCAAGAGTCTAAGAATTTGATCACCATATTTGATTGGGGACCCTCGGGTGGTCAAGTGGCCCCTTTCTTTCCAAATAGCAGCACGTGCATGTAGCACCAGAAAGGCATACTTGGAGTCAGGGTAAATGGTTACTCTTTTTCCTTTTCCTAGCTCTAAAGCTCGAGTCAGGGCTATGAGCTCAGCCAATTGGGCTGAAGTACCTGGTGGCAGATGCTTAACCTCTATGATCTCAAAATTGGAGACCACTGCATATCCAGCTCTTCTTTTTCCATCCAAGACAAAGCTGCTTCCATCAACGTACCAGATTTCCTCAGGATTGGCCAGAGGATCTTCCGACAATCCCTCTCGGGGTTTTGTCCAGTGGTCCAAGGTTTCTAGGCAAGAGTGAAAGGGAAGAGAGCCCTTGGGGGTAGGCAGGAGGGTGGCTGGGTTAAGAACCTCACAAGGGGATACAGTGAGGCCTGGATTTTCCATCAGCATTTCTTGATATCTGAAGATTCTTTGATCAGACATCCATAAATGGCCTTTCCCATTTAGGAGTTGTTTTACTTGGTGGCTGGTAAAAATAGTTAGTTTGTCCCCAGAGGAGAGTTTTAAAGCCTGTTCTATCATGATTGCAACAGCTGCAAGATTTCGAAGGCAGGGGGGCCAGCCTCGGGCGGTTGGATTGAGCCTCTTGGCTAAGTAAGCTATAGGCTGGGGCTCAGATCCCAACGTTTGAGTGAACACTCTCAAGGCTGTTCCCTCTCTTTCATGGACATAAAGTTGGAATGCTTTTTCTGGTTCTGGCAACCTCAAGGCAGGTGCCTGAGTTAAGGCCTGTTTTAGTATAGCCTCTGCCTTCTTTTGAGGAGTTCCCCACATCAGTGGGATTGAATCATCTCATCCCTTTAAGCTTTCATATAAGGGCTGGGCAATTAGACCATAGTTGGGTATCCAGTTTCTACAATACCCAGTTAGCCCAAGGAAAGCTGGCAATTGTTTTCGAGTCGTGGGGGAGGGCAACTAGAGGATTCCTTGTACCCAATCAGAGGACAGCCTCCTGGACCCGTGTGTAACCTGAACTCCCAGGTAAGTGACCTTTGTCGCAACCATCTGTGCCTTAGCACGGGAGACTTTATATCCCCTTTCTGCCAAAAAGTTTAGAACCTGAATTTTATGTCGTTGGGCATTTTTTTTCATCTGGAGAGCAGATTAGTAGGTTATCTATGAATTGTAATATTTTCCCATTAGGTCCCAGGTCCAGATCTAGGAGATCCCAGCTAAGGGCCTGTCCAAACAAGTGGGGGCTATCTCTGAAACCCTGAGGTAATATTGTCCAAGTCACCTGTTGGTGTTTTTCTCCTGAGGCCTCCCACTCAAAGGCAAAAAGATATTGGGATTCTTTAGCCAGTGGTATGCAAAAAAAAATGCATCTTTGAGAGCCAAGACTGTAAATGACTTGGCACTGGGTGGTATTTCTCCCAAGATTACATAGGGATTGGGTACTGTGGGATGGAGGGGGACTACAACTTCATATATGATATAGAGATCTTGAACCATTCACCAGGTTCCGTCTTTTTTCTTTACTGAGAGGATTGGGGTGTTGCATGGCGAATTGGTGGGGACCAATAGCCCACAAGCAAGGAATTTATTTATTGAAGGCTGTAGTCCCTCTCGAGCCTCCCTTTTGAGGGGATATTGTTTCTGGCTAGGAAACCGAGTGGGATCTCAGAGGACAATGATGACCGGTTCAGCTCGGTGGGCTCGTCCAGGAATTCCCTGGTCCCACACCTGGAGGTTAATTTTGTCTTCCCATAGTTTTTGGTCCCTCTCTATTGGAGAAGGTGTAATGGGTTCTTCAGTACTAACCAGAAGCTGTAGGGCCCTAGGGGCTGAAAAGCTTCCCGTCACAAGGGTGGTCCCCAGTTTAGTGAGTACGTCTCTTCCCATTAAGGGAGTAGGACAGTCAGGGACCACCAGGAACTGGTGGGAAAATATCTGTCCATCCCAGCAACAAAGAAGTGCTTGGGTGAATCTTCTAGTAGTTGCTTTTCCTGTAGCACCCAAAATGGTACAAGTTTGGGAGGAGAAGGCTCCGGAGTAGGAGATCAAGACAGAGCAGGTAGCCCCTGTGTCAACCAAGAAATTCTCGGATCTACCTGCCACATCCAGTTGCACCCTTGGCCCCAGCCACGTGATGGTTATCTGTGACAGGCGGGCTGGCTGGAGAGGGCCACTTCAGTCCTCTTGAACCACCATGAGGGAAGGCTTGGCCCTTGATCTTGAGGCTCTTGGGTCCCGAGGGCAGAGTGCCGCCCAATGTCCCAGTTGATGGCATTTGTGGCAAGCTGTTCTAGGAGACTTGTCACGCTTAGGACACTCTTTGGCCCAATGCCCCGCCTGTCTACAGGTTAGGCATTTGCCTCGTGCCTTGTCATTCAAGGGCTCGGGGTGTGCCATAGGGCTTCCCTGGAGGGTGGCCAGCATCTGGGCAGGCCTTGTCTCTTTCCTTCTCTCCCTCTCATTGGCCTTGGCCTCCTCCTCCTGTTCTCTGTTATAAAAGGTACTGGTGGCTGTCTGGACCATCTCATCTAAAGAGGCAGGAGGGTCCTGCTGCTGTAGCTGTTGTAACTTAATTCTGATATCTGATGCACATTGGGATAGGAATTTGTCCTTTAAAATCACCTGTCCCTCCTAAGAGTCTAAGTCCAGATTGGTAAACTTTTGGAGGGCCTCCTTTAGCCTTTCCAGAAAGGCAGTGGGGTTCTCATTGGGCTCCTGAGTTTTTGCTGAGACTGGGCACAGTCCCGCAAGTAATAGGCTTCCCTCTATTTCCGTGGGTGGACTTCCTTAGGGGTGAGTCTTTCTGAAGCTTATCCTACGCAGTACTGTTGCAACCAGAGAGCCAGGCGTCCCTGGGTCAGGGTGCAGATCCCCAGGCAGGCTGAGGCATGACAGCTTCCTAGAGATTGAATCCCCAGGCAGGTTGAGGCATGATGGCCTCCTGAGAATTGGGTCCCTGGGCAGGTCGAGGTATGACGACCTCCTGGGATCCCTGGACTGGCGGATTCCTGAGCAGGCTGAGGCATGACAACCTTTTGAGGACCAGATCCCTAGGTAGGTCAAGGCAGGTTGACCTCCTAGGACCCCTGGACTGGAGGTGGGCATCCCCAAGATCTCCAGCATGACCAGTGCTGGGTAGGATTGAGGGGTTGTAATCTTAACTCATTGCTGGTTTGTCCACCGTGGATGGGAATAGATATGATGTAAAGCACTCCAATCCTGTACCCTGAGACTGAGAAACAGTGTAACAGTCATAAGCCTTATCCTCTTACTCTAAGGGATTGTAAGTCACTGATTTCTTCCTTAGTCCTCCATAAGAGTAGGTTAGGGTGTCTCCAGTGGTAACCATTTCCTTGTCATAGACCCTTTAGGTAATAACAGAAGTACCGATAAAGGAGTGGGTTATCTGGCCCTATTAGGGACATTAAGGTATTTTAATAATAGGCTGGGTGGAGCAGTGTTGCCTACAAGAGGGCAGAGTCCTGGTTGTAGGAGTTAGTAAGTGGCTTAAGAACAAATTTGTTAAGAGGCAACAGACCAACAGTTCCATAAAAGTGGAGTGGAGATTTGATCCAGGGGTGCATTTGTAGCTTTAGGAGAAGGGTGGTAAGGGTTTGGACCCAAACGGCCTTCAGGGCTAACTCCCAAAGTGGCAAACATTATCCCTGGAAGCCAAATTGCCTTTGAAGGGATGCCACCAACAGAGGGACTTCTCGCAGGCATTGTGTGCCTGTCACCTGCCCTAGTGGGTCCCCTGAGGTATACTGCTGTTGCACGTGTTGTAGGGAATATGGAAGGTGAAGACCTGAATATCTGGAGGGGTTGAATATTCTACAGCATTTCCCTCCTAAGGGCCAGCTACTTTCTGGTTGTCTGTCTAGAAGGTTGTAGAGGCGACACTGTGGGCCTGGATGTGGCTCAGGAAGAAGCATGAAACAGGAGGGAGAGGTCAGAGCACAACCTTTGAAAGAAAGGCGTAGCCCGAGGGCTTAGCGTGTACCAGTTAAAGTCAGCTGGGCCCAAGATGACACGTCAGACTCAAGGAAACCTTACTCCCCAATCTGTGAGCTGGAAGACGCACCCAGAGGAGGCAGGACAGCTCTAGTTCAGTCGCTCAGTCGTGTCCGACTCTTCACGACCCCATGAATCGCAGCATGCCAGGCCTCCCTGTCCATCACCAACTCCCGGAGTTTACTCAAACTCATGTCCATCGAATCGGTGATGCCATCCAGCCATTTCATCCTCTGTCGTCCCCTTCTCCTCCTGCCCCCAATCCCTCGCAGCATCAGGGTCTTTTCCAATGAGTCAACTCTTCGCATGAGGTGGCCAAAGTATTGGAGTTTCAGCTTCAGCATCGGTCTTTCCAATGAACATCCAGGACTGATCTCTTTTAGTATGGACTGGTTGGATCTCCTTGCAGTCCAAGGGACTCTCAAGAGAATTCTCCAACACCACAGTTCAAAAGCATCAATTCTTCAGCGCTCAGCTTTCTTCACAGTCCAACTCTCACATCCATACATGACCACTGGAAAAACCATAGCCTTGACTAGACGGGCACTTGTTGGCAAACTAATCGCTCTGCTTTTTAATATGCTCTCTACGTTCGTCATAACTTTCCTTCCGAAGAGTAAGCGTCTTTTAATTTCATGGTTGCAATCACCATCTGCAGTGATTTTGGAGCCCCAAAAAATAATGTCTGACAGTGTTACCACTGTCTCCCCGTCTATTTGCTATGAAGTGATAGGACAAGATGCCATGATCTTAGTTTTCTGAATGTTGAGCTTTAAGTCAACTTTTCCACTCTCCTCTTTCACTTTGATCAAGAGGCTTTTTAGTTCTTCTTCACTTTCTGCCATAAGGATGGTGTCATCTGCATATCTGAGGATATTAATATTTCTCCCGGCAATCTTGATTCCAGCTAGTGCTTCCTCCAGCCCAGCATTTCTCATGATGTACTCTGCATGTAAGTTAAATAAGCAGGGTGACAATATACAGCCTTGACATACTCCTTTTCCTATTTGGAACCAGCCTGTTGTTCCATGTCCAGTTCTAACTGTTGCTTCCTGACCTGCATATAGGTTTGTCAAGAAGCAGGTCAGGTGGTCTGGTATTCCCATCTCTTTCAGAATTTTCCAGAGTTTCTTGTGATCCACACAGTCAAAGGCTTTGGCATAGTCAATAAAGCAGAAATAGATGTTTTTCTGGAACTCTCTTGCTTTTTTGATGATCCAGCAGATGTTGGCAATTTGATCTCTGGTTCCTCTGCCTTTTCTAAACCCAGCTTGTACATCTGGAAGTTCACAGTTTACGTATTGCTGAAGCCTGGCTTGGAGAATTTTGAGCATTACTTTACTAGCGTGTGAGATGAGTGCAATTGTGCGGTAGTTTGAGCATTCTTTGGGATTGCCTTTCTTAGGGACTGGAATGAAAACTGACCTTTTCCAGTCCTGTGGCCACTGCTGAGTTTTCCAAATTTGCTGGCATATTGAGTGCAGCACTTTCACAGCATCATCTTTCAGGATTTTAAATAGCTCTACTGGAATTCCAGTACCTTCACTAGCTTTGCTTGTAGTGATGCTTTCTAAGGCCCACTTGACTTCACATTCCAGGATGTCTGGCTCTAGTTGAGTGATCACATCATCAGGATTATCTGGGTGATGAAGATCTTTTTAGTATAGCTCTTCTGTGCATTCCTTCCACCTCTTCGTAATATCTTTTGTTTCTGTTAGGTCCATACCGTTTCTGTCCTTTATCGAGCCCATCTTTGCATGAAATGTTTCTTTGGTACCTCTAATTTTCTTGAAGAGATCTCTAGTCTTTCCCATTCTATTGTTTTCCTCTATTTCTTTGCACTGATCTCTGAGGAAGGATTTCTTATCTCTCCTTGCCATTCTTTGGAACTCTGTATTCACATGAGTATATCTTTCCTTCTCTCCTTTGCCTTTCGCTTCTCTTCTTTTCACAGCTATTTGTTAGGCCTTCTCAGACAACCATTTTGCCTTTTTGCATTTCTTCTCCGTGGGGATGGTCTTGATCCCTGTCTCCTGTATAATGTCATGAACCTCCGTCCATAGTTCATCAGGGACTCTGTCTATCAGATCTAGTCCCTTAAATCTATTTCTCACTTCCACTGTATATTCATAAGGGATTTGATTTAGGTCATACCTGAATGGTCTAGTGGTTTTCTCTACTTTCTTCAATTTAAGTCTGAATTTGGCAATAATGAGTTCATGATCTGAGCCACAGTCAGCTCCTGGTCTTGTTTTTGCTGACTGTATAGAGCTTCTCCATCTCCGGCTGCAAAGAATATAATCAATCTCATTTCGGTGTTGACCATCTGGTGATGTCCATGTGTGGAGTCTTCTCTTATGTTGTTGGAAGAAGGTGTTTGCTCTGACCAGTGCGTTCTCTTGGCAAAACTCTATTAGCCTTTGCCTGCTTCTTTCTGTACTCCAAGGCCGAATTTGCCTGTTACTCCAGGTGTTTCTTGACTTCCTCCTTTTGTATTCCAGTCCCCTATAATGAAAAGGACATCTTTTTTGACTGTTAGTTCTAGAAGGTCTTGTAGGTCTTCATAGAACCGTTCAACTTCAGCTTCTTCAGCCTTACTGGTTGAGGCATAGGCTTGGATTACTGTGATATTGAATGGTTTGCCTTGGAAACGAACAGAAATCATTCTGTTGTTTTTGAGATTGCATCCAAGTACTGCATTTCAGACTCTTTTGTTGACCATGATGGCTACTCCATTTCTTCTAAGGTATTCCTGCCCACAGTAGTATATATAATGGTCATCTGAGTTAAATTCACCCATTTCAGTCCATCTTAGTTTGCTGATTCCTAAAATGTCGACATTCACTCTTGCCATCTGCTGTTTGACCACTTCCAATTTGCCTTGATTCATGGACCTAACATTCCAGATTCCTATGCAATATTGCTCTTTACAGCATGGGACCTTGCTTCTATCATCAGTCACATCCACACCTGGGCATTGTTTTTGCTTTGGCTCCATCCCTTCGTTCTTTCTGGAGTTATTTCTCCACTGATCTCAATGCACTGTCAAAAGACAGAGAAGTGGGTGGTTCCCCAGTGGCTGGGATGATCCTGCCACTCATCAGCATATGAATTCACCCTGCCAGCAAAACCTAGCCAGGCCGCATTCCATGGCCTGCACCCTTCAGAGTGTGCTTCTTTCTGAATCCTAACCAATCTACCTCTTACCTGTAGCTTTGTCTCTCACTGAATTTTTGCAGTGAGATATCAGATCCTGAGCTTCGTTAGGTCCTGAAGCTGGGCATCCTGGGTTTTGGTGGGGCTTGAGTCCCGGTAGAGAGAGCTGAAGGACAGGAGGAAAAAGCAGTGGGACAAACGTGCCAAGGAATTGCCTTCATAGCCTCCTGGAAAATTCGCTAAATATCTCACTGGTGCTCACAGTTTTCATTGGCCTGATCCTTGGCACAGAGAAGAGTAAGGACAGAAGAACCCCCACCAGCTTGGGTAACAGCTACTGGAGCTCAGCAGATAGTGCCTTTGGGACATACCAAAGAGTAGCCTCTCCAGAGTCCCTCAGTTGCACCCACTGCCGCTCGCCTGTTTGCAGGGAATTCGAGGAAACAAGAAACAAGAGATTGTAAAGGAATTAAGATTTCGTTAGGCATATGTCCCTCCAGCCATAGGAGCGAGGACCCCTCCTACCTTAACAGGAGGTCTTCTGGAATCTGAGACTGAGTCCCGTGAGCTTTCTGCTGAGTTTGTTTTTCGCTGTCCCAGTTTCCAGCACGACGGGCACTTCCCCTGTGCTGGGTTTTCTTCGAGTTCTGCTTCTATCCGAGGAGCTTTGCCGAGTTGGGCTCCTGCTGTGCTTGGCCTCCTCCTTGTGGGGGCCACGCCGAGGTGGTTTCAGCCAGGTTAAATCCGAGTCACGGCACCATAGATATCAGGGGAGTGTAATCTCCTCAGTTCTGTCTCGTCACAACAAAGATTTGGCGTGACGGACATTAAAGCTCTCGGCATGTCACGGCTCTCGGGTCTTGGACAGACCGTGTTATAGCTCTCGGGTCTCGAACAGACCATGCTATAGCTCTTAGACAAATCAGTGTTACAGCTCCGTGTTACAGTTCTATTTTATTTAGAAAATAGCAGGAAAATCCATCTTCAAGGCATGAGGGCATGTCAACCCAAAGACGCGAAGAGAAGAGCGCCCCAGCACGCGGGGGGAGAGAGAGAGAGACCCAGCCCTTTGGCTCCTCTTTTTACATGTTTTTTCCTCCCCCTAGGCCTGCCCTATGTAAATTGGGCTAGTCAGGAGTGTTGCTTGTTCTACCTGAGGTCCTCACTCTGGTCCTCGGACCTTCTTTTGTTCTATTTTTGCAGGCTTTTTTCTTCCTTGTCTTTTAGCCATCACCATTCTGGACTCCTGTTTTCTATTCTAACTACCTAACATGAGCATCAGATAAGAATAAACCAGTACATCTCTCCCTACTGTTTTTCATAGATTTGACAACAAATACATTGGACCCCTCGGATACTGTTAGGACAGTGAGGTATTAAGGTGATAGAATTCTCAGACTTGGAACATTTTATGGTGTAGAGATAAGTGAAAGTGAAAGTGTTAGTCACTCAGCTGTGTCTGACTGGTTGTGACTCCATGGACTGTGTGGACTGTAGCCCTTCAGGCTTCTCTTTCTATGGAATTCTCCAGGCAAGAATACTGGACTGCATAGCCATTCCCTTCTCCAGGGGATTTCCTGACCCAGTGATCAAACTCAAGTCTCCTGAGGTGCAGGCAGATTCTTTACCTTCTGAGCCACCAGAGATAAGAAACAAGTAAGCAATAGTACAAGACTGGTGTAAGTGTTACAGAAGTAAGGGATACAGAAAATGTCTGTGGGTATTCAGAGGAAACAGAAATTGCCTCTGCTTGAGGGAGAAGACTTAATGGAGGAGATAGTAGGTAAAATGGCTCAGTAGTAAAGAATCCTCTTGCCAATGCAGGAGATGCAAGTTTGATACCTGGGTTGGGAGAATCCCCTGGAGAAGGAGATAGCAACCTACTCCAGTATTCTTGCTTGGGAAGTCTCATGGAGAGAGGAGCCTGGCAGGCTACAGTTTATGGGGTCTCAAAAGAGTCAGACATGACTTTGTAGCTAAACACCACCAACAAAGTATGTAAAACAACCTTGAAGAAGTGTGACTGATAAAGTGATATTTTCAAATCTATTTAAAAATTCTTGCTTATCCCCACACATATGCTTAAATCCCCTGGGTGGCTTCCTGCTGGTAGAGACAAAGACTGAAATACCCAGCATGTCTGCTTATCCAGCTTTATCTTACCCTGCACTCTCTGCTCACCTGTACTCTGGCCTTCTCTGGGTTCCTGTGTGATGCTGGGCTCCCTCCAGGTCTAGCGGCTTTGGACATGCCACTCTCTCTGCCTGAAACCCACCTACACACCATCTCATCTGTATTTCCTAATTTGCACCTACAAAGTCTCTTGATTTCAGTTAAAAGTGAATCTCATCTAAGTCTGCTTGTTACAGTGTAAATGCCATCCGCTGGTTAAATGCTGTCATGTACTGCTTCACTTTTATTCCAGTACCTGCATTGTGCTGTTTCACAGATCTAATGACACATGTCCCTGTGTGATTATTTGATCTGTCTGAACCCAGATACTCCAGACTGTAAACTCAAAGAAAGATGAGACATTATCTGTTTTTTTCCCATTGGATGCTTACCACCCTGCATACACTCACCCACCACCTGACCCATGGTTGCTGTGCAATAAATATTTGTTGAATGAATGAGAAGTGCAAAAATGGAGAAGTTGTTTTAGATTGTGGGCAAAATGCAAATCAAAATACAGAGGTGAAAACTGCCCAAGCTCAAGGACATAGGAAATTATGCTTTAATGGCAGAGATTTATTACTTAACTGCGGGATATGCAGAGATGAGTTAGTTAATGCCTCAGGAAAGGACTAACCCTCACTAAAAGCACTTCTTGCTACCAACCAGATTCTTGACAGAAAGAAAAAGTTGTTATTCATCAAGTGGTAGAAAAATGTGACAAAAGTCAAATAATTTAGGGAAACAATTAGTAATGTTTCAAAAACATTTGTTAATGGATTGTACAAAATATGGTTAAGGTCAGGTACCAGTGCAAAACCAAAGCCTTGAAAGAAATGAACAAAGCACCTTGTCTGAGCCTGCAGTGACACTGTTAGTTTTTCAGAAAGAACTGGTCTTAGAGCAAATCAAGCATAGGCAAAATTTCCTTTTTTAAAATTATATTAATGCAAAATTTACACACAGTGAAATGCAAAAAAATCTTAAGGGTATAATTTGAAGATTTTGAAAAATTCACATAAATCTAATCTACAACATTTTCCAGATGATAGAATTTTCCCTTCCTCCCAGACAGTTCCTTCTTGTCCATTCCCAGTTGGCTCCCTCTCCCACAGGAAGCTACTGCTGTGAAATCTAAATCCATAAAGTAGTTTTGCCTGTTTTAGATCTTCATAGAAATTAAATTATACAGTAAGCATAATTTGGTGTCTGGTTTCTGTTGCTCAGCATAGTTTGGGGATTCATCCATGTTGTTGCATATTGCAGTGGTTCACGCCTTCATGTCACTTCAGAGTAGTCTGTTGTCCAAATATACCATAATTTATTTACTCATTTTCATTTCGACATGCATTTGGATTGTTTCCATTTAAGACTTATTAATACTATAAATAAATAATACAAATTATTAACTTCATATCAACTTATGAATAAATTTACTATGAACTTTATTGTACAAATATTTGTGGATATACATTTATTTTTTATATAATTTTATTTATCTATTTGTTTTTGGCTGTGCTTGGTCTTCGTTGCTGCGAGGGCTTTTCTCTAGTTGCAGTGAGTCGGGGCTACTCTTTGTTGGCAGTACATGGTCTTCTCATTGTGGTGACTTCTGTCGTTGTGGAGCATGGGTTTGAGTAATTGTGGCACATGGGCTTGTAGGATCTTCCTGGATCAGGGATTGAACCCATGTCTCTTGCATTGGCAGGCAGGTGGACTCTTTACCACTGAGCCACTAGGGAAGCCTGGACATATGTTTACTTTAATCTCAGGTATATACCTAGGTGGTGCAGTGGTAAAGAATCCACTTGCCAAAGCAGCATGCAAGAGCCATGGGTTTGATTGGGAAAATCCCCTGGGGTAGGAAATGGCAACCTGCTCCAATATTCCTACCTGGAGAATTCCGTGGACAGTGGAGCCTGGCAGGCTACAGTCTATGGGGTTGCAAAGAATAGGACACAACTGAGTGCACGTGCACGCGTGTGCGCGCCCACACACACACACATACACGCTCCCCCCGCCCTCCCACCAGGAAATTGATGGGGCATCGGTTCAGTTCAGTTTAGTCCCTGAGTCATGTCTGACTCTTTGCGACCCCATGGACTGCAGCACGCCAGGCTGCCCTGTCCATCACCAGCTCCCAGAGCTTACTCAAATTCATGTCCACTGAGTCGGTGATGCCATCCAACCGTCTCATCCTTTGTTGTCCCCTTCTCCTCCTGCCTTCAGTCTTTCACAGCATCAGGGTCTTTTCCAGTGAAGCAGTTCTTCACATCTGGTGCCCAAAGTATTGGAGTTTCATCTTCAGCATTAGTCCTTCCAGTGAAATCTAAGTTGTCATTTTTTTTTATATAGCTAGTGATTTCTGTTTCCTAAGAAGTGTTTGCCTAACTCAAGTTGGCAAAGAAATTATCCTCAAATTTCCCTAGATGTATTAACATTTTAGCCTTCGCTTTTAGGTTTATGATCTTAAGTCAGTGTGGGTTTATTTCTGAAATTTCTGTGCTTTTTGGTTGATCAGCTTATCTGTCCTTTTGCCAGTACTACCCTAGCTTGATTACTATAAAGTTATGCTATTTCTTGAAATCAAGTAGTGTAAACTCTCCAATCTATTTCTCCTTTTTCAAGATTAGTTTTCTAGGTATTTTGTATTTTCATATACATTTTGGAATCAACTTACCAGTTTCTAAAAGCAAAACAAACTTTAAAAATCCTGCTGAGATCGTGATTGGGGTTGCATTCAATTTACAGATCAATTTGGGAAAACATAACATTTTAACAATATTAAGTTTTCCAATTTATTGATGTATATTTCTCTTAGTTCAGGTGTTCTTTAATTTTTTCTCAGCTATGATTAATAGTTTAGTGAAGAGCTCTTACACTTATGCTATTGCTATTCTCTGAGTACCATACTTTTCATATTATTATTTAGGATGGTTTTATGTTTCATTTTCTAAGTACTCATTGCTAAAATCTGGAAAAAAACAATTGATTTTTGTATTTGACTTGTGTTGGTATCCTGTAAATCTTTCTAAAAGTACTTAATAATTCTAGGAGTTGTTTTGTAGATTTTTTGGTATTTTCAGTGTAAATAATTTATTATATTTAAATATGGAAGAGTTTTAGTTTTTTTCCAGTACTTACATATTTTTGTTTTGCATTGTCTCATTGACTAGAATCTCAAGAAAAATGTTGACTAGAAGTGGTGAGTGAACATCCTTGCTTGTTCCCAATATTAAGAAAGCATTCAGTTTTTTACCAGCAAACATAATTTTAACTGTAGGTTTTCTACAAATGTCTCTTATTAAAGTCTGTTCCTAATGTACTAGTTTTTAAAAGTCACGTCTTTAATTCTGGGCTCTGCTGGGTCACTGTTGCTGCGTAGGCTTTTCCTTGGCTGGGGCAAGCAGGGGCTGCTCAATAGCGGTGGCCCGGGCCTCTAGTGTGGCGGCTTCTCTCTCGCTGCAGAGCGCAGGTGCGTGGGCTCCGGTGGCCGTGACCCGTGGGCTCAGGACTTGTGGCTCCAGGGCCGAGAGCACAGGCTCAGTAGTTGTGGCACACAGACTCAGTTGCCCCACAGCATGTGACGTCTTTGCCCATCATCCAACCCGTGTCTCCTGCATTGGCTCTTTACCTCTGACTCTTTACCACTGAGCCATCAGGGAAACCCTGTTAATTTTTTTTTTTTTTTTAAATCATGAAGACGTGTTGATTTTTTTTTTTAAGTGATTTTATTGAAGTGATCATATAATTTTCTCTTTTCATGCTTATGTGGTTAACTGTATCCATTGATTTTTAAATGTTGAACTAACTGTGCCTTCCTGTGAAAAATTTCACTTGGCTGTATTTCTTTTTTATACATTATTAGATTTAAATTACTAATAGTTTGTTAGGGAATTTTATGTCTATATTCATGAGAGATATTGGTTTGTAAATTTATTTTTGTAATGTCCTTATCTGGTTTTGGGATCAAGATTGTCGTAACCTTATAAAATGTATTGCAAAGTGTTTTTCTCCTATTTTCTGAAAAAAATTGTGCAGAATTAGTATTATTTCTTCTTTATTTGCTAGGAGCATTCATTAGACACTCCAGATTAGCCTGGAATTTCCCTTGAGGGAAAGCTTCTGATTACAAATTGAAAGAAATATTGTAATAGTCAGATTTTCTAACTTCTTATATCTGTTTTGGCAGTTTGTGTCTCCTTCCCCCAATTATTTTCTTGCATTTTCCCCGAGTTGTCCAGTTTTTGCTTGTCTTTTAGTATTATTTATTTATTGTTGGACGTATTGGATCTTGGTTGTGACACACGGGATCTTCCATGCATCATGTGGAATCTTTTGTCGTGGCAAGTGGGCTCAGCAGTTCAGGCATGCTGGCTTGGTCACCCCATAGCATGTAGGATTTTATTTCCCCAAGCAGGGAAACCTGTGTCCCCTGCATTGGAAGGTGGATTCTTAACCACTGGACTACTAGGGAAGTCCCTGTCCAGTTTAAAAAAATAACATAAAAATTTTAATGATACTATCTTTTTGAAATTTAATGTCTGCAGTTTCCCTAGTGATACCCTCTTTCATTCTTTATACTAATATTTTCCCCTCTTTTATTGTTGATCAGTCTAGTTACAGGTTTATCAATTTTATTAATCCTTTCAAGGAATCCACTTTTGACTTTGACTTTAATGTTTATATTCCATTTTACTTTTTGTTTATATTCTGATTGCTGCTTTTATATTTATTATTTTATTCCTTTTATTTATTTGAATTTAATTTAATCTTTTTATAGCTTTAGTTGAAACTTAGTTTAGTTCTTCTTTTCCAATATAGAGCTGCAAAGCTCCCTTTAAACACCACTTTTACAGTATCACACAAACTTATATCTGTTGTGATTTCATTATTATTTAGTTAAAAGTGTTTCCTAATTAGTCTATGTTTTCTTTTTGGACCTATCAATTATTTATAAATGTATTGCTTTACTTTCAAACATTTCGATATTTTCAAATATTTGATATTTTTTGTTCATTGACTTTTACTTTAATTTTTATTAAGATCAAAAAACATAATTCACATGATTTTAATCCTGTTACATTTTGAGACTCCTTTTTTGTTGTTGTTCAGTACATGATTTATCTTGGTGACTATTACATGTGCATTTTAAAAGAGTAAGTATTCTCTAGGTGCTGGGTGTAGTATCCATAAAAACAAGCAGTTAGACTAAATTGCTTGGCAGTGTTAAGTCTTACATTCTTCCGGATTTCTCAGTTTGTTTATTCTAACAGTGACTGAGAAAGGAGTGTTAAAATATCCAACTATAATTGTGGCTTTGTCAGTTCTTCTCTTTAATTTTTTCAGGTTTTTCTTTATGTAGTTTGAAACCCTGTTATTAGGTACATTGGAAGAGGATTATGACTTCTTAATAACTGACTCTTTAGCATCTTGGAATGTACATTTTTAACCTTTTGTATGTTTACAATGGCTACTTTAAAGACTTTATTTCCCAGTGCCAGCATGTGTCATCTTTGAGATTATTTCTTTTGTCTATTTTTCTTCATGGTTACATGTTATATGTTCTTGTATCTTCACACATTTAGTCATTTTTGATAGTCTGCAGAGTATTGTAGATGCTTTGTTTTTGAAAATTTAGGTTTTCTTTGTTTCCCTAAAGATCATTGCGTTTTATACTAATGGACAGTTAATTTACTAGAGTATCAGCTTGGTCTTGTTGAGCACTGGTTTAAGACTTAATTTGGTTGTGTTTAGGATGGCCTTTCTGTGATTCTTCTGAAGCAAATCCTTTTTAGGCTCTCAACTAGATGCCCAGAATGTTCAACAAGTTCTCTCCACTGTAGATGATTGAAATTCCAGTTTTTCCTAGCACCATATTATCTCCAGAATTATTATTCAACTCACTGTCACCCAGTAACTGTTCTGTTCTAGTCCTTGTAAAATTTTGTCCTGTATGTAGTACAAAGTAGTATTTGGTCCAAAGTCTGTGGAATCCTGTGAAGATTTCTGTTGTTTCTTTTCTGAACATCTTTCTGGTACCTTTCCAGCAAATTCCAGTTACTACAGCAGCCCCAAACATTGATTTCTGTTTCCTTCAGTCAGAATGATCATGCCTTGCTTTTTTTGGACTCTACTTGTCTCCACTTCATTTTGGAAAGAGGACAAAATAAGGATGAATGTATAGCTTACCTCATGAATTTCTCTTTTCAGAGGGATTACATCTAGTTCTTTCTGTTGTACATTGCCTGAAAACAATTGCTTTACATAGTTTTTCAAGTTCTGTTGTTGTCTCTGGTTGTAGTCTATCGTGATCAGAACTTAAAGTTCACATAGATGTTAAAAAATTGTCCCCAGTACATCTTGTCTTTTTTGAAAAATGTGGAGGGGTATTGGGTTTCCCAGGTGACACAGTGGTAAAGAATCCACCCACAATGCAGGAAACACAAGAGATGCAGGTTTTATCCCTGGGTTGGGGAGATGCCCTGGAATAGGAAATGGCAACCCACTCTGGTATTCTTGCCTGGAAAAATTCAATGGAAGAGAAGCCTGGCAAGCTGCAGTCTATGGGGTCGCAAAGAGTTTGACATGACTGAGTGACAAGCATCACGTGCAGAGGGGCTATTTTAGTAACATTTTCAGAAGTGGTTTGTCAAAATGATAAACCTCTACTAATTTTCCTATATACATATTACCTGTGAAATATTTTATCTTAAAAAGAAAGCAAGAATTAACAAAAGTCTCTCTAACATATGCATAATTTACTTTGTTTTTCTTAGCTCCCCCTGTCATCATCATCTTTCTCTCTCTCTCCAAAATTTTTCATTTGTTTATCATTCTTCCATCTCTCAAGCTATTTTCTTAGAGTTGGTCCAGTTTGTTTCCTTCCACACTCAGGGACATTAACCCTCTAGGGAGTTGTGTCTTTAGGAGTTCTTTGCTACTCATTGCAAATAGTCTAACTTGCTTTTCGAAAAAAATCTGTTTTTTACCCATTTTTTTTCTAAACAGGGGAAAAACAAATTGCCATCTGTCTGACTTGTCTTGTGTGTGTACACACATGCAGAGAAACAACATCAGGGAGGGGCTAACTTGGTTTTAAATTATCCTGGTCTAGACAATTGACACAATCTTCCAGAGACAATGGGTTTGAGGAGTTTTCTATCATTTCTCTTTCTATCTCTTTTCTGTGCTATGAAGGAATAATTCTCTATTAAAGGATGCTGTTGGTATCAACTGGGTACCCTCCAACTGCTTCCAGTGTATTGACTGAGCTCCTAGAACTGTTGAATGACTCCTTTAATTTTACTTAAAGTATACACAAATGAAATGTAGATTATCGTTATCAACAAGTTTTTCACAGATGCATCAATAGACTGGGAGTGTGGAAATCAGCGTTAAGAAATCCAAAATGCTTATTTAAAGGCTTGCAGAGTGTTGAGATGACATGGTATTTCCAGACAGATCTAATGTTTAAGTGTACACAATGTATCTTGCTTTAGAAAATTGCTAGTTTCTGTAGTCCCTTACGTCTCAAGGATAGACCTAAAAATATTTATTTAGCTCATGCTCTGTGTCTTGCACTAGGCTGGGGCAGAATAATTTTTTTTTTCCATTTATTTTTATTCATTGGAGGCTAATTACTTTACAATATTGTAGTGGTTTTTGCCATACATTGACATGAATCAGCTATGGATTTACATGTGTTCCCCATCCCGATCCCCTCTCCCGCTTCCCTCCCCATCCCATCTCTCTGGGTCTTCCCAGTGCACCAGCCCTGAGCACTTGTCTCATGCATCCAATCTGGGCTGGTGATCTGTTTCACCCTTGATAGTATACTTGTTTCAATGTTATTCTCTCAGAACATCCCACCCTTGCCTTCTCCCACAGAGTTCAAAAGTCTGTTCTGTACATCTGTGTCTCTTTTTCTGTTCTGCATATAGGGTTATCGTTATCATCTTTTAAAATTCCATATATATGTGTTAGTATACTGTATTGGTCTTTATCTTTACCTGGCTTACTTCACTCTGTATAATGGGCTCCAGTTTCATCCATCTCATTAGAACTGATTCAAATGAATTCTTTTTAATGGCTGAGTAATATTCCATTGTGTATATGTACCACAGCTTCCTTATCCGTTCGTCTGCTGATGGGCATCTAGGTTGCTTCCATGTCCTGGCTATTATAAACAGTGCTTCGATGAACATTGGGGTACATGTGTCTCTTTCGATTCTAGTTTCCTTGGTGTGTATGCCCAGGAATAATTTCTTTTAGATAATTGACCAGAAGGAAAATAGTCCCAGCAAAAGGGGCTTCCCAGGTAGATCAGTGGGTAAAGAACCTGTCTGCAATGCAGGAGACACAGACGATTTGGTTTCTTCCTGGGTCGGGAAGATATCCTGGAGGAGGGTACTGCAACTCACTCCAGTATTCTTGCTGGAGATTCCCATGGACAGAGGCACCTGGCGGGCTATAGTCCGTAGGTCGCAGAGTCGGACACGACTGAAGTGACTGAGCGTGCATGCACACAGGATGCAAGAAGGTGATTCTTTGAGTATTTGAAAACTATTTCAGTTGACTGATGTGAGTTTGAGTGGAGCCTAAATGACATGAGAGAGGGAGGACAAACCTCTCCTAGCTGCATGGCAGAAGCCATAGAGAAGGGGGAAAGGACACCTGCAAATTTGACTAGTGATTTGACTCTGAATGCACTTTGCACCTGTGCTTTTGATCTTCACTTGTTCACTTCACAAGTTTGTCCATTAAACCCAAAGTGAGCACAGTGTTTGAAAAATTAAATTACTGTTCCACTGACTCTAAAAAGAATCAGTCTAAGACAACAAAATTTTATGTCACTATGAAAAAATTACTTTTTTCCAAAAGTTTATGTTTACAATTGGTAGGCTGTATTAAATAGTTTTATAGTAGATTCATCCTGGACCAATATGGAAATCTTCAGTTATATGAGAAAATTCACAGTAAATGTTAATAGAAGAAATAAACAGCACTAACTTAAATTGACAGTAAAAACTGCACACAACAAAACTACAAAATTTGAGTGGAGAAATTGGATTTAATAGGTTTGTGACTGCAAAAAACACTCAAAAAGGCAAAAGCTATAAAGTGTAAAAGTGGACATGAAAAATAAATAGGCTGATTACTCAGAGGAAAATGTGATATAAAATGTTTATATAAAGTAGTTGATACCTGGTGAATATTTTCAAATGAATTTCCAATGTAGACAAAAATTCTTATTTAAATATTTACATATATTAAAAATAATGTCAAAGCATCCTCAGGATTAAAACAGTGGGATAAAAAAGGGAACAGGTGAAGCATCTTCTTCATGTACAAGATACATCTAAAACAAGTTACATTGTTTACAGAAGAGTGTAACAATTTTTCTAACATTTTATTATAATACTTGCTTAGTCTGCTCAGTGATAGTTAAAATTATAGATACTGAGACAGATACTGTTAAATCTGAAAAAGTTGAAACTCAATTTACAAATATTCTGATAGTTATTAATATATCAAAGTGTACTGCAATTCATGATTTAAAGTTTTTCCATATGTAGTGTAACTCTGTATATTATGGAATCATTCATATTTGCAAATACTCACTTGCAAAATGTATTTGAATCCAAATCAAACTTACCTGACAGTTCTTCATCAGAGAATACCTAGGTCCCTTCAATGCAAGTGGGACTCGGTAAGTTTTCAGGATGCTTTGGTATGTTCCAAGGTGCAAGATAAACTTGAATCCATTTTGGAAAAGATTTTTTTCACATCTCCTGTCCCCTCCCCCACTCTACTAGAGAGAATATTAAATCATCTTCTTTTCTACAAAATTAAAGTCACATGGTTACAAAGTACAAACATTCAGGGTAAAAATTAACCTCCTGTAAGCTGTTTAGTGGGAGAGGTAGGACATGAGTGGTACAGTGATAACAAAAATGAATAAATATGTGTGTGTCTTAGATTTAAGCTGAGAAACCATACTTTGCACATTTTTAATGACAGGGCCATGAAACTGGAAAGATTCTGGAGGGTATGATGTACAATCACTTCTTAATGCATATGTTGAAAATGGAATGCGATTCTCTGCCTTCAGTTTAGTACTTCCCCTGAAAAGTTAAGCACCAGCAAGAAGTCTGTTTAAAAAGGCATTTATCATCGTATCATCCACTGGATCACCCATTTGAGTGTTTAAATAGCTCTTAGTCCTGTGTAACAAAAGAGAAATAAAACTATATCAATATATCAAAGGATATATGTTTAATTTTTCTAAACCTCTTGTGCCAACTCCTTCATAAAGAAATGAAATAAAAATTTTATTTAAAAGTACTTTTTAAAAAAGACCAAATCATTCTATTGTTATACTGACCTGAAGAGAAACTATTGACAGAGAAAAATAGCAAAATGTATATATGAAGCCTCCTGTCTATTAAGAAAAAAAAACAAACAAACAGGAAAAAGGACACAAAAAAGTGTGCAGAGGTCTTTTTTTACAAAAAATATAAAATAGCCAAAAGTTTATACACAACATTAACTTTGAAGAGTGTTCAGTTCAGTTCAGTCACTCAGTCGTGTCTGACTCTTTGTGACCCCATGAACCGCAGCACGCCAGGCCTCCCTGTCCATCACCAACTCCCGGAGTCCACCCAAACCCATGTCCATTGTGTTGGTGATGCCATCCAACCATCTCATCCTCTGTCGTCCCCTTCTCCTCCCGCCTTCAATCTTTCCCAGCATCAGGGTCTTTTCAAATGAGTCAGCTCTCCACATCAGGTGGCCAAAGTATTGGAGTTTCAGCTTCAACATCAGTCCCTCCAATGAACATCTAGGACTGATCTCCTTTAGGAGATGAAGAGTGTAGATAAAAGAAAATGGAACATGTCATTTTGTTCAGTCCATTTACCACTTCACAATATGGGCTAAACCATTTGTTTACACATGCTGTTAGTATTTTAAATTTCTATACATTATTTTTTTTTTACTTTTTATGTGTTTGTTTTTCCTTACACTCATAAATAATTATTTCTCGAAGTGTGAAACTTTATGTTTAATTTGTCTATAATAGTGCTTCCATCAGTAAAGAGCTTGATGTTGATTATCTAGTTTCTTTACTGTACATGTAGAAAGAAAATTCTACACATATATTAAGAGCTCTGTAGTTTTAGCAGAAACGGTGTTCCTAGCAACTCTTGAGAAACAGCAACTGAGAGGTCCTAAAAGTAAATCAAGTGAAATTAAAGCACCTGTAGGTCGTTGGGCACAAGTAGGCAACTGTCACGTTAGCTTTTTCTTTCTTAGGTAATGGAATTGGTTACGTAATGCTTTATAATTCCAGTGCAGTGCTGTTTGGTCTTCTGAAATCTAAACTTCCAAGATTTAAGACAGTGATGAAAGGCAAATGGTAACTTGGCTGACTTCTTGGCTGTTTAGTGTGGTGTTTGGTGTTTTGTGATGAGAACACACTAATAAGGATCTTTTATCAAGACTGGCTCTGTCAGAGCAACGAAGGGAGTGAGATGGAGAGGTGAGAGCTCAAGCCCCTTGTTCGGTGACACTCGGGATCCTTGAGTGTGTGTGGGATTGGGAAGTTCTGGGAAGAGCAAAGTACCATTTAATTTCAGAGCTTATACAAGCAAGTCTACTTGCCTTGGCTTCTAGTTTTATGTCATAAAATTTTCCATAATTGCTATTAAATATGATAAAATAAAACTTAAAGGAAATAGTTTTCTGAATCAAGAAATTGTTATTATTATGGCTGTTAACATGAAAATCTGAAACAGGCAAGTCAGTTTCTTGTGGACGCTGTATGTTCTTTCACATGGCCTATCTTTAGAGCAGGAGTGGGGGTAATTATAAAGGATAGTATTATGCAGGTCTAAGGTGACAGACAGGGAGGCCTGGCATGCTGCAGTCCATGGGATTGCGAAGAGTCAGACACGACTGAGTGACTGAACTGACTGACAGAAGTAGGTGCTAGTGGTAAAGAATCTGCCTGCCCTAGCAGAAGATGTAGGAGATGCAGGTTTGATGCCTGGTTTGGGAAGATCCTCTGGAGTAGGAAATGGCAACCCACTCCAGTATTCTTGCCTGGGAAATCCCATTGACAGAGGAGCCTGGTGGGCTGTAGTCCACAGGATCGCAAAGAGTTGGACACAACTGAGCACTGAGAAAGATCTGCACCCCCAAAAGCAAGCATTCATTTTGCACTGTATGCAGCCCATTTCCCAGAGTCCTGAGCAGAGTCTGACCAAGTGGTCTGAGTGAAATGCATACTCATCTGAAGAAAATGTTTATTTCAGTAGAAGCAGAGCATAACCAGGGACACATATTACAGTCAAAGACCTTCTTCTGCAGAATCTTTTAAAAACAATTAGATGAGAAGATGCAATTTTTTGGACTTAATTCATGCCAAGATGATGCATGTACTTGGGAGCAAATACTTGCATATGTGTCATTATAAACAAACACAGCAAATATTGCTACCCAATCTTTTTCCACACAACTTTTCAGACAGCTAATACCAATAAACCAGAGGGTCCTGCAATTTAAAATCTTCTATTTTTGATGTAGTCCAGTAAACCTGATGCCAAAATAGGATGGCCCTAGAGATCAACTTAACATAAATTCACTGAAGAATTTACTCATCAGAATACTTTGTATGGTTACATGAGATCACAGTGAGGCATAAAATGTGGTGTACACTCTTGAGGACCTTTGAGTCTTGTAGGAGAGAGAAGACACAGATTGTAATCCTGAGGTATTAAGTGACAGTTGGGCAAGATGGTCAAGAGGGTCCTACAGGAAATCTAGATGAGAGGAGAGAGCTGGAAGATCTAAAATGTTTAAGCAACAATCGGGGAATTTGGCTGAGGTAGGGAGGAGCAGAAAAAAAGAAGGTAGGATCCAGAGAGGAAGCGAGTTGCTCAGAAGGGCTCCAGGATACATGATCACTGATCCTGAAAAACAAGTCTTTACTGTCTGCTGCATTCTGCACTGTCTACAGCATGTAGGTGCCTCGAGTTAGAAAGGATTGTTGGAGCCACAGATGCCTCAGTGTTTCCAGAATGCCTAATAATATAAGGAATATGTTTGGATTGTTTGACCTTCTTCTTTTTTTTAAACATGGAGAACAAACAGTGAAATCAAACCAATTCTTGAATACTAAGTTTTATAAGATTGGAGAACACTAAGTCATTTTTATACTACTAAATTAGTTACTAGACATAGAAATGTATCTGTAAAGTATACTGTATACTTAATCAAATATTTGGGCTTCCCTGGTGGCTCAGATGGTAAAGCGTCTGCCTACAATGCAGGAGACACAGGTTCGATCCCTGGGTCAGGAAGATCCCCTGGAGAAGGAAATGGCAGCCCACTCTAGTACTCTTGCCTGGAAAATCCCATGGACAGAGGAGCCTGGTAGGCTACAGTCCATGGGGTCGCAAAGAGTCGGACATGACTGAGCAACTTGACTTTACTTTAATCAAATATTTAATGGACAGCCTTTGTGTGTGTCTTTGACAACTTAAACCAACTATTTTCACTGTACATTTATGAGAGGAAACTGTTAGTTCTTTCTGTGATTTGTGGAAATTAATTTTGCCATGGAACTCTTTACAAAGTTATCTTCTAATTTTATTTTCCCTAGCACATTCTACTTAGGCTAGCAATACATTATAAGTGCTCTATTTAATAATGCTGCATAGGAAGCTTTATTTCTGTTCCAGTGATTAAATTTACTGAAAGTAACTATGTAAACTTAATTTTTTATCTAATATTATATCCAAAAAGATATTTATCCAATGAATATGCCAAAGTCAGTGTCTGTATTTGTGGAACATAACTTTTTACAAATCCTGTTTACTGATATCTCCAACTAATCTTATATTTTTCCAAAAAATGCACAGTGTCTAATTGCATGCAACTGGATATAAACTTCAAATGTGCTTACTTGGATCATTCTCTGTTTGGAAAAGAAATATCTACCGTTATAACCAAGGTTTCTCTTTTTATTTAGTTTTAAAACAGTTGAAAACATAACGCAGTGAACCCATCTTTTTTTTATATGGTTTTAAAACATTTCCCCAGAAGCTTTATTTTTTGTTGGTTTTTTTTCATTTATTTATATTAGTTGGAGGCTAATTACTTTACAATATTGTAGTGTTTTTTTCCATACATTGATATGAATCAGCCATGGATTTACGTGTGTTCCCCATCCTGAACTCCCCTCGCACCTCCCTCCCCATCCCTTCCCTCTGGATCATCCTAGTGCACCAGGTTTGATGCATGAACCCATCTTTAAAGAGGTTTCCTGGTGGGATCTCAGAGCTTAAATACTGCTAGCAGGATTGCAGATGGTCCGTCTATATGATACAGCCTATCAAATGACTGATCTCTTACATGGGCAGATGGCAGAGGGGCCTGACAGCAGCTCAGTTTCCAAGTTGTGAGAGAGAGAGAGAGAGAGAGAGAGTGTGTGTATAACTGCTGAAGAACAAAGCTCCTTTACTCTGAAAGGCAAAAATAATTGTATATGTTACCTAGGCCATATTTGTCAGCACAACACTGAAAACTAACTCTTGAGTTTTGGAGTTATGCATGAAAAGAATAGTTTACCTAACTAAAACAAAGCAAAACAAAAAGTTGTAAGGCTGCTGATTTACCTAAACTATGGTTCTAAATTTTCTATAAAATAAAAACTCAGAGAACTCTGCTCAGTATTATGTAACAACCTAAATAGGAAAAGAATGTGAAATAGAGAAGGTACATGTGCATGTATAACTGAGTCACTTTGCTGCACACCTGAGACTGTCACAATATCATTAATCAGCTATACTCCAAAAAATAAAAAAATAAAACCTGAAATCGTTGAAGAATGGTGAGCATCTGAAATAGTTGAAGAATGATTCAGTTGAAGAATGCTTCAGAAAATTTTAAATTTAATGTTAATCTTTACTCTTTGATAATTTGAAATTTAAGAAAAATAATTTGCATCTTTTCATCTACAAGAATCTAAAATACTTTTTTTCATAACCTCCTGTTCTCTGTATTTTCAAAAAAAAGTACAATTCTATATTCAATTTGAACTCATCTCTTCTGAGAAATAAATGAAAAGTTTCAAAACATTGTTAGCTGCAGAGCAGGCCCTGGGCTAGTGGTACTCTTTGCTGTCTCTGTGAAGGACACAGTTGTTTCATTAACTTCCAGAGCTAGTTGATCTGAAAAATCTCAGTTGTTTTCCTTTCAAATTATTCTGTCATCTGACACAGCTCAATCATTTATCATGAGAACAGTCAGAAATGAGGGATTTTTTTTTTCTTCTCTTTTTTTCTGATCTAAGATGTAGTAAGTAAGCAAACAAATTTCCAGTCTAATTTCTGGTGCAGCCTTTCCCAGGAAACAAGATATTTTGAGAAGAAAATGAGTTGGTTCCTGCCTGGAGCCTAGATGCGGTAAACCATCTATCTCCTCAGGAGATGGAAGGCAGCCACACATTTGGCAGCAAATACTCAGACAACTGACAGAGCAGGCAATTGACGGCACAGGAAAAGCGCATCTGTTGCATTATTAAGTATCAAGATGACAAACAGAGGTCGTAATTAAGCTTGTACTTAACAGTTCATTGCCTTGAGTAATAACCACTACGATTTTCTAAAGGCACCCTCCTATCCCTTCTCTCAGGCCCTCCCAGAGAAATGTAATGATGTCAGAGTTGTCATCACTAGGACAATTTATCAGCACTCTCCTTAATTAAAACCTTTCCTCTAGTCTTCTTGTTAACATTTTTATATTTTCCAGCTTTTAAAATTACTTCAGTTGCTCTTTGGAGACAAATCAGTGTATAAATCCCCAAACACAAATAAATAAGTCAGCCCAATTACATTTTGTCTAAGGCAATTACTTCATTTATATATGTCTATTCAAAAGGAGAAAGAAAAGTATTAGAGAAACTTCAGATGAATACTGTATTTTGATAAATAAAAACACTGAAATGGATTATGCAATGAAATGGCAAGGTATTCTATAAAACCTATATTACATATGTTACATATTACATCTTTGCATAAAGATTGAGTTTTTTCTGTTAGAGGTGAAAGAAAAGAAAAGAAGTATACTTAGCAGGTAATTAGAAATAATATTTTTACAGAGCTAATGTGTCCTAACTTATTTTTAAAAAGAGTAAAATAATGAATTAGATTTCCATATTCAAGAGAAATAAAATGCACTAATTTTGAGTATACAAGAAACCAAAAGACACCAAAAAAAGAAAAAAGCAGCTGTTCAAAGAATGATTATAATATGGCAATTAGTACCTGATCAAATGTATAATTAAAAAACTGAGGATTCTAGTTAATAAGGATTATTCTGAGATGTTTCAAATTTGGTATGTTGAGCCAGGTACAAGTAAATAAAAATATAACTTGTTAATTTCTCCAACCATATGTACATTATAAGTGATGTTCGAGGTCCCTGCATAATACAGTGTTGTATGGATGTGAAGGCTGGACTGTAAAGAAAGCAGAGTGCAGAAGATTTGATGCTTTTGAACTGTGTTGTTGGAGAAGACTCTTGAGAGTCCCTTGGGCTTCAAGGAGATCAAACCAGTCAGTCTTAAAGGAAATCAATCCTGTATATTCATTGGAAGGACTGATGCTAAAGCTGAAACTCCAATACTTTGGCCATGTCATGCGAAGAACTGACTCATTGAAAAAGACCCTGATGCTGGGGAAGATTGAGGGCAAGAGGAGAAGGGGAGGACAGAGGATGAGATAGTTGAATGGTATCACCGACTCAATGGACATGAGTTTGAGTAAGCTCTGGGAGTTGGTGATGGACAGGGAAACTTGGTGTGCTGCAGTCCATGGGGTCGCAAAGAGTTGGATTCAACTGAGCAACTGAATTGAATGTTGAAAGTCAAGTAAGAAGGAATAAAGTATGGCTTTTAGGTTATACTAAAAGTATGGATCGTTAGGTTCTGTTAAGAAAAAAAGAACAACTGAGAGGTCTGTGAATTTACTGTACATAAATTTCTCATGAGTTTTCAGTAAAGAGTTTTTGGTCTATAGGTATCATAGAAGACCAGGCATTGGACAATAAGACACATCAGTACTGCGGGCCTCACATTCCTGAGCAATCCAGTAGGCAAATCCACAGTGGTTAATATGGGGTTTTTTTTTGCCATTATTCTTCCTGTTTTGTTATTATTGCTCGGCTGATACTCCAGTAAAGCTGTTCCTTCTGTAGTCAGCGTAATTTATTTGCTATAGGACAATGCCAATCAAGTAAGCACAGGATGCAGAAGATTGAGTAGGCTGTTCTCCCCTGATTATTTCTAGTCCTCTTACAGGGATAACAGGTACGAGGGAAGAACACTAGTTTCACTTGCCATTTTCAGTGCTCACTTTTCTCTTCCTTTTTATTTTTTAAAAGTTATCCCCACCATTGCTGAAAAGTTTGCTGGTAGATAAAAGAATCCCTGGAGGGCTCCCACAATCCTGCAATGGGGAATTTTTTATTTCAGTATAATGGACTTAGAGATGAACATGTGAACGAGAAGGTGGAAGCTAGAGTATTCTTCTATTTCGCATGGATTGTATCAGTCCCCTCCTGCTTTCCAGTGCATATTCTTGGCCTAAGCGTGTGAATCAGTTTAAGAGCAAGGATTTTGGAAAAAGTTCTAGGTTTAAGTACTGGCTTCTACCTCTATGGGTCATGTGATTCTGGGCAGGTCAGTTATACTTTGCTGGCTTTGGTTGCCTCATATGTGAAAATATAGTCGTGATGATACCTATTTCAGAGACATTTTGAGATAAATAAATGAGACTATGTAGGGAATTTAGTGTAGTCAGACGTATAAACAATTAACAAATGATATGCTTGTACAACATGAAAAGAGTTTCCCACTCAAAATGATTCACTCTTCCAATTAAGAGTGTGTATGGAAAAGATAAAATATGCATCCTCAAGGGCAAACGATAGGAAAAGAACTGTTTTGGGGGTACTTCTCTTTTGTCTCAGAAGAGAACAGACTTGTCAGCAACCCTGTCAAATACACAGCTACGGGAACCCTTGTTGCAGCCTTGGGGGCACACTGTCACCACCCCAGATATTTTGGAAATTTAGCTCTCATTAAGCTTGTGGCAAGGTCCTTGATCTACCATGGAAGCTTAAGGCTGTCCCATGAGCCAGCAAGAGAGAACTGTGTTAAGGTTTATTCTTCACTGGGATTGAATTTTTGATGGCTTAGCTGTTTTAGGGCCAGGATGGACCACTTGGGTTCTCAGAGATACCCTGGGACACCCCAGTGAAAGACATTATTTGGTAACTCACTATGTTAGCATAACACTTGCCAGGGTGAGCTGTTTTATTTCACTATTATCCCTAACCAAAACCTAGTTGATTTTTGGCTGACTGAAGTTCACTGCCTCTTCAAGCTGGTCAGTTTTGCTGCTTTATTCTCTCTTTCATCACTGACCTCCTTTTGTCCTACCTATTCTACCTTCCTGTTGCTTGCTGGTAAGATTACTCTAGGTTTCCTGGCTTGAGCATTTTGTTTTGATCGTTACTGTCAAAGCTTTTGCCCAAATTTGTAACATTTCTGACATAAAGTTCAGGTACCACAAAAGATAGCTTTTTTCCCTACTCACCTGCCCTCATGATCCAGTATTATACTTCATCTCTTTCTCATAGCCTTGACCATCTTACTTCTCTATCCCTAAGTCTTAGTTGCCTGGCACAAATTTAACCTTTGTTAAACCTACCATTTTACATTTTGCATACCTACAACAGACTTGCTCATTGAGGCTGGAAAAAATACACAATCACAGCTGCATTCACGGTGCACAGTTTATAGCCACAAGACCGCAATATTAAATTTACGACAACAGATCTCAAAGGAGCACCCAGTTAAGCCCAGAAGTCCAGTAATCCTTCCTTTGTCAGTCTTCCCTCACATTCCCTAAAAGATCTTCTCTTTCTTCAAACACCCAAAATTCTATCCCCTTTTCTCACGCATATCTGTTGACCTTATTTCACCAATAAAATAGAAAGAAAGCATAAGAAAAGCCCTTATGTTTTCACTGCCAACACCCCAAAAACATCTGGCTTCGAAAACCTACAGGGCTTACATCCTGAGGAGACATAGGGCCATAGGGAATGGAGAGTCTGCTCTTGAAGAACTGATGTGCAGATTCACTAACCCTGGCACTCAGTCCACAAACAGCAATTTGAAAAGTGCCCAGGCCGTATGTGAAGGAGATTCATTTGCTGATCTTAAAGCATCTGCCAGAGGGACACGAGCTTGCTGAGACTCTTTCCAGGGCTGGACGTGCTAGTGGGCGCCATTTGTGTATTCTAACTTGCTAGCGCCCACCTCCTCGCGATGCCGTCGCAGCCCTGCCAGAGGCAGCAGGTGAGTGCTCTATCCCCTTGTGTCTCTGCCACAGTCCTCCTGGAGGTGATGGGCAAGTGCCTCACCCCTCATGTATGTTCCAGTCACTTCATTGGAGGTGGTGGGTGAGTATCCTGCCTCCCCCACAGACCCCCAGAGCCAGTGGGCACATGCAGCACACACAGAATATGCCCCTTGAACACTGGGCTCTCATGGCTGGGCGGACTGTGTTTCAGAGCCTGTAGTTCTGAAACAGAGGGAGACTTCAAGAGACATCCAAGTACCAGTGCAGGATTAAACAATAAAGCTCATGGCCTACAGGGGCCACCTCTTTAAGACTGGGAGAGAGAGCTGTTTTACCTAATGTATAGAACAAACATGAAGAGTCAAGCAAAATGAGGAAATAGAAAAGTAGGAAAAAGAAGAGCAAGCTAAGTCTTCAGAAAAAAAAGTTAATGAGATGAGTAACTTGCATAATAAGGAATTCAAAGTAGTAGTCATAAAGATGCTCACTGAACTCAGGAAGAGAATGGATGAACAGAGAGAGCTTTGATAAAGGGATAGAAAATAAACACCAAACAGAAGTCACAAAACTGAAGAATACAATAACTGAACTGAAAATGTACTTAGAAGGGTTCAATAGTGGACTTGAATGAAGCAGAGGAAAAAAAAAAAAATTAGGGATCTGGGAGACAAGGAAGTGGAACTCACCCAGACAGAGAAGCAAAAAACAAAAAAAGTAAAGACTGCTTAAGGGACCTGTGGGACAACATCAAGAAAAATAATATCTATATTATAGGAGTCCTAGAAGGACAAAAGGCAGGGATAGGAACAGAAAACTTAACTTGAAAAAATTATGGCTGAAAACTTCCCTAACAATGCTAAGGAAACAAATATCTAGATTCAGGAAGCCCAGAGAATTCCAAACAAGAAGAACCCAAAGAGACTCACACCAAGACACAGAGTAATTAAAATGCCAAAAGTTAAAGAGGGAATCTTAAAAGCAGCAAGAGAGAAACAAGGTATTTTGCATAAGGGAACACCCATAACATGAACAGCAGATTTCTCAGGTGAAACCTTGCAGGTCAGAAGGGAGTGGCATGATATATAGAAACTACTTAAAGGAAAATACTTCTGATCATGCAGGATTATCATTCACATTTGAAGAAGATATCAAAAGTTTTCTAAATGAGCAAAAGCTAAGGAAGTTCATCAATGCTAAACTGGCTATACAAGAAGTGTTAAAGGGATCTTCTTTAAGGTGAAAAGAAAAGGCATTAATTAGTAACTAGAAAACATAAGAAAGTAAAAATCTCAGCAGTTGAGATAATATATAGTACAGGAAGTAGACTAATTACTTATAAAACTAGTATGAATGTTAAAAGAGAAAAGTAGTAAAAATAACCCTAATTACATAATTAGTTAATTAGGGATTCACAAACTTGTAAGACTGTAAAATATGATATCAAAAATATAAAATATGAAGGTGAGTGCAAGAATGCAGGCTTGTAGAATGTATTCAAATTTGCTATCAATTTAAACTATTGTACATCTATTAAAAAGCAGAGACATTACTTTGCCAACAAAGGTCTGTCTAGTCAAAGCTATGGTTTTTCCAGTAGTCATGTATGGATGTGAAAGTTGGACCATAAAGAAGGCTGAACACTGAAGAATTGATGCTTTTGAACTGTGGTGTTGGAGAAGACTCTTGAGAGTCCCTTGGGCTGCAAGATCAAACCAGTCAATCCTAAGGAATTCAATCCTGAATATTCATTGGAAGGACTGATGCTGAAGCTGAATCTCCAATTATTTAACCACCTGATGTGAAGAGTCGACTCACTAGAAAAGACCCTGATGCTGGAAAAGACTGAAGGCAGAGGAGAGGGGACGACAGAGGATGAGATGATTGGATGGCATCATCAACTCGGTGGATGTGAGTTTGAGCAAGCTCTGGGAGCTGGTGAAGGGGAAGCCTGGCGTGCTGCAGTCCATGGAGTCACAAAGAGTCAGACACGACTGAGCGACTGAACAACAACAATGGTATGCAGAGACTGTTATCTGTGAGCCTCATGGTAACCATAACGCACAAAGCTCTAATAGATGCACAGAAGATAATGAGAAAGGAATCGAAGCGTAACACTACAGAAAGTCATCAAACAACGAGGGAAGAAAGCAAGAAACCTGAAAAAAAACAAACAAAACAGAGATGAACTACAAAACAGTGAGAAAAAAATTTAATAAAATGGCAATTAGTACACACCTATTAATAATTATTTTAAATGTGAAAGGGCTAATTTGTCCAATCAAAAGACATATACTGACTGAATGGATAAAAGAAAACAAGACCCACTTATATGCTGCCTAATCTTGTAAGAAAAAGACTCATCTGTCCAGGCAGGTTGCATAGAAGGTAACAAACAACTACCTCTTCTACAAGCAGACTGAATACTCCTATACAAATATGCATTTGGATAGAAAGCAACATTCTAGAACTATGTTAATCTAATATTTTAGCAGTGAAGAATTCTTGAAGTTTTTCTTTTTATCTTATAAACTCATAAAAGTTGAGGCTACTTTAGCAACATTTTAATGGCTTTTACTGCTTCTCTTCAGACATGACCCAGATAATCACAATGGCGTGGTCACTCACCTAGAGCCAGACATCCTTAGGAAGCAGAACTGCAAACAAAGCTAATGGAGGTGATGGAATTCCAGTTAAGCTGTTTCAAATCCTAAAAGATGATGCTGTGAAAGTGCTGCACTCAATATGCCAGCAAGGTTGGAAAACTCAGCAGGGGCCACAGAACTGGAAAAGGTCAGTTTTCATTCCAACCCCAAAGAAAGGCAATGCCAAGGAATGTTCAAACTACTGCAGAATTGCACTCATCCCGCACACTAGCAAAGTAATGCTCAAAATTCTCCAAGCCAGGTTTCAACAGTTCGTGAACCATAAATTTCCAGATGTTCAACCTGGATTTAGAAAAGGCAGAGGAACCAGAGATCAAGTTGCCAACATCCACTGGATCATCAAAAAAGCAAGAAAGTTCCAGAAAAACATCTACTTCTGCTTCATTGACTACCCCAAAGCCTTTGACTGTGTGGGTCACAGCAAACTGTGGAAAATTCTGAAAGAGATGGGAATACCAGATCACCTGACCTGCCGCCTGAGAAATCTGTATGCAGGTCAGGAAGCAACAGAACCGGACATGGAACAACAAACTGGTTCCAAATCGGGAAAGGAGTATGTCAATGCTGTATACTGTCACCCTGCTTATTTAACTTATATGCAGAGTACATCATGAGAAATTCTGGACTGAATGAAGCACAAGCTGGAATCAAGATTGCAGGGAGAAATATCAATAACCTCAGATATGCAGATGACACCACCCTTATGGCAGAAAGTGAAGAAGAACTAAAGAGCCTCTTGAGGAAAGTGAAAGAGGAGAGTGAAAAAGTTGGCTTAAAACTCAACATTTAGAAAACTAAGATCATGGCATCCAGTCCCATCACTTCATGGCAAATAGATGGGGAAACAATGAAACAGTGACAGACTTTATTTTTCTGGGCAACAAAATCACTGCAGATGGTGACTGCAGCCATGAAATTGAAAGACTCTTGCTCCTTGGAAGAAAAGTTATGACCAACCTAGATAGTTTATTAAAAAGCAGAGACATTACTTTGCCAACAAAGGTTCGTCTAGTCAAAGCTATGGTTTTTCCAGTGGTCATGTATGGATGTGAGAGTTTGACGATATAGAAACTCAGTCCTGAATATTCATTGGAAGGCCTGATGTTGAAACTGAAACTCCAGTACTTCAGCCACCTGATGTAAAGTACTGACTCATTTGAAAAGACCCTGATGCTGGGAAAGATTGACGGCAGGAGGAGATGGTTGGATGGCATCACCGACTCAATGGACATGAGTTTGAGCCAACTCCGGAAGTTGGTGATGGACAGGAAGCCTCGTGTGCTGCAGTCCATGCGATTGCAAAGAGTTGGAGATGACTGAGCGACTGAACTGAACTGAGACTGATCATTTGCAGTTTTTATAAACTGAAAGTGAAAGTAAAGTGTTAGTTGTTTAGTTTTGTCTGACTCTTTGCAACCCAGTGGACTATAGCCCACCAGGATCCTCTGTCCATGGGACCCTCAAGCATGAATACTGGAATGAGATGCCATGCCCTTCTGCAGGGGACCTTCCTGACCCAGGGATCAAAGCTGAGCCTTTTGTGTCTTCTGCATTGGCAGGCAGGTTCTTTACCACTAGCATCATCTGGGAAGGTATCCTAAGACAAAGTTAATTTTCTTGAAACTGTCTAAACTTTCTCTGTCCATACAAGTATTTTTTTTTTTTAACTATCTTCTTGCTGTACAGAGTATTTGCTTTAAGAAGAAATTACTCTGTTTTCCCACTGATAAGCAAAAGTGCATCCCATTACTTTGTCTACACATTTAATCTTTTAATCATTGCTCCCAAGATTGCTCCAGCACGAATTTTCAACCTAAATATCCAATTTATTTTCCACACAGAAAATTGAAAGATAAGGAATAACTGTTGCATACACAATCTTGGTAGCATACCAGCAAATTTCATGAGCACACATAAAGCAATTACCTACAGCTATCATTTTTACAACTCCATAAAGTGGCAAAAATAGACACGTTCAGTAAATAAAAAGTATTTTATATGTAAATAAGGGGGTGACAGGGAGGCCTGGCATGCTGCAGTCCATGGGGTCGCAAAGAGTCAGACATGACTGAGTGACTGAATTAACTGAACTGAACTGAAGGGGGCTTCCCAGGTGGCTCAGTGATAAAGAATCCGCCTGCCAAGCAGGAGACTTGGATTCAATCCCTGGGAAGATTCCCCTGGAGTAAAAAATGACAACCCAATCTAGTATTCTTGCCTAGAAAATTCCATGGATAGAGGAGCCTGGCAGGCTACAGTCCAAGGGGTTGCAAAGAGTCGTACATGACTGAGCAAATGAGCATGCATATGTACATAATAAGAAATGTGAATAATAAGAAAAATGTAAATACATGAATAATAAGCAAATATTGGGACTAATATTTCAGTATTCTATTTCATATAGAAATTAAGTATTCAAAGATTATTTATTAAATAATCCAATATTAGTACTGGTCTTAAAGTTAACTAAAAAACCTGGAAATTCTATCTAAGCAGATATGCCACTGAGTATAATTACTACCGATAAAAAAAAGTGTGTCAGAGTTATATTTCAGTTTAGTTAAATACAGTTTTTTCTTTGCATTAGTTTCACCACCACCGATCACCATGCTTCTCACATGTAATCTCAGAACTTACAACCCCACAGCAAAGTAGGCGTTATTAGCCTGTTTAGAGATGAATTAACGGAAACACTTCTTTGGTAAGTGGTGGAACCTGTATTCTGCCCTCCGTCTATCTTGCTTTCCAACTTGCTGAGGTACTTCTGAATGTCTCGGTAATTTGTGAGCTCAGGAAGCATGTTGCCTCCAATTTGATTTGTTCTCTCTCATGATTGTTTTGGCTATTCTCGTCTTTTGTGTTTCGTGCAAATTTTGTAATTATTTCTTCTTCTTCTGTGAAGAATGCCATCTGTACAGTAGATCTCCTACACACGAAGCCTCGGCTGCGAACTTTCGCAGGTGTGAACGTGCGTTTGCACGCCCAGTCACGTAAGTCAGCACACTGTGCGCCAGTTTTGTCAGCTGGGCACCCAGGCTCACTTTGTTGGACTTGTGAGCAGCTTTGATTTACGAACGTGCTCTTGGTATGGAACTCATTCGTATGCAGGGCACTTACTGTGTTTTGATAGGGATTGCACTGAATCTGTAGAATGCTGTGGTTAGTATGGATATAGTAACACTATTAATTCTTCTACTTCATAAGCATGGAGTAACTTTTCACTTGTTTCTGTTTACTTCAGTTTTGTCCTTAATGTTATGTAGTTTTCAATGTACAGATCTCCCATTTCTAGGTATTAGGTAAATACACTTTTATATTTTCCATCATCTTGAACACTGTGCAAATGATGCTACCTTGTCTGATCAGTAAACTGATGTGAAAGCTTTAGGAAGTTCAGGTCAACTGGTCTCTTCATAAGAAAGCACATATAAGACCTATTTAAAAATTACATTATGCCCAGAAGTGGGATTGCTGGGTCATATGGCAGTTCTATTTCCAGTTTTTTAAGAAATCTCCACACTGTTCTCCATAGTGGCTGTACTAGTTTGCATTCCCACCAACAGTGTAAGAGGGTTCCCTTTTCTCCACACCCTCTCCAGCATTTATTGCTTGTAGACTTTTGGATAGCAGCCATCCTGACTGGCGTGTAATGGTACCTCATTGTGGTTTTGATTTGCATTTCTCTAATAATGAGTGATGTTGAGCATCTTTTCATGTGTTTGTTAGCTATCTGTATGTCTTCTTTGGAGAAATGTCTGTTTAGTTCTTTGGCCTATTTTTTGATTGGGTCATTTATTTTTCTGGAATTGAGCTTCAGGAGTTGCTTGTATATTTTTGAGATTAATCCTTTGTCTGTTTCTTCATTTGCTGTTATTTTCTCCCAATCTGAGGGCTGTCTTTTCACCTTACTTATAGTTTCCTTTGTAGTGCAAAAGCTTTTAAGTTTCATTAGGTCCCATTTGTTTAGTTTTGCTTTTATTTCCAATATTCTGGGAGGTGGGTCATAGAGGATCTTGCTGTGATTTATGTTGGAGAGTGTTTTGCCTATGTTCTCCTCTAGGAGTTTTATAGCTTCTGGTCTTACATTTAGATCTTTAGTCCATTTTGAGTTTATTCTGGGCATACACACTGAGGAAACCAGATCTGAAAGAGACACGTGCACCCCAATGTTCATTGCAGCACTATTTATAATAGCCAGGACATGGAAGCAACCTAGATGCCCATCAGCAGATGAATGGATAAGGAAGCTGTGGTACATATACACAATGGAATATTACTCAGCTGTTAAAAAGAATTCATTTGAATCAGTTCCAATGAGATGGATGAAACTGGAGCCCATTATACAGAGTGAAGTAAGCCAGAAAGATAAAGAACATTACAGCATACTAACACATATATATGGAATTTAGAAAGATGATAACGATAACCCTATATGCAAAACAGAAAAAGAAACACAGAAATATAGAACAGACTTTTGAACTCTGTGGGAGAAGGTGAGGGTGGGATGTTTCAAAAGAACAGCATGTATACTATCTATGGTGAAACAGATCACCAGCCCAGGTGGGATGCATGAGACAAGGGCTCGGGCCTGGTGCACTGGGAAGACCCAGAGGAATCGGGTGGAGAGGGAGGTGGGAGAGGGGATCGGGATGGGGAATACGTGTAAATCTATGGCTGATTCATATCAATGTATGACAAAACCCACTGAAATGTGAAGTAATTAGCCTCCAACTAATAAAAATAAAATTAAAAAAAAATTACATTATGCATTATATTCCACACTTATAAAATAGAGAACTCATAGAAACATTCTTAAACCAAAATTACCAAAGCAGTCTGATTTATCAAAAAAGAATTACCTTGATTACATGAACATTTTTAACAGAAAATGTTGCTATGGAAGGATCATTTTTCTCTTAATAGCACAGCTGAAGTATTCGAAGTCTGCTCCTTTATATGTGGGATTCTAGGAATAATATATTTATGTAGACACCTAAATTTTCTATAAAGCAATCAGAATTGATTTTTATTTTAAAAGATCTTTCATTTATTAATTTATAGAAATTAGTTTATTAATGACTGTGATGGTAGGAAAATATTTCATGCTTACATTGAGAGATAAAGACTGTTCTCAACTGTAGATAGAAAAGATCTAGTATCTAGTTTTATACCTTTAGTAATAGGTCAAAAGTAAGTACAGAAACACTATATCACAGTTGTTAACATTGCAATGTGTTCTTCTTTCCCATAAAGTTGAAGCACAAAAAGACAAAACAAGGGGAGGAAAAAAAAACCAACAACTCTTTGATATCTCTCAGTGACCGAGCTCATCACATGCTGAGACCATAAAACCAGATCTTAAGTGTTTGTTGCCACCCAAGGGCTTCCCTGGTGGCTCAGAGGGTAAAGCGTCCGCCGGCAATGTGGGAGACCTGAGTTCGATCCCTGAGTGGGGAAGATCCCCTGGAGAAGGAAATGGCAACGCACTCCGGTACTCTTGCCTGGAAAATCCCATGGACAGAGGAGCCTGGTAGGCTACAGTCCACGGGGTCGTAAAGAGTCGGACATGACTGAGCGACTTAACTTTCACTTTCTTTCGAGGGAAATACGGTGACGCTAGTGGTAAAGAACCTGCCTGTCAATGCAGGAGATTCCAGTTTGATGTCTGGGTAGGGGAGATCCCCTGAGGGCATGGCAACCCACTCCAGTATTCTTGCCTGGAGAATCCTATGGACAGAGGAGCCTGGAGGGTTACAGTCCATAGGGTTGCAGAGTTGGATACGACAGACATAGCACGCAGGCAAGGGAAATATTATTGGTCCTGCACAAATTAGAATCAAAATAAACTTTGCAAAACATCAGAAACAAAGGTAAACTCTTGAGCCCAGGAATACCAGTACTCTACTCTAAGTAAGCTCTGCTCGCGGTCCCTGCTAACCTGTCATGCCTAGTAGATAGGGGCCCAGAATATGACTGTCTTTTGGGAGGGTGCCTGAACTAATTTACATAACTTTGGATATTACAGTTTATAGTAATGAGCATCCTCCTTGAAACCCAGCAATACAGACAAAAAGAATGTATAAAGTTTAAAATAGTAAAAGGGAAAAGGAAAAATTAGTAAACCTGCTCAGTCCAGTAGAATGTAGTAGTGAGATGGAAAGTGAAGTGAAAGTCACTCAGTCGTGTTGGACTTTTTGCGACCCATGGACTATATAGTCCCTGGAATTCTCCAGGCTAGAATACTGGAGTGGGTAGCTTTCCCCTTCTCCAGGGCATCTTCCCAACCGAGGGGTTGAAGCCAGGTCTCCCACATTGCCTGCAGATTCTTTACCAGCTGAGCCATAAGGGAAGCCCAAGAATACTGGAGTGTGTAGCCTATCCCTTCTCCAGGGGATCTTCCCGACCCAGAGATCACCGGGGTCTCCTGCATTGCAGGTGGATTCTTTACCAACTGAGCTATCAGGGAAGTGGGATGGAAAGAGAAGGGAGAAAAGTATCATACCTCGAAATTACAAAATAAGATATAGGAAGATTCCCAAACTGTCATTGTTTTCAAAAACTTTAAATAGAATAAACTCTCCAGTTAAAAGACAAAGATAATTAGTCTGTCAATTGGATTTTAGAAATTTTATTGTATTCTGTTTTAAAAGAGATACCTAAGACATAATGACACAGAAAAGTCTAAAGAGAAAATAACGGTATCAGGCTATTACCAAGAAAAAGGGAACTTATTTGGCTGTGTTAATATTGGAAAAAAATGTATCTTCAGTTAGAATTTTTTTTTAGTAAAGAACTATAAGGTCTCGTGATGTGTATTTATATCACGTGAAATATATTTATGTTGTGTGCTTAGTCGCTTAGTTGCATCTGACTCCTTGTGACCCCATGGACTGTAGTCCACCGGGATCCTCTGTCCATGGGGATACTCCAGGCATGAATACTGAAATGGGTTGCCGTGCTCTCCTCCATGCAATCTTCCCAAACCAGGGATCGAACCCAGGTCTCTTGCATTGCTGGCAGATGCTTACCATCTGAGCCACCAGGGAATCCTAGATCTATCTATATATATATGATATAGATATACCTAATGTATATTATGCTTTTTATATATAATCTATGTTTATATAATAGATATCATCAGATCTTAAGCTTCTTTATTCAGAAAAAAATTTTGCCCAGTATTAACACTGCTAATATTAATATAGTAATTACATTATTTATCAATGTATTAGTAAAATACACTACAGTAAAAAGTAGATATTTTAATATATAATATATGATACAATATTGATAATACCATTAATAATATAACAATATTAGTACTATTAGTATATTACTACATTATTACTTATATATATAATTCTAGCTAATATATAAACATTTGTATACATACATACATACATACATATATATACATATACATAAAGTATTATACCTGTCTGAACCTAAGTATCCAATATAAAACACTAGAAAAAAGAGTGTACACAAAGAAAATAGAATGACAGAAATGATCAAATTAAGAGCAGAAATTAATTAATATGGGCCAGTTTCACTTACAACATTGGAAACAAAAATGCTTAATGCCCAACCAAAGCAAGCAGAGTGTGTGTGTGTAGATATGTATAAATATATAACTATAATGTGAAAGTACTAAGTGTTGGTAAGGTATGGAACAACTGGAAGTTTCATATGCTGTTGCTAGGAATAGAAATTGGTTAAAAGTGTTTTAAAAGTCTCTTAGCAAACTTTAATAAATGCCTAAATTGAAAAAATATATCCAAACCATAAAAAATCCCAATACTATATTTAAGAACATTCTAGTAATTCTCAAAATCATTACTCAGACCATCTCAAATTTTCCTCACATTTTTCTGAATTGAAATGTTCAGATGAGTACTTGCTAAAAAGACACAAATATGAACAAGGCATAGTCCTTGCCAAAAGGGATTCATGGATAATTTCAGGCGACAAACTAATTACTAATAGAGAAGATCATGGAAGTACTAGAGGATTTACAAAATGATTTGGTAAAAAATAGATTAGTAGTAAAACTTGAATCTGGTTAAAGAGGTGTAGAAAGTGCATGAAGAATACTTGCCAGAGGTAGTGATATTAAGTAGGGCCTTGCAGGAAAATAGAAATTTTCTTTGCAAATTAGCTTGGGAGAGATGTAGAGACAGAATTTTAGATCACATCCACAATATTAAATGTACAGAGATAAGAAACCGTATGTTGGAACCATATGTAGTAAGAGAAGAAACTGAGAAAGTATATTGGGGCCAAATTTCATAATGTATATGTTATAAAAAGAAGTAAGACAGTTACTGTGACTTCCTAGTATATCAAATTGCTTAAAATCTGTTATTATTAGAAATAATACCTATTTGCAGAAGTATATCATATCACTACTTTAAATTTTATACTTACTATTAGCTGCTTGAATATCACAAGAAACTCCTATTATTTTAATTAAACAGATTTATGTCATTTTAATAAGAAGATAATTTTGATGAGAGTAAAATGAAGAAATCTGAAATGTTATGGGCATTTTTTAAAAAATGCCCTGTTACTTTGGGACTGTGTGTGTAAACTCAGTCGTGTCCGACTCTTTGCAACCCCATGGACTGTAGCCTGCCCAGGCTTCTCTGTCCATGGAGTTTTCCAGGCAAGAATACTGGAGCGGGTTGCCACTTCCTACTCCAGGGGATCTTCCTGACCCAGAGATCGAACCTGTGTCTCCCAATTCTCCTACATTGGCGGGTGGATTCTTTACCACTGCACCACCTGGGAAGTAGCTGTGACTTTGAGAAATTCACTGGATAAGAGTGTTTCTCTTTACTGGTATTTTTATAGGCAGTGAACTGCTTGTTGAAACAAGTAGCATGGGTTTTATAGTGAAAAAAAATGTTCTTTCTCATCCCATATTTAATATGTTTAGAAACACACAAAGGTCTGATATATTACTGACATACTTTATATCTTTAACTTTTAAAATTTAAATAATAAACTCAGATTCTTTAGCTTATAGGCAACAGATATCCACTTCTACTTGGTTGAGCTGAAAGAGGAAATTTACAATGAGGATATTCAGATATGTTGAGTAAGCAAGGGGACTTGAAAACGCCTTAGGAAAGAGTGAACACGCCAGAGGATGAGATGGTTGGATGGCATCACCGACTTGACAGACATGAGTTTGAGTAAACTCCGGGAGTTAGTGATGGACAGGGAAGCCTGGCATACTTCAGTCCATGGGGTGGCAGAGAGTCGGACATGACTGAGCAACTGAACTGAACTGAACTGAACTAGGAGAGTGAAAACTAGGGTGATCGTATGGATCTCAGAAGTAAGAGTTCTGTCATTTCGTGGCTCTAGCTGGCTCTCAAGAATCCAACTGACTGTTCAATCAATCAGCTGTGGTCATCCTGCCAGGATATAGAACAGAGCAATAGGGGCCTAATTCACAATCATTATACATGGGTGAAAATATAAAATTTGGGAATGATTCTTCCTCCAAATAGATATTCCAAAGAATTAAAGCATTTTGTTTTATATATAAATGAATGAGTCTAAGGGAATGCTCTTTTCTTCAAGTCTCACTGAACTTATGCATCCTCTTTATCCTAGCCGTTGGCTGTAAGAAAAACATATGCAAAAATAGAACAGGCTGCATTCAACATTTTCTTTAAATATTGTTTGGGAAAATGTCTGACATACTGTTTGTCAGAGGCAAAAGTTTCCAGAGAGCTATAGTTAGTGGCTATAAAAACATTAAGAGAAGCATTGTATTAAATGTTACTCTTAGCTGATCTAGCTGAAGAAAAAAATGACAGAAGAGAAGGGTGTTTGAGATGACAAGGGGTATGATAAAAAGTCACTGCTCACAGTTTGGAGAAATCAAAAAGTCCCTGTTAAAGTCTGAATGCAACCTCTCTATTTGGCTGTCCTACAACATGCTAAGTCGCTTCAGTCGTGTCCGACTCTTTGCGAGCCCAGGCTGTAGCCTGCCGGGCTCCTCTGTCCATGGGATTCTCCAGGCAAGAATACTGGAGTGGGTTGTCAACCCCTCCTTTAGGGTTCTTCCCAACCCAGGGATCGAGCTCGAGTCTCTCATGTCTACATGTGTCGGCAAGCAGGTTCTTTACCACCAGTACCCCCTGGAAAGCCCTTGGTTGCACTAGCAGAGGGAAACGGACCTGAGTCCCAGAGTGAGGTGTACACCCAGGGTGACCTGGCTGAAGCACTACCAGCCCAAGAAAGGTTAAAAAGATCATATTCCCTGAGGTGTCTGGGAAAGCCCAGAGGAGAGAACACTGTGCTTCCTAACACACGCTAATATTTAGTTGCTAATGATACCTGAGGGCTTATTATGTGCCAGGTACCTGAGATTGGCTTGCTTTATTTCACTTAACATTCAGAATAGCTTAATGAGATAAGCACTGTTCTGTACTCCAGTTTACTGAAGTGGCCACACGGAAAGTGCAAGCTTTTGGGCCATGTGATTTTATTTTGATACTCTGTATAAACAGATGTCAGCATAAAAAATTTTTAAGAGGAAAACCAGTCCCTTCATTGTTAAAAGTTTATCCTAAAATAAACTTAAGTGATGGCAGTTTCTCAGGCAGCACCCAACATTAGTGAAGCTCTAACTTTGTGCCATATTAAAGATGTGTAAGCTTGACCGGGGTTATGAATTTGATTATTTTTTAAATGGTCGGCAGTTTAGCAGGTGTCTTTGCCAGACCCCTCAAAGCTTTTCTCAATTATAGAAAAAAAATGCCTTGCACTTTGGCAAGTGAATATTTTTCATTTGTATGCTCATTTGCATTTCTATTTCTGTATATGAGAGTCAGGCTTCCCAGGTGGCACTACTGGTAAAGAACCCACCTGCCAATGCAGAAGACATAACAAAGCTGGGTTTGATCCCTGGGTTGGGAAGATCCCCTGGAGGAGGGCATGGCAATCCACTCCAGTATTCTTGCCTAGAGAATCCCATGGACAGAGGAGCCTGGTGGGCTATAGACCATGGGGTCATAAAGAGTCAGACACAAATGACTTAGCATGCATGGAGGCAGAGTCAGCAAGGATAGTCATTATTCTGAGCATGCATGGTAAAATTTTTAATTATAAGTTTATAACCAAGTTAATGAATTTATATTTTTGTAATTTATATATTATAACAAACAAAATGTGTAGTTAATGTAATTAATTATTAGTTGCAAATTTAATGATAACAAGGATAGTTAATATTTTGTAGAACTATGAATTTTCATATCACATGTATTTTTTTTTCCTTTGGGCATTTTTTTGTCTCCTAACTTGTATTCTGATTATTTGAATATCTCCCCCTCTATATTTTAGGCACAACTAGCCAGGGACTATATTATAATCTCAGCATTTTCTCCAGTTATATCAAGAATTAGGATTCTTTAACTTTTGTACCGCAAGCACACCACTTTTACAGTAGTTTGGGGAGAATTATTTTCCATGTCTGAGTTTCCTTATCATGGCAATACCTTCCATTGCTTATTTCTATTCCAGGACCTATAAATTGCTTCAGAGTAAGGTTTTCGAAACTAGACACTGTATACCACCTCCACAGTTTTTGCCAAATATATCATCTGTGTTATTACTTAATATTTTCTTTAAATAAATTCAAGACTTTTATGTAGAATTTACTTGTGAAGGAACTATCTAGCTATTGCAAATGGGAAAACAGAATAAGGCAAGTGATTTGCAATAGTTGTATAGATCCTTTATAAATATACTTTATTTATATAATTTATGGGTTTCCCAATGACTCAGTGGTAAAGAATCTGCCTACAGTGCAGGAGATGCAGGTTCCATCTCTGGTTCAGGAAGACCCCCCGGAGGAGGAAATGATAACCCTCTCCAATATTCTTGCCTGGGAAATCCCATGGACTAAGGAGCCTAGCGGGCTACAGTCCATGGGCTCACAAAAGAATCAGGTATGACTGAGCGACTAAGCATGCACAAGCATATAATTTATAGGTATAATCACCTATATAATAATTATATACATTAAAATAATACACTGGAAACAAAGCTTTGGCTTTATTTTCTTACCGGTTCTCAACTGGAAGAGGGAGAGAGAGAGTAGCAGTTATTAGAGAAGCATTAAATACACACTGGCTCTAATCTCAGTCTTTACCGTTGATGCAATCAAGTTAACCAAAGGAAGTTTATAAAGGAGTGGGTTTCTTATGATCTAATGCTATATTACCTCATGCCACTTTTAAAATTTTTTATTTCTGTTTCATTGGAGGATAGTTGCTTTACAATATTGTGTTGCTTTCTGCCACATATCAACATGAATCAGCCATAGGTATACATATGTCTCCTCCCTCTTGAACTTCCTTCCCATCTCCCATCCCAGCCCACCCTTCAGGTTGTCACAGAACACTGGATTTGAGCTCCCTGCATCATGCAGTAAATTTCCACTGGCTATCTAATTTTACATATGGTAATGTATATGTTTCGATGCTACTCTCTCAATTCACCCTCACCCACCACCATGTCCAAAAATGCCCATGAACATCTTATTTCCAGCTATGGTTTTATTTTGGGAAACATGCCTTATGACATGGGCCGCAAACAATGTGCATCATACCTTAGCTCAAATCCCTTCTCCTTAATTGCCTGATTTTTAACAAGTTACTTAATTCCTTTAAACCTTGATTTCTTACTGAGGAGAGGAATGATAGTATTTGCATTTCAAGATGACTTTGAGAGTATATGATGTAATAATATTCACGATGTGTCTAGTCTTGTGCCTAGAGTTTATTGAAAAAAGTGACCTCCTACTATGTGTCAACTATGGTCTTCTGGTGCTTCAGCATCTGGAAGACATGACAGAGAAGAACTCTGCTTTCAGGGAACTTGATTCTAGTAAGGGCAGATCAACCACAAACAACTCAGGTCATTTCAGGCAGTAAGTAAAGCTCTGAGGTAAATAAAACAAGGCAACATGAAAGAAACTGACTGGTATTCAGTGAATACTAATTTCCTTCTGGACTGTCACCTCTATATCAGTTCAATTCAGTCGCTCAGTCGTGTCCGACTCTTTGCGACCCTGTGAATCGCAGCATGCCAGGCCTCCCTGTCCATCACCAACTCCCAGAGTTTACTCAAATTCATATCCATTGAGTCAGTGATGCCATCCAACCATGTCATCCTCTGTCATCCCCTTCTCCTCTTGCCTTCAATCTTTCCCAGTGTCACGGTCTTTTCAAATGAGTCAGCTCTTCGCATCAGGTGGCCAAAGTATTGGAGTTTCAGCTTCATCACCTCTGTATGGTTAGTATTTAATATATGTGAAAAGGATGAACTATTGAGAATATGCTTGTCAACTGACGTAAATAAAGGGCAAACACCAGAATAAATAATATATTAATTTCAGTTTACAACATAATTAATTAAATGTGAAAAGTGAAAGTGTTAGTCAGTCATGTCCGACTCTTTGTGACCCTATAGACTGTGGAAATACATGGGCCACATCTTAGGTTTCTGTACTGCTCTAAGATCTGCTCTAAGTCTTTGTAAAGCACATGCTCTTGTTTTTGAAACAGAGGACATTTAAATGATCATGTTTTGCAAATTAAATGCGGTTGAGGCTTTATCACCTACTTTTGTCATGAAAAAAAAGTGAAAGTGTTAGTTACTTCTCTTCAGACTCATCGTTTGCAGTTTTTATAAACTACAGTGTGTCGCTCAGTCACATCCAACTCTTTGTGACCCTGTGGACTGTAGCCCTCAAGGCTCTTCTGTCCATGAAATTCTCCAGGCAAGAATACTGGAGTGGGTAGCCTTTTCCTTCTTCAGAAGTCTTCCTGACCAAGGAATCGAATCTGGGTTCCTGGATTGCAGACAGAATCTTAAGCATCTGAGCTACTTTTGTCACAGTTGCGTTTAAAAAAAAAAAATCTCCGGAACTCCTTTTTTATGCTTAATGGGTTTGGTTTCAAAAAAGTTAACATTTTCCCACATAATTCAAACCCACTAATATACTTTGGGGAAAATTTTAGGAATTTTTGTTCAAATATATGTATTATATTTCTACATAGACAAATTTCACTGGGTAATTTCTCAAGATAAATTTTTTTTAAAAAACTTTCTCACTTTTTTCTTTTTTTGCAAAACGTGTAAATCTATGGCTGATTCATATCACTGTATGACAAAACCCACTGAAAAAATAAATAAATAAATAAAGGAAAAAAAAAATACTGAACCACGATTTTAAACTGAACTAAACGAACCTTTTGCAGACTCTCTATAAATGGGAACTTACTGTTGAATTCAGTCATCAGCAGAGTCCCTGAGTGGGACAGTACTCCAGGTCAGGGTGCTAATGGCAATGGAATGGGAAACCAAGTTGAAACAATTAAATTTTGTGTGAAAAACACAGGATGGATTTACACAGACAAATAAATTTCAAAGACCTATTATTTGTCCTGTGAAAGATAAATTTGAGGCATTGCAGATTAACTTTGGATTGCTAGGAAAAAAGGTTTCTTTTCCAATTCTTTTATCCCTTTTTCAGTTTTGTCATTTGTAATGGCTTTGAGTTCTATTTCTCTTACTGGACTCTGTTAACCAATCTTTCCAGTGTCTAACTGGTTTAATTATTGGACTATAATATTTTGAAGGATCAATTAAAAGAGTATCAAGTTAGAGACAGGATGCCCAATTAGAAAATACTGAAAAGGCAGCAAATCTGCTCCCTGTGTCTTTCATCTCAGGCATTGTTGAATCTTGCTTTTCCTTCTCAAGTTACAATAACCTTTTTGATTTCTGTGATGGAAGGAAAGATCAGGCTGATTCTCAGAACCCACAAATGAGTCTCTTACCCTGCTCTACTTCTTCAAAGATTCAGCTAAATTTGACTTGCAGTTATGTTTTCAATGTAATTACCAGGCACAAAAGAAAATTGCTTCCTTTATTATCATAACTGAAAAGCACCATTTCTTTATTCTTCCATTTTTTAATGTTACATTTTATATCAGTGGGATTCATGTAAATTTTATTTTTTCAGTGGCAATTCACAATAAGAGATTTTCAAAGTAATGCCACAGTTTGTTTTTGTTTGTTTTCTGTCTGAATCCCTACCTCTAAAACAAGTAAGTTCAGTGCTGCTCATCCATAATTTACTTTAGAAGCCTAATGATTCTATTTCCTAGAATAGTAATTATGAATGTTTAACAGACTAGATGACATAGTGGAAAAAGCTGTGATCTAGTTCTGACCGCAGTGTTTACTGTTTGTCCTTTAGCAAGTGAAATCTGAATTCTGAATCACCAGTTACCTATCGGTAGAACATCAAATGTAGAAATGCATATATCTGCTTTTTACACAGACTAAAGCAGCATACAAGAGCTCATGAAGCATGGCTACAGTTAACCTCGTTTTTTAGTGCTCATTTTATGCAGCCACTTGTGTTCATTTGGACAGTTGTCATTTTGGGAGCTTGAATTATGGTGTTGAATGCCTCAGTTCTTCTCTAAACAAATCCATGGAGATTACCACTGAGATTCCAAACATATGAAAGATATTTGGAGGATGAAAAAGCAGTTCAGAGCCACCCTTAGCCACAATGTTGAAGTCTGTACCTCGTAGGTGGACTGCCCCAGACTTCTTGAAAATTTACTTTTAGAAATAACGATACAAATGATATACTGTCTGTAATAGTACTGATTCGCTGATAAGTCTGTATTGAAATTTTGGGGTCAGCCTACCTCACATAATCCATTTCTCTCTCCGTCCTCTCTCCTACCAAACCTGCCAGCCAGGAATGCCTCTGACACGCAAGGCTGCCTGGGGATTTGGTCTGTGTGGCTGCGTCATCCAGAAGCCCTCTGAAATCCAGACTAGTGCAGGGATTTCCGGTCTGTAGCAAATGGAAGACCCTTAAAAGACTAAAATTAAGTTTTATTTTACTTTGTGAAGTGAGGTGGAACTGAGTCGAGCTGACTGAGGAAAAGATTTCAGAAAACAGGCTGACCAGTAACAAGACACTGTGATGGTCGATTTCATATGTCAACTTGACGAGTCTGTGGCATGCAGTAGTTTGGGCAGCACCAGTCTAGATTCCATCAAAGAAGGAATTCAGCCTCAAGACTCCAGTGTAGAAACCCTGCCTGAGTTTCTCACTTGCCTGACCAGCCTTGAGAATTTCGACTCAAGACTGTGACATTAAATCTTACATGAATTTCTAGCCTGTCAGCTTGCCCTCCAGATTTCGAGCTTGTCAGCCCTCATGAACATGTAAGCTAGTTTCTTACGATTAAATGCTTGTGCATTCTCTCTCTCTGCCTGAAACAACAAAACAAACACATTTCAGTACAACAGAGTAAATAGGGGGAAGAAGACAACAGTTTAAGACGTACATTCACTCACTACTTAGTCTTATCAAATGTAATCTACTTCTTGTTTTCCAACCTTTACTTCTTGCATCCCAACCAAATGTCTACCTTGAAATTCTGCTGCAGTAAGCTTCTATGTTCAAGTTGCCAAGTTTCTAAATAAAAGTTGTGGTTTTTTTTTTCCCCTGCCAAATTCTAATCTTATCTCAAGGATAATACCCTCTGATCTTAAATTATAACTATTTACAGATCTCCTTAAAATCCATTTGTGTGCTTTGGAAAGAAAGCTGAAACTTGCTATCTATAAAGACATAATGGGGCTATAATTCATGTTCATTCTGGGAGGCCCAAGACACCATTTTTTAAGAAAATGAGAGAACGCAGAAAGGAACTAGCATTTAGGAGACTGGAATAGAGTTGTTTGAAAAGATTAAGAGACATGATCACTGTGGTTGTCATCTGTACATGTGCAGAGGAACCAGTCAGGAACAAGCTGACCCAGTTATCTAGCAATTACTGTGCCAGGCCCCTGGGGTGTAGAAGCCTGGGATCTAATGAGAGAGGCAAAGTTAAAACATGCTAAGCATTTACATAAATATTTTCAGGTTCACAAAACCTTTTGTTCATATGCATGAATAAAATAATAAAGCAAAAATTATTACCAAAAAAAAAAGAATAAGTTAAGCTGCTTGTTCAAGTTATAGGAGTGACCAGGGCAGGGCTTCACTGGTGTGTCTTGGCTTCTCACTGCTCAGCCCTGTTCCTTGTGGCTCCTGGAGGTGCTGTGGAACACCACCTGAGAGCCATTGAGAGGTCAAGATTTCCCATTTTCTCAGTTTCTAGAACCCATGGATTATATGTGTACACATTTACTTGAACACATTTGGTTGGGGGCAGAGAATCATTGGGGGAAAGAAAACAACTCATGTATACATAAAGAAATACTTCATTTTCATAAATTAAAAAAAAATTTAAAAAAAGCACATGCCTTAAGACTACATTTCACACAAATTATGTGAAAATGATTACAGGGCTGTAGAAATTCAGAAGAGGAAATGCCAGTCTGACTGAACAAATGAAGACAGACTTCACTGGGAAGCTGACTCTCGATACGCTGAGTCTGGACAAGAGAAGAGGACAAGAAGGGGACCCTACAGGAGTGGTGGCAGTGAGAACACAAGGCTGGGGCAGGAGCGACTGAACATGATGCTGGGAGACTGACCGCGTGGAACAAAGAGCCTGCACAGTGAGTCCTAGTGCAAACACATCTGGGGAGATTGAGACGCGTTACCAAGGGCAGGCCCTGAGGTTCCGGGTCGCCTCTAAGCATCCAGCATTTATGACTTTCCCCAATACATATTGGATGTTTAAAATTGCATGTAAAATGAGGAAATTTTATTTGATTCAGGAGGTAATGGGAGAGCAACATCTTTCTAAATTAGACAAGTACATTGTGCTCTTTCCTTCTACAGGTCTTATAGTAAAACTATGTGTTATTAATGTTCTTCTGTGTATTCTTGCCACCTCTTCTTAATATCTTCTGCTTCTTTTAGGTCCATACCATTTCTGTCCTTTATTGTGCCCATCTTTGCAGGAAATGTTCCCTTGGTATCTCTAACTTTCTTGACGAGAACTCTAGTCTTTCCCATTCTATGGTTTTCCTCTATTTCTTTGCATTGATACACAAAATACACAGAAGAATGATAGAAAAAGACCTTTATGACCCAGATAAACACGATGGTGTGATTACCCACATAGAGCCAGACATCCTGGTATGCAAAGTCAAGTGGGCCCTAGGAAGCATCACTTTGAACAAAGTTTCTGGAGGTGATGAAATCCCAGTTGAGCTATTTCAAATCCTAAACGATGATGCTGTGAAAGTGCTGCACTCAATATGCCAGCAAATTTGGAAAACTCAGCAGTGGCCACAGGACTGGAAAAGGTCAGTTTTCATTCCAATCCCAAAGAAAGGCAACACCAAAGAATGTTCAAAGTACTGCACAATTGTACTCATGTCACACGCCAGTAAAGTAATGCTCAAAATTCTCCAAGCCAAGTTTCAACAATACGTGAACCATAAATTTCCGGACGTTCAAGCTGGATTTTGAAAAGGCAGAAGAACCAGAGATCAAATTGCCAACATCCACTGGATCATCAAAAAAAAAAAAAAGAGAGTTACAGAAAAACATCTACTTCTGTTTTATTGACTACACCAAAGCCTTTGACTGTGTGGATCACAAAAAACTGTGGAAAATCCTGAAAGAGATGGGAATACCAGACCACCTGACTTGCCTCTTGAGAAATCTATACACAGGTCAAGAAGCAGGAGTTAGAACTGGACATGGAACAACAGACTGGTTCCAAATCGAAAAAGGAGTATGTCAAGGCTGTATATTGTCACCCTGCTTATTTAACTTATATGCAGAATACATCATGAGAAATGCTGGGCTGGATGAACCACAAGCTGGAATCAAGATTGCAGGGAAAAACATCAATGACCTCAGATATGCTGATGACACCACCCTTATGGCAGAAAGTGAAGAAGAACTAAAGAGCCTCTTGATGAAAGTGAAAGAGGAGAGTGAAAAAGCTGGCTTAAAACTCAATATTCAGAAAACTAAGATCTTGGCATCTGGTCCCATCACTTCATGGCAAATGGATGGGGAAACAATGGAAACAGTGACAGACTTTAATTTTTGGGCTCCAGAATCACTGCAGGTGGTGACTGCAGTCATGAAATTAAAAGACACTTGCTCCTTGGAAGAAAATCTATGACCAACCTGGGTGGCATATTAAAAATCAGAGATGTTACTTTGCCAACAAAATCCGTCTAGTCAAAGGTATGGTTTTTCTAATAGTCATGTATGGATGTGAGAGTTGGACTATAAAGAAAGCTAAGTGCTGAAGAAGTGATGCTTTTGAACTGTGGTGTTAGAGAAGACTCTTGAGAGTCCCTTGGACTGCCAGGAGATCCAACAAGTCCATCCTAAAGGAAATCAGTCCTGAATAGTCACTGGAAGGACCGATGTTGAAGCTGAAACTGCAATACTTTGGTCACCTGATGTGAAGAGCTGACTCCTTGGGAAAGATACTGATGCTGGGAAAGTTTGATGGCAGAGGAGAAGGGGACGAAGAGGATGAGATGGTTGGACATGGACCGATTCAGTGGACATGAGTTTGGGTGAACTCCAGGAGTTGGTGATGGACAGGGAGGCCTGGCGTGCTGTGTTTCATAGGGTCCCAAAGAGTTGGACATGACTGAGCGACTGAACTGACTGACTGATTTTTAATGTGTTATTAATGTAGAACTTCCCTAGTGGCTTGATGGTAAAGAATTCGCCTATAATGAGAGAGACCTGTTTTCCATCCCTGGCTTGGGAAGATCCCCTTGAGGAGAGGATGGCAACCCACTTCAGTATTCTTGCCTAGAGAATCCTAATGGACAGAAGAGCCTGGCAGGCTGCAGTCCATGGTTCGCAGAGTTGGACACTACTCACCAACTAAGCAACTATTACCACAATTATATTTCAATGTAATAACCCAATATTGATTTGAACTCTTGATAATATTCAAAATATGATAAAAGCAACACATTGCCAATTCCCCAAAACTTTACAATTGTTTTGTTAAATGTACTAAAGTTAACCAAGTTCTGAGATGCATGTTTTCTACTACCACAAGTTACTTTTTCTGTCTTTTAAGTAGTACATCATCATTTTGATAGTCGGTTTCCCTGGTGGCTCACATGTAAGACTCTGTAATGCAGGAGACTGGGGTGGGGAAGATCCCCTGGAGAAGGGAACGGCAACCCACTCCAGTGTTCTTGCCTGGAGAATTCCATGGACCACGGAGCCTGGTGGGTTATAGTCCATGAGGTCGCAAAGAGTTGGACACAACTGAGTGACTAAGCCTTGCACTTTCATAGTTTTGACAGTACTTGGAATTTATTTGAATCATGTACCGTAAGACTCACAGACTTGGAAATGAGTGTTTATGAGGATCCTTAGAAACAGGAGGCATAGCACACCCTGCAGGGTTGGGCGGGGGCCCATGGAGAAGCTCCAAAGCTGGTCAGGAGGTAGAAGGTATGGGAGAAATTGTGGGCAGGAGCCTTCACTGTGGTTTCCATGGACAGGTGCAACTGAGGCAGTGTAAGCAGGCTTAGGATTGGCTAGTGTGAGTAATTTCAGCAGTCTCTGGGGGCATAGGCCTTTATTGTCTGGTACTTAGCCTCTGGAGTGATTGAGACAAGAGGATATTGCCCTGGAGTGTAAGAGCCCAAGAAAGGAGGTGGTTGGGGATATGGACTCTGGATTGTTTGGTTTACATTTGAAAAGCACATGCAAGGGATAGTTGTTTATTGTCCCTAAAAAACTGGCTGACATTGGGAGGGGCAGTTCTTTCAGGCTAGCAAGTATGTAATCCAGGAACTACCTAGTATCTAGCTCTGATCTACTAACGAGATACCAGAAAATCCTAAACAGTTAAAAATAAACTAGGCCCATAAAAACCGAAAAACTGCCTAGGGAACCGTGTATAAGGCAGGAACTGAATTAGCCTTAAAGTACTGGGGCTGACTCTGACATTCCCAATATCCATGCTGATGAAGCTCTGTACTACTGATATAAAAATCTTTCTTTAGTAGCTTCAGGGAGTTAGATCGGGGCAGCTGAAGAAGATTAAATGAGAATGGCAAGGGTGGAGGAGGAGCTTTAAAAATTTGTATTCGAGGTGAGCCATCAAACTGAAATAAAATATGAGATATGAAGACAGTAAAAAAAAATAACCAGTCAGGAGATGAATTCATTCCAGATAAAAATGAAAAATGTTGAGCACTCTTAAAATGACTTTTAAGTCTGTTTAAAATCCTATCTTAGTCTACTTAGGTTGCCATAATGTAATGCCATAGACTGGATGATTTAAAAAACAAATTTATTTTCCTACAGTTTTGGAGGCTGTTAAGTCTAAGATAAAGGTGCTGGCCGGGTCTGCTAATGGCAAGCGCTCTCTTCCTGGCTTGTGGGGGGCTGCCTTCTCACTCTGTTGTCACAGGTCAGAGAGAGCTGATGACTCTTCCACTTTTATAGGGACATCAGTTCCAATATATCAGATTAGTACCCTTTTGACTTCTTTTAACCCTGATATCTTGGAAACCCTATCTCCAATACAGTCACACGGGCGATGAGGGTTTCAGTATACGAATTTGGGGAGGTGACACAGTTCGGTTCAAAGCAGTGTGCCTCTAGCTGCCCAAAATTCATGTCTTTATCATGTGCAAAATACATCGTTCTGTCCACACAGCCCCCAAAGCCTCAGTTCATTCTAGCATCAACGCTGAAGTCCAGAGTCTGATCTACAGACCATATAAACCAGATATGGATGAGATTCAAGGTACATTTCATTCTGAGACAAAAACTCTTCTCTGGCTGTGAACCTGCGACATCAGACAATGATGTGCTTCTGAGATGCAGTGGTGGTTCAGGCACAGACAGTCCCACTCCAGAAGGAACAGGAAAGAAGGCCAGGGTGACGGGTCCCAGGCAAACCCAAACCTAGCGAGGCAGCTTCCTTCAGTGTAGCTGCTGAAGAGTGTTGCGTTAGTTTCTGCCGTACAGCAAAGTGAATCAGTTATATGTGTACATGTACCCACTCTCTGATTTCCCTCCCAGTTAGGTGACCGCAGAGCACTGAGCAGAGTTCCCTAGCTATGCAGTAGGTTCTCATCAGTCTTCTGTTTTACACATAGTAATGTATTTCAGTCCCAATCTCCCAATTCACCCAGCCCTCCTCTTCACCCCTTCACATTCATATGTATGTTCTGTATACTTGTGTTTGTTTCTTTCTTCGCAAATAGGTGAAAGTGAAAGTCACTCAGTCATGTCTGAATCTTTGTGACCCCATGGACTATACAGTCCGTGGAATTCTCCAGGTCAGAATACTGGAGTGGGTAGCCGTTCCCTTTTCCAGGGGATCTTCCCAACCCAGGGATTGACCCCAGGTCTCGCATTGCAGGAGGATTCTTTACCAGCTCAGCCACCAGAGAAACCCTGGTGCAAATAGGTTAAGCTGTACCATTTTTTCTAGATTCCACATAGGTGTGTTAATATACAGTATTTGTTTTTCTGACTCACTTCACTCTGTATGACAGTCTCTAGATTTATCCACATCTCTACAGATGACTTGATTTTGTTCCTTGTTATGTTTCATATTCCTTTGTCTATATATATATATATATATATATATAGATAGATAGATAGATAGATAGATAGATACACACATACACACACACACATACACACACTTATATACATTATACATTATACAGTGGAAGTGAGAAATAGATGAAAGGGATTAGATCTCATAGACAGAGTGCTTGAAAAACTATAGATGGAGGTTCATGACATTGTCCAGGAGGCAGGGATCAAAACCAACCCCAAGAAAAAGAAATGCAAAAAGGAAAAATGGTTGTCTGAGAAGGCCTAACAAATAGCTGTGAAAAGAAGAGAAGCGAAAGGCAAAGGAGAGAAGGAAAGATATACTCATGTGAATACAGAGTTCCAAAGAATGGCAAGGAGAGATAAGAAAGCCTTCCTCAGAGATCAGTGCAAAGAAATAGAGGAAAACAATAGAATGGGAAAGACTAGAGATCTCTTCAAGAAAATTAGAGGTACCAAAGAAACATTTCATGCAAAGATGGGCTCAATAAAGGACAGAAACAGTATGGACCTAACAGAAGCAGAAGATATTAAGAAGAGGTGGCAAGAATACACAGAAGAACTGTACTAAAAAGATCTTCATCCCCCAGATAATCCTGATGATGTGATCACTCACCTAGAGCCAGACATCTGGAATGCAAAGTCAGGTGGGCCTTAGGAAGCATCACTACGAATGAAGCTAGTGGAGGTGATGGAATTCCAGTTGAGCTATTTCAAATCCTAGAAGATGATGCTATGAAAGTGCTACACTCAATATGCCAGCAAATTTGGAAAACTCAGCGGTGGCCACAGGACTGGAAAAGGTCACTTTTCATTCCAATCCCAAAGAAAGGCAATGCCAAAGACTGCTCAAACTACCACACAATTGCACTCATCTCACACGCTAGCAAAGTAATGCTCAAAATTCTCCAAGCCAGGCTTCAACAGTATGTAAACTGAACTTCCTGATGTTCAAACTGCCCTTAGAAAAGGCAGAGGAACCAGAGATCAAATTGCCCACATTTGTTGGATCATCAAAAAAGCAAGAGAGTTCCAGAAAAACATCTACTTCTGCTTTATTGACTATGCCAAAGCCTTTGACTGTGTGGACCACAACAAACTGTGGAATATTCTTAAAGAGATGGGAATACCAGATCACCTGACCTGCCTCTTGAGAAATCTGTATGCAAGTCAGGAAGCAACAGTCAGAACTGGACATGGAACAACAGACTGGTTCCAAATAGGAAAAGGAGTACGTCAAGGCTGTATATTGTCACCCTGCTTATTTAACTTATATGCAGAGAACATCATGTGAAATACCAGGCTGGATGAAGCACAAGCTAGAATCAAGATTGCCAGGAGAAATATCAACAACCTCAGATACACAGATGACATCACCCTTATGGCAGAAAGTTTAGTTCTTCTGAACTAAAGAGCCTCTTGATGAAAGTGAAAGAGGAGCATGAAAAAGCTGGCTTAAAACTCACTATTCAGCAAACTAAGATCATGGCATCTGGTCCCATCACCTCATGGGAAATAGATGGGGAGACAGTGGAAACAGTGTCAGACTTTATTTTTTTGGGCTCCAAAATCACTGCGGATGGTGACTAAAGCCATGAAATTAAAAGATGCTTGCTCCTTGGAAGAAAAGTTATGACAGCATATTAAAAAGCAGAGACATTAGTTTGCCAGCAAAGGTCTGTTTGGTCAAAGCTATTGTTTTTCCAGTAGTCATGTATGGATGTGAAAGTTGGACTATAAAGAAAGCTGAGTGCCGAAGAATTGATACTTTTGAACTGTGGTGTTGGAGAATACTCTTGAAAGTCCCTTGGACTGCAAGGAGATCTGACAAATCAATCCTAAAGGAAATCAGTCCTGAATATTCTTTGGAAGGACTGATGTTGAAGCTAAAACTCCAATACTCTGGCCACCTGATGCGAAGAAGTGACTTACTTGAAAAGACCCCGATGCTGGGAAAGATTGAGGGCAGGAGGAGAAGGGGACGACAGAGGATGAGATGGTTGAATGGCATCACCGACTTGATGGACATGAGTTTGAGCAAGGTCTGGGAATTGGTGATGGACAGGGAAGCCTGCTGTGCTGCAGTCCCTGGGGTCGCAAAGAGTTGGACACGACTGAGCAACTCTACTGAACTGAACTGATACACACACACACACACACACAGAGACACAATTAGGTTTCCCAGGTGGCACTAGTGGTGAGGAACCTGCCTGCCAGGAGGTGTTAGAAATGTGGGTTCATCCCTGGGTCTGGAAGTGACACTGGAGGACGGCATGGCAACCCCCTCCAGTATTCTTGCCTGGAGAATTGCATGGACGGAGGAGCCTGGTGGGCTACAGTCCATAGGGTTGCAGAGAGTCAAAGACAACTAAGGCAGCCTAACGCGCATGCTTGCATACATACATACATACATACACGTCCATGCTTTGTCCATTGCTCTGCTGGTGCATGTTTAGGTTGCTTCCGTGGCCTGGCTACTGTAAAGAGTGCTGCCTTGAGCATTGAGGGCCATGTGTTTTTGCAGTTATGGTTTTCTCCAGGTGTATGCCCAGGAGTGGGATTGCTGGGTCATGATAGTTCTATTTTTACTTTTTTAAGGAACCTCTCTACTGTTCTCCATAGTGGCTGTATCAATTACATTCCCCCCAGCAATGTAAGAGAGTTCCCTTTTCTGCATACCCTTTCCAGCATTTATTGTTTATAAATTTTCTTGGGAATAATCCTCTTTGGCTCCATTCTCCACCTTCTGGACCCACTGGGGTGGCAGTCCTGTGGCTTTGCCAGATGGAGGTCTCATCCCCAAGGCTTCAGTTGGAGGCCATATGGCCTGTTGAAACAAAGGTGATGGCCCATGCTTCGAAGCTTAAGAAGCAATCTGATGATCTGTGAATGGCCTTTGGAGTCTTTCTGTTTCTTAAAGAATAGTGTACATTTGCAGCCAAATAGCTCTATGTGTCCCTCTTATAAAATCTGAGCAGTTTAACAGCCTTCTTTCATTTCATCCTGTCTCAGTACCCCTGATTGGCAATGTTTCTGCTAATAAAATCCTATATCTATTCCTGGTTTTTGCTGAGGTGGTGGATAATTTTTTGATTCCAACCCCTATTAGTCTTATTTTCAATGGTTGAAATACCCTGTGTTTTCTTTAGAAAAAGCTTACTCTTTTTTTTTTTTTTTTTTTGTAAAATGTGTAGACTGAAAAATTTCTAAGTATTCAAGTGCTGCTTCCTTTTTGCTCAACAACTCCTTCTTCAGTTCAGCTCCCTCTTCTTGCATTTTATTATAAGCAGTCAGGAGGAACCACACTGCTCCTTTAAAACTTTAATGAGCAACCTCTACAGCTAAAAACCCATTTTTTATATTCCATTTTATTTTATTATAAAAACCAATTTTTAAAATATAGTTGCTATATGTTGTGTCTGATATAGTAATCCACAATTTGTAAAGGTTATATTCCATTTATAGTTATTATAAAATATCTACTGTTATTTCCATGTGGTACAATATATCCTTGTAGCTTATTTTACACTTAAAGCTTGTACCTCTTAATCCCCTATTCTATCATGCCCTTCCCCTTTCCCAGTTTGTAACCACTGGCTTGTTCTCTATATCTCTAAGTCTGCTTCTTTTGTCTTTTATTCACTAGATTCCTCATATAAGTGATATCATACAGTGTTTTTGTCTTACTTTTTTCACTTAGCATAGAGCTCTGCCCAGGTCCATCCATACTGCTGGAAATGGCAACAATTTATTCTTTTTTATGGCTGAGTGGTATTCCATTGTATATATGTGCATTCCATTCATCTGTCAATGGACCCTTAGGTGGCTTCTGTGTCTTCAAAGTTGAATAATACTGCCATGAACATTGGGGTGCATGTATATTTTCGAGTAGAATTTTGTATTTTCCAGATATGTACCCAGGAGTGAGATTGCTGAGTCATATGGTAATTCTATTTTTAGTTTTTTTTTTTAGAAACCTCCATACTGTTTTCCACAGTATGAATGGATGCACTAAGTGAGAAGTTAAAAGTTTTTAACAAAGAGCCAAACAACCAAATAGAGGTGAAGAGCACAATAACTGAAATAAAAAATACATTCAAAGGAATCAACAGTAGATTGAATGATACAGGGCAACAGATAAGTGAGCCAGAAGACAAGAGTAGTGCAAATCCCTGCTGCTGAACTAAATACTCATTTCTATTGCTTGCAAGTTCTGTTTTTCACAGAACTAGAACACCGGTTCAACCAAGTTCTTTGCCCTTTATCACGTGGTTATCTTTTCTTAGTTTCCAGCAAAATGTTCTTCATTTCCATCTGAGACTTCACCAGAATGACCTTGAATGTCCATATTTCTACCAACATTCTGTTCATAATTATTTGTTTGTTCTCTAAGAAGATAGACTGCCTCTCAAGCTCTCCTCTTTTCTTTCTGAATCCGTATTAGAATCACCTCTAACATCTATAGTTCCACCAATATTGTCCTCACAGTAACTCAGGCTTTTATTAGCATGTCTCTCAAAAGCTCCTAAAGCCTCTACTCACTACCCAGTTTGCAAAGCCCCTTCCACATTTTTAGGTATTGTTACAGCAGCAGCCTACTTCTTGGTACCAGAATCAAAAAGGAAAAGGAATGATCTCTATTAAAATATATATATAAAATCAGGAAGGCAAGAAGGAAGTGCTTGGGCGTCGCAGAGCTGGAGAAGCGGAGGAAGAGGGAGGAGTATGTCTGCAGAAGTCCCCGAGGCAACCTCCGCGGAGGAGCAGAAGGAAATGGAAGATAAAGTGACTAGCCCAGAGAAAGCTGAAGAAGCAAAATTAAAAGCAAGGTATCCTCATCTGGGACAAAAGCCTGGAGGTTCCGATTTTTTAAGGAAACGATTGCAGAAAGGGCAAAAATATTTTGATTCTGGGGATTACAACATGGCTAAAGCAAAAATGAAGAACAAGCAACTTCCTACTGCAACCCCGGATAAGACAGAGGTCACTGGTGACCACATTCCCACTCCACAGGACCTTCCTCAACGGAAACCATCTCTTGTTGCTAGCAAACTGGCTGGCTGATTAAAAAGAGCTGAACTGCATGGATCTTCTAATTCCCATGATTTCTCCTTAATATGTTACTCCTCTGCTTTTTATTTCCTTTTACTCCCTATGTCATTTGAGAGTGATGGCTTTGCAGATAGCGGTAGTGTGTGCTGCTATTGTAAGGGAATATACATGTGTAGAGTTTTGATTAGTTTAACAGTGCACTGATGAAAAGAACACGTTAGAGCAACATAAAGTAATCTACTTGAAAATAATTGTATATATTACCTAACTCCTAGTGTAGGGCTGGATCCAACAAGTAACAAACAAGTTTTGCAGTTTTAATGTTGGCTTTCTTTAATTCATCTTAATTATAGCTTTGTATGTTACTCTTATTTAATATAACCTCTACTGTTGATTTCTTCTGGATTTTCCTTTTGGGTTTTGTAAAACAGAAGTTTAAGACCACAAGTTAGAAGAAAGGTCACATATTTCAAACACAAATAAATGGGGCTCCAAAAGATTTGTATCCTGTGCTTGAACTTGAATGGCCTTAAATCTGTTTCAGCTTTAACAATAGAATTTTACTCGGGCAATATTTGCCCATTCCGGTGTAACTTACGTGACTCTATTGCTTAACAGCTGCTGTTGAAGCTAGTATTCTTATTCAGTTCTATAGTGTTCAGAATACCTTCTGTCATTGAAGATGTGAATGAAGTGTGCATGTGCATCGACTGTTGAATTCACTTTTGTGCCATTTTTGTAAATACAATAGTTTTGCACAACCTCTCACAACTGTCTGTATTACTTTCACATATTGAAGAGTAGATAATGTGCCAACCAGAAGCACAAGAGTTCCTACAAAAAACTCTGTATGTCATTAGAGCTTTTGTATAGTAAGAATAGTTTATAGTCTTGGGGTTATAGAATACCAAACTGAAATCTTTGCTCAGACTGCCATAGACTTAAGCTTTTTCATTTGTTAGTAGTACCCATGACATTCAGTGGCCTTGTGCAAATATGATATGTTGCTTAGGCATATCTTTTGTCCTATGCAGAACGTTTCATTTTGACTTTTATGAAAATTACTATTCATATAATTTATATAAACTTTTTTAATGTAGAAACTTTTTACTTCCACAGTCAATTTGGGGGACACTAGAATAAAATACTTTGCCTCTTGTGGCCAAAAAAAAAAAATATATATATATATATAAAATCATAAGGATAGGAAAAAGATCCAGTTAGTAACCCTAGAAAATATATCAGCACTTAAAAACTCATAAAATTTAAAACATGAACTCTGGAATGGGACAAAGTTAAAGACATAACAAACTGGAAGAGAGAACTAAGAATTGTACCCAGGATGCAGCATAAACAAAAAAATAGAAAAATAGTTGAGACATGATGTTCAAGAATCCTTGTTTAATAGAATTTTAATGGGATGCTAGCAAAAGATAACAAATGATAATAGAATATTACAGCAGCATATTCAGAGAGATAATGTCTGAGAAGTTTTAATATGCATAAATAAAAATCAATAGGAAAAACACTCATCTACAGTGTACCAATCCAAGAAAAGTTAGGAGGAGGAGGACGAATGAAGCCATTGGAAACTGCTGATGAAACTAAACTATGGAATAAAATGATGTAACTCAAAACACATTGTAGTGACAACAAATGTAAATAGATTACATGACTCTGGTTAAATGAAAAATAAAATTACTAGCTTAGATATAAAAGAAGTCAGTTATATGCTGTTTATAGGAGACACTGACACAAACACACACACACCAAATCCATGCACACCCACCCTAAAACAGAAAATTTAAAAAGAGAAAAAACAAAAGAGATATTCCAGGCATATATGGACCGAAAGAAGAGCTGGAATAAAAATATTATTCAAAATAGAATATAAAGCAGATGCATTAATATTAATAAAGAATATTTATGGAAAGAGTATAAAAATTATAACTTACTATGCTTAATATGGACGTAGACTGTAATCCTCCTCCAAAAAAAAACAGCTATAAAAACTCAGAATTACAAAATAAAATTGACAAACTTACTATCATAATGGGAGAATTTAACACCTCTCTTAGAAACTAATTTAGAGAATATACAGAGAGGATTTGAGTAACACATACAGCATGATTTTAAATATATGTATATCTTTGTACCCAAAAGAGAACCCAACAGAGAATACACACACTTCTAAAGCATGCATGCAACATTTGAAAATTTAAAATTTACTATATACTTGCAGTCATAAAGAATCACAATCATTCACGTATTATCTAGTCACTACTCTATTAAAATTAGAAATTAACTATTACAAATGGTAATGAAAATCCTTCAGGGTTGGGAACCTGAAAAAATAAAAAGCCTAAACAATGTATGGATTAAAGAGTAATTCACAAAGAAAATTATAACATGTATTAACTGAATAATTAAAAAACTAAAATATTAAAAAATAAAAATAATTTATGAGATATAGCTAATGCAGTGAAATAAAAAATTGAACATACTAGTCAATATATTGTAATTATTAATCACCGTAAAGATAATTCATTTCCTCTTAAAGCCTTTGAATAGCTTTCTTTCTGGAATAAATCAAGATTTTCATCCTTAGTATCTTTGCTTTCCTTTGAAAATATTTAACCTTAATTACATCACTAAGTGAAGGTTGTCTGATGATTACACAGATCTTACTAACTATGGTAAAAACTAATATCAGAAAATCTAATTGCCTTTTATTCATTCTAAATTAGACAAATGGGTCCTTTTATAGTTTTGTCAGTTCCTAGGATCTTTTCTAAAATTAATAACTTGACTTTCTCAGTGAGTATCCTAGGGGAAAGCTAACATTTATTGGCCATTTCCACATGGCAAGAATCTCCTCTGTGAGTTACAGTTGACAGACTATTTTCAGCTTTTCTTTACCTCCTATTATTTCTCTTTTTCAGATTTGAGGGACTTTTGTATATCTTTCTTGGCTCAAAAACTCACAGATAAACTGCCCAGCCATGTTTTTACCCCTTTTTGCTATGGAATTGTTTCTATTTAAAAGAAAATTTACACAAGCATGCAATTATTCCCAAATGTATCACACCAATATCCCATTTTTGCAAGATGAGTAAAAACAGTGACTACCAGAACTTGTGAACAGTAAAGACTGTAAAGTCATATCTAAAACTTATGTCTTATTGCTACTCACTGAAATTCCACTTGTGCTGTTTTCTGCCTCTTCAGTTTTAAAATTTGCAGTCATTACCAATTAATGTAAAATTTCTGTACTCTTAAGAAAACTTCACAGATTCATTTATACCTTTTTTAGTAGATTTTCACTCAGGCATTAAAAGTAATATAAACTTAACACAAGGAATAATCATTTACCTCAGGAATTTGGATTGTTGAGCTATGTATAAAAATACCAGTGTAATTCCTGATGGTGCAAAGCAACATATGAGCCAATATCTCATGGGGTCAAATGTTCATGCATTATAAAAGAGCAATCAATTTGAGCTGTAATGGTCACAGATGTCTTTTGTGAAATTTCTGAGAGTAGAACCCAAGTAGCTATCTAGTTTGTATATATTTAGAGACAAACAGGAGTTGATAATTATACTTAGAGACATGTGTGTATCTTGTTCAGGAAATAGTGAAGTGTCTGACCTAGCTAAAGAAAAGGATCTACACTGAGAAATAGTGAAGAAAAAATGGATTACTGGAGCAGGTTGCATTGTAGAGGATCTTCTGTGACCTAAGGAGATAAGTTAAGAGCAGTGTTTATTTATGTATGTTTCTAGGATCATTCATTAATAAGTTTCCTCTAAAAGGATCTCTCAGGTCAGATGTGGAAAATACTGAGTTTCTTTACTGTGAGTCTTCTCTAAGACATTAATATGTTAATGGGCATTTTGATTTCCAGTAGGAAAATACAGCATTTCCCAAACCTATTTGACCATGGAACCCTTGCTAGGGAAACAGTGCATGGATCAAGTATTCTATATATATTGGTATCAATCTCAGTCTGCAAACTGTAATATATTAAGATATGTACTGTTCTATAGTTTTAAATAGTACGTTTTATTTCTAGTTTAATCCTTTGTTCCCAGATTGGCAGAAATTCAAGATCTTTCCATTTTCTCCATGAATGTATCCATGTTATGGAGTTTACTAATGCTAAGGAGCTAGGTCATTGTGGAATGAGGTGTGACATGTATCCACTGTATCATCTGTGTATGCTGGATGTCTGCTGAAATGTCCTACTTGCTTTCTGGTCCCAGGTGATGGGCCTGAGACATGTGTTACTCAGATCCACTGGTTCTCTTTGTTCCTTCCATACTGTAATTCTCATGTTGATGGGAATAACTTCACTGATCTGCTCCTTGTTGAGGTATGAGAAATTCTGTATGAATGAACAGTGCACCGTCTTTCTTAGACCTGTTATGTAACTGCTCTGTGGGGGCCCCCTAATCCCTCTTGGTCTCCACTTATGGAATGTGGCGTGTATCCCATGCCCCTAGTGAATCCAGGCTTTTCCCATGTGGTCTCTATTGAGATCTTCACCCTCTGCCAGGCATGGTTTTTGTTTCCTAGGAAACTAAGTTCTCAAAACTTGTAAGCAATGAAATGCTCTCTTTTTCTCTTATACTTCTGTAATTTCTTCTCTTCTGAGGAAATGATCTAGCTATCCCTTAAGACAGCTTAAGACAAGGAGAAAGGAAGAGCTAAGGAATATCTGAGGGAAAAAAATCAATTATTATTTCAAAGATATTCCCTGCCATGCTTCCTAATACCCTTTGGGAAATGCTAGTCTAAAGAATGGAGGGTTAAAAGCTGATGAATAAAAGGATGTTTGTGACTGTTGTGCTGTCTTGAGTTTCGTTTTCATGTGTGGTAAGTTACAGTATTATTGTTGTTCACTCATTGTGTCCAACTCTTTGAAACCCCATGGATTACAGCACCCAGGTTCCTCTGTCCTCCACTATCTCACTACTGAGAATTGGTGATGCTGTCTAACTATTTCATCCTCTGCCATCCTTTGTTGCCTTCAGTCTTTCCCAGCATCAGAGTCTTTTCCAGTGAATTGGCTCTTTGTGTATTGAGCTTCAGCAACCAAGGAGTTTCAGTCCTTCCAATGAATATTTAGGGTTGATTTCCTTTAGGATTGATTGGCTTGATCTCCTTGCAGTCCAAGAGACTCTTAAGAGTCTTCTCCAGCACCACAATTTAAAACATCAATTCTTCAGCACTCAGCCTTCTTTATGATCCAACTTTCACATCCATACATGAGTACTGGAAAAAGCAGGGCTTTGAATATATGGACCTTTGTCGGTAAAGTGATGTCTCTGCTTTTAAATATGCTATCTAGATTTGTCATTGCTTTCCTTCCAAGGAGCAAGCATCTTTTAATTTCATGGCTGCAGTCACCATCTGCAGTGATTTTGGAGCCCAAGAAAATAAAATCTGTCACTGTTTTCACTTTTTCCCCTCTGCTTGCCATGAAGTGATGAGACTGGATGTCATGATCTTAGTTTTTCTAATGGTTAGTTTCAAACCAGCTTTTTCACTCTCCTCTTTCACCCTTTTCAAAAGCCTCTTTAGTTCGTCTTCACTTGCTGCCATTAGAGTGGTATCATCTGCATATCTGTGGTTGTTGATAATTCTCCCAGAAATCTTGATTCCAACTTGTGATTTGTCCGGCACAGCACTTCACATGATATACTCTGCGTGTCAATTAATTGAGCAGGGTGATGATATACAGCCTTTCTAAATTATGAACCAGTCTTTTGTTCCACGTCCAATTCTAACTGTTGCTTCTTGACTGGCATACAGATTTCTCAGGAGGCAAGTAAGGTGGTCTGGTACTCACATCTCTTTAAGCATTTTTCATAGTTTGTTGTGATCCACATGGTCAAAGGGCTTCCGATAGCTCAGCAGGTAAAGATACCACCTCCAACACAGGAGTCTCAGGAGACATGGATTTGATCCCTGGATCAGGAAGATTCCCCTGGAGGAGGAAATGGCAACCCACTCCAGTATTCTTGCCTGGAAAATCCCATGAACAGAGGAGCCTGGTGAGCTACCGTCCATAGGGTTGCAAAAAGTTGGACACAACTGAAACAGCTGAGCACCATGGATAGATACAGTCAAAGGCTTTAGCATAGTCAGTGAAGCAGACACAGACGTTTTTCTGGAACTCCCTTACGTTCCTCAGTAAATAGTGAATAACTCATTGTCTTTGTAGTCTTCTGTGGAGCACTCTTCTACATTGACTCTTGAAAATCCCCTGTTGCTGTTGGCAACTCTTCTTCTACCATATGAAGTAGGCCGGTTTGCTTGTTGAAGACGTGGGGATCAGCCCAGAGCCAGCTTCAAACAGCAGACACGTAGATTACTCTAGCTGAGCTGCCAACTGATTACAGGTTCGTAAGTGATCTTAGTTGAGACCCAAACTGCCAGTTGAGCATCTCCCGAAGTGTTAAAATGAATCATAAGCAAATGAAATGGTGGTTTAACCTATTTTTATTGCATCGATATAAAAATGTACAGTACAGTACAAAAATGCAATATAATATGGTAGGAATGAAAGAAGAGATATTTTGGAGGGAATATTTTCTCAAATATGGATATATGGGATCAAGAAAAACTGAAATGGTATAAGCTGGGACCTTGAAAGGTCTTATTTTTCACTGAATGATCCAAAGTGGTTCTCTTGGTTTAAGTGCCTCATGTTCATTCTTGTGCCAGGAAATTCATTTATTTCTGGATGAGATGTGATTGTTTAATTCAATCTCAACAAAATCATGCAAATGTTTTGTAAAAAAGTGTTCTCAAGTAAGATATTATAAGATAAAGAAAAAGGAAGGGTAAACTGTGCTTATGGGCACTGTAATCTTCAGGAACTTAGAAAACTGTAGACAGGTCAGTGGATGGACCCATCCTTGATGAGGTCATGGCATTATACTGCAGTTGTGCCTTTCTGTAAATCACTGTCACTCTCACTGGCTTGGATTCAAGAGGTTGTTCTGTTGTCACTGATGAAATGAAAGCAAACAGTTGTCTTAGTTTGAACGTATTCTTAGGTAATCAGTTCAGTTCAGTCCTAGTTTCTCAGGTATTCAGTTGCTCAGTCATGTCTGACTCTTTGCAACCCCCTGAATCGGAGCATGCCAGGCCTCCCTGTCCATCACCAACTCCCAGAGTTTACTCAAACTCATGTCCATCTAGTCGGTGATGCCATCCAGCCATTTCATCCTCTGTCATCCCCTTTTCCTCCTGCCCCCAATCCCTCCCAGCATCAGGGTCTTTTCCAATGAGTCAACTCTTCGCATGAGGTGGCCAAAGTATTGGAGTTTCAGCTTCAGATCAGTCCTTTCAGTGAACACCCAGGACTGATCTTCTTTAGGATGGACCGGTTGGATCTCCTTGCAGTCCAAGGGACTCTCAAGAGTCTTCTCCAACACCATAGTTCAAAAGCATCAATTTTTCGGTGCTCAGCTTTCCTCACAGTCCGACTCTCACATCCATACATGACCACTGGAAAAACCATGGCCTTGACTAGATGGACCTTTGTTGGCAAAGTAATGTCTCTGCTTTTTAATATGCTATCTAGGTTGGTTATAACTTTCCTTCCAAGGAGTAAGCATCTTTTAATTTCATGGCTGCAATCACCATCTGCAGTGATTTTGGAACCCCCCAAAATAAAAGTCTGACACTGTTTCCACTGTCTCCCCATCTATTTCCCATGAAGTGATGGGACCAGATGCCATGATCTCAGTTTTCTGAATGTTGAGCATAGACTCATCTAAATGGATTGTCGTAAAGATTTCCTCAAAGCAATGAGATAAGTGTCATAAAACCAAGAGGTATTAAAAATATAAAGGGACTCATGATTCATGCCCTCAGGTTCTGAAGCTAAATGCTGCCTTATAAGAATGAACTGCTACCAGGAAGCTGCGATTATCTAGGCTCAAGTAGTACTAACTCTAATCTCATGAGAACTTCTGCTAGACCTATTAATTGCTTCTTTACAGATTTATTTTACATCAATTATCTTAATCTTTAGAGAAATCCTAAGATTTAGGTATTTTTCATTAACAACTTAGAGATGAAGGAACTGAAACTGATCTAGAATAATTGGCCAAAGTTAATGCAACTGGTAAATACTGGTACGAGAGTTTCTACTCTGGAAAATATTTTTGACATTAGTCCTTTTTTTGTCAGTGATGCTGGTTTTTTTCAACCTATTGCAAAGGCACTAGAAACTTGCAGTGCCTCAGGGACCACTGACCAGAAAAAGAAAGGAGAGGGGAATAAACCAGGCAGTGCCCTGGGCCGCTCACTCCAGGTTCAGCCAGAGCACGTCTTTTATATATGAGTTTTATTTAAAGTTTTATTTTAAAAATTTCAAAATGTGATATATTACTGGGATGTCCATTTTGAACTGTGGTGTTGGAGAAGACTCTTGAGAGTCCCTTGGACTGCAAGGAGATTCAACCAGTTCATCCTAAAGGAAATCAGTTCTTTCTAATCAGTCCATCAGTCCATCCTAAAGAAATCAGTCCATCCTAAAGGAATCAGCCCATTCTAAAGAAATCAGTACATCCTAAAGGAATCAATCCATTCTAAAGAAATCAGTACATCCTAAAGAACTCAGTCCATCCTAAAGGAATCAGTCCATTCTAAAGAAATCAGTCCATCTTAAAGGAGATCAGTCCTGGGTGTTCATTGGAAGGACTGATGCTGAAGCCAAAACTCCAATACTTTGGCCACCTGATGCAAAGAACTAACTCATTGGAAAAATCCCTGATGCTGGGAAAGATTGAAGGCAGGAGGAGAAGGGGACCAGATAGGGTGAGATGGTTGGATGGCATCACTGATTCGATGGACATGAGTTTAAGTAAGCTCCGGGAGTTGGTGATGGACAGGGAGGCCTGGCACGCTGCAGCCCTTGACCCCAACGAGCTGGGGTCACTGCAGTCCTTGGGATCATAAAGAGTCGGACCCGACTGAGCAACTGAACTGAACTGAACCATGATGTCTTCTAAAGCTGTATTAGTAGCTTCTTGAAATCAGAACAGTCTTATCCTTCCTTTGATCTCACAAGTGGGAAACTTCCCATGTCTTGGAGCGGATGGAAATTACTGCCCTTAGAATGTGCTTTGGACTCCAAGATCTCCCATTGACCCTGGCAGCCTTGCTGTCTTTTGCATCAAAGCCAGTTACATTATTCACGTACCTGCAACCTTCTCACTGTTATCAGTGACGTCAGTGATATGACTGTTATCACAACTCACTGACTTCGGTCCAAAGAGAGACGTGATATCTTCTCCAAATATCTTGAGACAGTTTTCAATGAGAAATTGTATGAAAGAAATCTGTAACAAAGAGGGGCAAAGAATGGGGTATTACTGTACATATGGCCTAATAGTAAATCACATTTCATACATGAATCTTGGCTCTCACAAAAAATGCAAAAGAAGTCAGAAAAATTCACTTGATTTAAACAATAGGTATATATTATATATGCATCAGCTTTTTCTAAGAAATAACTAATCCTTTCAAGAATACTTTCGGCACAAATTTTAAAATTCTTTTCGTCGGTGGACTAAAGTTATAATATGTGGCCTAGTCTGATAGCTAAAATTTTGTAATGATTGCTACATGCTTAACACTAGGATGATTTTTAAGTAGCCTACATAGGATGTTTGGGACAAAAATGTATATTTTCTTATTAAGTTTTATTTATTTTTATTGAACTTTTTTCTAGTTTTCTTGAGATAGAATTTATATATACCATCTCATTAAACTTGATAAAGCATCAAATGCAACACAAATTTTGAAATTCACTTCAGTGAAGAACTATCTGAAACGTGGGTAGCAGAGGTTTCTGTGTGGGGTGGCGGGGTTTGTGACGGAAGAAAGCATCTGGAGAGAAAACATGTCTGTCTGTCTAACTGCATTGCCTTGCCTCACACTTGCTGTCCAGGGGAGCTTGGAAAAGAGCTGTGATCTTCTTAGGCATGTTGTGGCTCTGTCAGGATGTTCTGAAATATTTTACTAGCCTCCTCATCCTCTAGCAGAGACACAATAGAAGCCAAGTATTTTCCTGAATGAGCCAGAACTGGCAGAGTGAGGCCGGTATGTGTGGAACCTTGGGTGCTCATATTGCCCAGGCCGCCTAAGATGTGCCGAGACTGACCAGATGTATTGGGTGTTGTCATCATTGTGTAATGGTGAAATCATAGTTTGGAGGTTTGTACACCCCTCAATGATTAGGCTGAGAGTTGAATCTTGGTTCTCAGACTCCAAAGCCACGTTCTTCTCTATCACACCATCCTACTCTTATCTCTCTATTGTTTAATCTCTTGGATGGCAAAGGAGAAGTGACTCGACTGTTCTCAGTTGCAACACACCTTCCCATGCCCAACCAGAGCAGGCCTCTGCCAGTCCAAGGCAGTGTAATTAAAATGTGCACTTTAAATGACTGGTTCACCAGAGTTAATACCACAGACTTCAGGTTCAAAATGGGGACTCTGCCCTGCAAGGCATAAAAATGAGAGCTCTCATTACCTTCTTGGTGAAGTTTTCGAATGCTGTGCTGCCAGAATTAAGCAGACCAAGAATGCTTGGGGTGATACACACTGATAAATTATAAGCTGTCATCTGATTGGATGAGGAATGTTGCTCAATGTTGTGTAACACTCCAAAAAGGTATCGCAGAAAAACTACATTGGCTCTTGGCAGCTGGTCTAGCAGCCTAATGACAGAAAAAGGCACTTATCAATAAAGCGAGTCATTTTGCTCAGTAAGTGGAAATACAGAGAACAAAGTACTTCTTTTTATACCATGTCCACAGTCCATTCTCACAGTTCCAGGCATGAATGCACACAAAAAGGTTTCACCGAGTTGAATTCCTGAGCCAGTAAGAACTGCTCTGGTTAGTTAAGTGTTTGTATTTAAGATCATACCGCTGGCAGATTGGTTCTTTATCATCTCTTTTTAGACCAATGGATTTCATCTCCAACGATTTCGTGTATTCAGGAGGTGTAAAATGGTCAAGCATTCCATATTAATAAGATTAGCAGAAAAACACCAATTACAATGTCACCAATAAGGCGTGCATCTCCTTTCAAACTGGCTTCCATGGGTATGATCAAGTGAAACCTTTTGATACTGGTCATTATTTTAGTGGACACAGCTGTAACCATAAGCTGATATTTTCCTAAGAGTATGTTGGTTGTATTTTCTCAGAGTTGAGAAAATTTCATCATTACCTCTGGGTCGCAGTTATTTTCTCCTCCTCATTCCCTTGATCAATAACATCAAGCCATTTATCATAGAGAGTGGCTGAAAATATGCCTCCTGGAATATTTCGAAGAAAATCCTTATATAGATCAAAAAATATATATTAGTCTTATGATAAATTCAATGGAGAAGTTGAAAAGAAAATATTTAGTTGACAAATTCAGTTCAGTCCGTGGTTCCTTCATAGCCACGCAGACTGATTCACACAGAGCTTGGCTGTGATTCTCCACAGCCTTGCACATCCAGAAGTACTGGTTGGATTTTCCCCAACTAAAATTAGACGCATAAAAGTAGAGTTTGGGCTGTAGTGAGAATGAAGCTAAAGCTCCTTCTATCACCTGGAACTTACTCTTTGTGTTCATGTTAGCACATTCGTACAAACTGGCAAGGTCTGGTGATAACTCATCCTAAATCCTATTAGTTTCTTGAAAAGAAATGCACATACCCATTTTGTTTGTTTACTTAAGACACAGTGCTTGCTCTGAATTCAAGAAAGAGAAGTTCTGAAATAAAACAAACAAAAGTACACCCCTACATGCTCTTATACACATATTAAGAGAAGACTTGAGGTATATGTGCTCTTTGGGAAAAAGCTAGTCTCATAATAGCTTCAGTCTTTTTCCTTCTTTTTTTTTTTTTTTTTAAACCATATAAAAGTTCAGTCCTACAGACTTTTAAGCAGCAGGTGTTAGAAATAAATCAAAAGCCCCAAAGGGTAAACAACATGTTACCCTTACAACTCTTTGAATGGAATATATCCTCCCCAAAGAGGAAACTGAGAATTTAGATACATTGCAACTTCACACCTGTGGGATAGAAAATGCAAATGTAAGCTTCCTAAGTGGAGGCCTAGAAAGTTCATCACTGATGAACAAGTCTTAGTATCATAGAATGGGGCCTATTAAAGTAGATGAAGTTGTAAACTGTTGTGCAAGACTGAGGGGAAATGATTGTATTGCCTTGCCAGTTTCAAAGGCACAACTTGCTTCCACTGGTCTTAATATAGAGCCTGACTTCTCTTAATAGTATCTTGTTCAGGCAATGTTTCTGGGCAACTGTCGTGATTTTAATGCAGTCAGTGTTCACTTGTTTCAGTACTTATTGAGCTGCTGTTTGTGCCAGGCACTCTTTTGAGTACTGAGGACAGAGTACAAAGATAATGTACAAAGTCGCAGTCCTCTCATACTTTTTCTTGTAATTGGTATACAGTACCCAATCATGGTCATTAGGTTTTCACTATGCTTTTTATGGAGTGCCCACAGTACATTTGGAAGGAGGAAGCACTCCATTTCCGTTCAGTCGTTCAGTCGTGTCCTACTCTTTGGGACCCCATGGACTGCAGCACGCCAGGCTTTCCTGTCCATCACCAACACCTGGGTCTTGCTCAAATTCATGTCCGTCGAGTTGGTGATGCCATTCGACCACCTCAGCTGGCTTTGGCTTCTGGGTGTCTGGGAGTGTGCAGCAGGCCTTTGCCTTGTGTACCAAACTACATGCACTTGGAGAGTGTGTCTCTTCTCTCTCCTGAACCCTGTGCTGTAGAATCGATTGGTGAGACTGAGTATGGTTAAGCCAGGACATGACTCATGCAGAATATGCTGTGGGTATTTGCTATTGGATCTCTGTTTATAGACAGTTTAGTGGAAAACTCAATGTGGTTCTGTCTATATATTCATTTGTGATTTAGACCAACTTTATGGTGGCTTTACATATGGTATTATCAAGGCTGAGGTTGCAAAGTCTGATTCCCCACCAAGATCAATCAACTTTAGGAAAAGAACACTTTGGGATTGTGTCAGACCTGTACCCATAAGTAGCCACCCTCTTACTAGTCTGTGCTTAGAGCATGGAAATAGGCAAGAGCCTAGTAAATCTTGCTCAGAACTCAAATCAGTCCCCAGGGTGCACCTTACAGAGGGTAGCACTCTACTTGCTGTTTGCACACCTAGTGTGTGTTATTATGGTGCACGTGCAGTAGGGGTCAGCTCTAAGTAGTATCTGCAGTGTTGCTGTTATCATACAATCGAACATTAATAGGGGACAAGGAAAGACCATATGTTTAGTTTCTAAGGTAATTTTAATAACCTGTCTGTAGTTATTACTACATCAATATATCTTTGTTCATAGCTGCTAACAAGTATCAAGATGAATTGATTAAATTTTTTTCCTGTTCTATTATTGCCCTGGTAGAAATTTAACTATACACTTGTGATTTGGCTGTATCATTTCAAACTCAGTCTATTTTTTGTATGAATCTATTGAATTTTCAAAATTCCAAACTGATTTTGACTGTTGCACTCACTTTAAAAATAAGATTTATAAGATGAGGCATGTACTAAAAACTGGTTACCATGTAACTGTAACCTTGGGTGGTGGGTTAAACATACAAATATTAACAAAGGGTGTTGAAGATGGTAAGAGAGATCAAAGGAGGAACAAATGGTGGAGTCATCCCTACACTAATTTTAAAGTAAAAGGCATTGAGAGACAGGGGAAGGAAGGATGGTGAAATGATCAGAGAATTTGGTGGCCTCACTAAGCGTTTTTCGATTCCCTGTAAGACAAATGGGTTTCCCAGGTGGTGCTGGTGATAAAGAACCTGCCTGCCAATGCAGGAGATGCAAGGGATGCAGGTTTGATCCCTGAATCAGGAAGATCTCCTGGAGAAGGGCATGGCAGCCCACTCTAGTATTCTTGCCTGGAGAATCCCATGGACCAAGGGGCCTGGTGGGCTACAGTCCATGGGATCACAGAGAGTCGGAAGCAACTAGGTGACTAACACACACACACACACACACACACACACACACACACACGAGTTTACCACAGTAAGTAACCATCAGTCTTGCATCCATGCTGAGTTGCTTCAGCCGTGTCTGACTCTGTGCCACCCCATGGACTATATAGCCTGCCGGACTCCTCTGTCCATGGGATTCTCCAGGCAAGAATACTGGAGTCGGTATGCCAGTCCCTTTTCCAGGGATCCTTCCAACCCAGGAATGGAACCCAGGTCTCCCACATTGCAGGCGGATTCTTTACTGTCTGAGCCCCTTGGGAAGTTACTTCTGTTAACTATTTCCAAAAGCTTAATGTAAATTTTATTTTGGAAATGCTGCCTTCGTTAAAAGATGATGAGGAAGTCATGAAAAGCAGGAAGCTTGTTTTGGTAAACACTCTATGTGTAAGTGTGTATTTTGAAATTTATTATTATTCTTTTGCATGGAGTGTTCAGGAGTCAAGATGTGCAATGAAAAAGGAAAATATCTAATATGTGGGGCTTATCATCTTTGGGGTACCTTCCTTCACTTTTGGCTTTGTGAAGTGTTTTTCACTTTTTCAAATCCTTCCTCTCTTATGCCTCTTATGTTTCTTGGGCAGTCGTAATGAAGGACCAGTCATACAGCTTCAGATTTCCTCTGTGTGTGGATAATGCTCAAATGTTCCTTACCTTTAAGGTGGATGCTACCACAAGAATGGACTCATCATCCAAGTTCACTTTGTCCCCAGAGTTTAGTTTCTTCTTTAGGGCTCGGCATGATTGTATTTTGCCTGATTTTCCGAAGATGCCTTCTGTAAACGGCCCGTTTTGGTTGATAAAGGAAAGCATATCCTATAGGGAAGGAAAGAAAAGAAAAGTATGGGACATTTCATATCTACAAGCCCAGAGCACAAGCTTGCTCCTCTTTTGACAGAGCTGTGGTGTATGAGGGTACAGTGCTAGAACTGGACCGAAGTCAATTTGAAATTTTTTCTTCAGTGTCTCTAAATATATTTTCTACCCAACAATCGATTTGGCATTCATACCCTGAGACATTTTAAACACTTGTGTAATCAGATTTTCCGTTTAATGAATTTACCGTGTTAAACGTCTCTGCTTTGAGGCCTTTGTAGATTCACCCTCTCCTCCTTCACCGCTCCTTTCTCATTATTCCCTGTTATAGATGCTCTTCCCTAAGTGTGGAAATCTTTTTGCCATATTCATGCTCCATTTGTGTATTCCCCTTTCAGGGACTGTCCACCCCATTCATTCCTATTTCCTGTATTCCCTCCCCTCAAAATCAGGCTCAATATGCCTCTCCTCCTTCTCCGACGACATTTCTTTCTCATCAGCCTTTCTAGTTCCTTTTTCTGTATTTTAATATCCTCTGCTGTCTGCAGAGTAGAGAGATAACAGATATTGGAGCCAGGTTTTTCAAGGAATGTGGAAATCTGTTCTGCTACTTATCCACTGTGTGACTTTAAGCATAGCACATACTTGGGTGTGGCTCTTTTGTTTTTCATTTATGAAGTGGGGGTGATGATAATCATAGCTGCCCCCTAAATTTTCTGTGAAAGACACAGGTCTGGGGTAGTGCTAGCACATAACTTGGATGACAAATTTCTTCATATCTACCATAAAATTCCCTGCATCTAGTGTAGTGCGTGGAGAGATAGTGGACAGTGAACAAGTGTTAATGCTTACAGTTCAATGTACTAATTTGATAAAGCACAGTCCAAACTCTGTGACTTTCTTTTGACACATTCTGTCAGGCTCAAATGATTCATTTTTTGCCAGAGGATGAGTACTTTATGCTTAAACACTTGAGTTACAAATCAAATCCGTGTGAGACATTTTGAGTCATAAGGCGGAGTAGACTCAGCTGAAGGAGACTTGAGACGAGTGTCGACTTCAAGGGAGGAGACCAGGAGACCATATGAGGATGAAGTGGACCCTCAGACATTCTTACACACAGAGTCTGAAGGAAAGTTACACAGCTCAAAATAGCCTGGAGTTAAAATTCCCCTCCAGGTCCTCCCCACCGTTCTATGCAATATAAAGAACTCTGTCACCCGAAGAAAAACATGGACATTAGGTTGATTACGCCCAGCTCCCAGCTGGTCCCAGCCTCTGGCCAGTCTCTGAAATTCCTTGCCCCAGCTGTGTGAGAGAGAACTGCTCTGAACAACCTTGGCGAACAGGCCCCGTTAGGACAGTAGCTTTCCACATACAGGCCTGTACATGCTCACTCTTTTCTTGGGGTGGTGCAGCAGCTCACTCCTCTGACTGCTGCCCCTTCTCGCCTCGTTAAAGGTGATCTGTTCCTGTCAAGTGCTGGTCTCATGCTTTCTCCCAACCTCGCCTTCTCTGACTCCCTTACCTTACAGAGTCCATTTTAACTGGCCTGAGCCAGTATAGGTGGGTCTTTGTTGAAATCAGTGGAATGGATGAGAGTACCTTTTCATCTGGTATTTGCCTTGTAACTCTGCAGTACCTAAATCAGACCTTATTCTTTGAAGTAATATTATGAAACTTATCAGACAAAGCCAGACTTCTTCATTTGGGGGTAGATTTGGAAGAGAACACTTGATCTCTCAGAACTCCCCTCCTCAGGAGGGTTACAGAAAACCAAAATAAGACCTACCAGAATTGGGGTGGGCAGGCTGTCATTATCACATACATCCTCAAGAGGAGCTCCAAAGAGCTGTTTTGGCTTTGTGGGTGGTAGAGGTGGGTGTTGGTTGTCCTCGCGAGTCCTGGAGCTACACCAAAAGGCCCAGGTTTTGACAGAACTCTTGCTAACTGTCTTCTTGTCTGAATCGAATATAGGAGAGAGATTTTCACTAGTAGTAGTTTAGCTTATTTAGCCTGATTTCCACCCCTTAGAGTCAGCAGCATGTTCATTGCAGTGGCTCAAAGAGAGAAACGGAACCATTTGTTATATAGAATTCCCCACATTCTGAAACAGACTAATTGCCTCCTTGTAGTGTTAACATGTTCTTCTTCCCCATATTCTGCAAACCAGTAGTTAAACCTAGAGGCGGGATCAGACTCAGGGTTGATTCTCCCTGTGACAGTGTTCCCCAGACAGTGCTGTCTATTCCCTTTGCCCTGTGTCATGAGGCACTTAACCTGTAGCTATACAGGTTTCCTAAAGTTAAGTATTATCAGTGGATTCTGGTATCAGATCTCATTTTAAAAGCCAAACATATTTAACATTCAAATCAAGCAGCATTTGGTTATCATTTACTTTTGTAGTAAGTTTCCTCCCTCTGTTCAATTTCCTGTTTGGCTTTCTGAGTACCCAGTCATGCCCAATTTTCTCTCATCAAGAGAATCGCCTTTCATGAGACATCCTGCCTGACCCCGGGGTTTCAGTCAGCCTCTGGACCTCTTCTCTGGGAGGCCACACCCCTCAGTCAGCTCCAAGGATGACTTCCTGCCCTCACGGTCCTTGGGAAGTAGTCATTAAACGCAGACTATGTGGTAAGATTACAGGTGGCCATTTTTCTGTAACACCTTCCTCAGCTAACCCAAAGATGAATTTTAACTACCAACAGCCCCTGTCAAAGGAATGCAATGAAGGGCTTTTCCAAGAAAGAGTGATCAGCAATGAAAAATTGAGTTCAAAGTTTCTCGTGCCCAGCTATAAATGTTTTCCTGATATTTGCTCAATAAACCTGCTTAATATTTCCTTAAATAACCTGTTTAAATAGCCAGCTACAGAAGTCAATAGAGGAGCCAAGTTGTAGAAAAATAAACAGAAGAATGTAACCACATGTTTTAAAATGCCCATCCACTTGGCTTTTCTGAGACATAGTGAGTGCATCACCATGTCCATTCAAGTGGGTGAGCCACTTGTGGTGCCGGGTGAGAGAACCAGAAGGCTCCCATTCTGCCTCCTAATGGGATAAGTTACCTGAAGCTCTTTGAGCTTCAGTTTGCTCCAACTTAACATAAATGATGCTACTTACACCTCGCTGGACTACATAACATAATGTACTACTCCGTGCAAGACATGTCACATAGCAGCCTTAATAAAGGTAATTTCCCTCCTTCAAAGGGCCTAAGGCAGCCTAGACATCAGTCAGCTCCCCCACAAGCAGACCCCACCTCCATTCTCCATTTGATTTTGCAGCCTCCAGAAGGTGTGCATTCCTGAAGGAATGTCATCACTTTGCCTTAGGCTCTTCCTGCCTTGACATCATACCGCCATCATTTTAAAAGGAGATGATGAAGAAAGCAAATGCATTCCTAAATTCAGGAAGAGATTCTCCTAATTAATATGTACAAATGTTAAAAGGATACATGTTTATATGGGTTGAGTTGCTTTATGCACCCTGGTGTCCCTGCTCTTAACCTGATTATTTTATTTCTAAAACTACCCAAAGGTATTCATGGATTCCAAATGTATTCATTCATTGTTCAGCTTTAATAAGAATGCTCAGGAAGAACACTCCATCAGTTGCTACAAAGCTATACGTCCAGGTACTCTATGAGCATAGATGGAAAGCAAAATAGACATTAAGCCCTATACTTTTATTTTCAGGCCTAGATGGCCCTTTCGTAATCCTCATTGGTTGGTGTTAGAGTTCTTGTTGGCTCTGTGACCAATAAACGTACATACTGTAGCCACGAAAAGTATGGTGCTCAGTTGTTCAGTCGTGTCCAACTCTTGCAACGCTGTGGACTGTCGCCTATCAGGCTCCTGTCTACGGGATTTCCCGGATAATAATACTGGAGTGGGTTGCCAGGGACTGGTAAACAGTTTAACTTTATAACCTCATCTTTTTTAAACAATCCTAACAAGATTTAGGTTAGTGTTTCCTCATGGTCAAATTAGGGTTTGAATGTTAAAAAGTGAAATGTTGAAACTTTGTGGGTATAGAATAACAATTATGAGAATAAAAATACTTTAAGTAGAAATTCTCTTCTGGCCCCAATACTTCTTAAGTTAGTGAGACATTTTATTCAGAGGAAGAAATATAAATGGGACAATATTGGAATGGTAGCAGGGTAGCAGGGATAATGAGAGGAAAGATTTAAACAAAAAAAACAAACACATAAATATTTAGTCCAGTTCCATTCGCAGCCTGGCTCTGAAGCAGAATGGAAAGTGAGCTTGCTGTGGAGATAGACTCGAGAGTTCAAGTCTCAGGGGTGGTCCTACGATTGCAGAGGAATAGGACGGGGAGACCACTTTGTCCCTCACAAATTCATCCGAAGAACATTTGAACGCTGAGCAAATTCCACGAAACAACTTCTGAATGCTGGCAGAGGACATCAGGCACCCAGAAAGGCAGCCCATTGTTTTTGAGAGGAGGTAGGACAAAATATAAAAGATAAAAAGGGAGACAAAAGAGGCAGGGACAGAGATCCGTCCTGGGAAGGGAGTCTTAAAAGAGCAGAAGTTTCCAAACACCAGGAAACACTCTCATAGCGGGTCTGTGGGGAGTTTTGGAATCTCAGAGGACAACGTAACCGGGAGGAAAAATAAATATATAAATAAATAAAACCCACAGATTATGTGCCCAATGGCAGCTTCCAGCAGAAAAGTTGCCCAGACGCTGGCATCCACCACCAGCAAGTGGGGGCTGAACCGGGAGGCATGGGCTGCATTGCTTAGAGTAAGGACCGGGCCTGAATGCCCCGAGGGCAATCTGAGGGAGCTAATGTGAGATAGCAACCCGGACTGTGGGATAGCCAGAGAGAGAGAAAGAGAACTGTCCCGAGAAAAGCCCTAACCAAAGACTTTGCCAGACATCACCACATACACATGGACATCACCAGATGGTCAACACTGAAATCAGATTGATTATATTCTTTGCAGGCAAAGATGGAGAAGCTCTATACAGTCAGCAAAAACAAGACCAGGAGCTGACTGTGGCTCAGATCATGAACTCCTTATTGCCAAATGCAGACTTAAACTGAAGAAAGCAGGGAAGACCACTAGACCATTCAGGTATGACCTAAATCAAATCCCTGATGACTATAGAGTGGAAGTGAGAAATAGATTTAAGGGACTAAATCTGATAGACAGAGAGCCTGATGAACTATGAACGGAGGTTCGTGACATTGTACAGGAGACAGGGATCAAGAGCATCCCCATGGAAAAGAAATGCAAAAAGGCAAAATGGTTGTCTGAGGAGGCCTGACAAATAGCTGTGAAAAGAAGAGAAGCGAAAAGCAAAGGAGAAAAGGAAAGATATTCCCATTTGAATGCAGAGTTCCAAAGAATAGCCAGGAGAGAGAAGAAAGCCTTCCTCAGCGATCACTGCAAAGAAATAGAGGAAAACCACAGAATGGGAAAGACTAGACATCTCTTCAAGAAAATTAGAGAGACCAGGGGAACATTACATGCAAAGATGGGTTCAAGAAAGGACAGAAATTGTATGGACCTAACAGAAGCAGAAGATATCAAGAAGACGTGGCAAGAATACACAGAAGAACTGCACAAAGAAGACCTTCATGACCCAGATAATCACAATGGTGTGATCACTCACGTAGAGCCAGACATCCTGGAATGTGAAGTCAAGTGGGCCTTAGAAAGCATCACTTCGAACCGAGCTAGTGGATGTGATGGAATTCCAGTTGAGCTATTTCAAATCCTGAAAGATGATGCTGTGAAAGTGCTGCACTCAATATGTCAACAAATTTGGAAAACTCAGCAGGGGCCACAGGACTGGAAAAGGTCAGTTTTCATTCCAATCCCTAAGAAAGGCAATCCCAAAGAAGGCTCAAACTACCGCACAATTGCACTCATCTCACATGCTAGTAAAGTAATGCTCAAAATTCTCCAAGCCAGGCTTCAGCAATATGTGAGCTGAGAACTTCCAGATATCCAAGCTGGTTTTGAAAAGGCAGAGGAACCAGAGATCAAATTGCCAGTATCCACTGGATCATCGAAAAAGCAAGAGAGTTCCAGAAAAACATCTACTTCTGCTTTATGGACTACGCCAAAGCCTTCGAGCGTGTGGATCACAACAAACTGTGGAAAATTCTGAAGGAGATGGGAATACCAGACCACCTGACCTGCCTCTTGAGAAACCTGTATGCAGGTCAGGAAGCAACAGTTAGAACTAGACACGGAACAACAGACTGGTTCCAAATAGGAAAAGGAGTACGTCAAGGCTGTACATTGTCACCCTGCTTATTTAACTTATATGCAGAGTACATCATGAGAAACGCTGGGCTGGAAGAAGCACAAGCTGGAATCAAGATTGCCAGGAGAAATATCAATAACCTCAGATATGCAGATGACACCACCCTTATGGCAGAGGGTGAGGAGGAACTAAAAAGCCTCTTGATGAAAGTGAAAGAGGAGAGTGAAAAAGTTGGCTTAAAGCTCAATATTCAGAAAACTAAGATCATGGCATCTGGTCCCATCACCTCATGGGAAATAGGTGGGGAGACAGTGGAAACAGTGTCAGACTTTATTTTTTGGGGCTCCAAAATCACTGCGGATGGTGATTGCAGCCATGAAATTAAAAGACGCTTACTCCTTGGAAGGAAAGTTATGACCAACCTAGATAGCACATTAAAAAGCAGAGACATTACCTTGCCAACAAAGGTCCGTCTGGTCAAGGCTATGGTTTTCCAGTGGTCATGTATGGATGTGAGAGTTGTACTGTGAAGAAAGCTGAGTGCTGAAAAATTGATGCTTTTCGACTGTGGTGTTGGAGAAGACTCTTGAGAGTCCCTTGGACTGCGAGGAGATCCAACCAGTCCATACTAAAGGAGATCAGTCCTGGGTGTTCATTGGAAGGACTGATGCTGAAGCCGAAACTCCAATACTTTGGCCACCTGATGCAAAGAACTAGCTCATTGGAAAAATCCCTGATGCTGGGAAAGATTGAAGGCAGGAGCAGAAGGGGACCAGACAGGGTGAGATGGTTGGATGGCATCACTGATTCGATGGACATGAGTTTAAGTAAGCTCCGGGAGTTGGTGATGGACAGGGAGGCCTGGCACGCTGCAGCCCTTGACCCCAAGGAGTTGGGGTCACTACAGTCCTTGGGATCATCAAGAGTCAGACACGACTGAGCAACTGAACTGAACCGAACCATGATGTCTTCTAAAGCTGTATTAGCAGCTTCTTGAAATCAGAACAGTCTTATCCTTCCTTTGATCTCACAAGCGGGAAACTTCCCATGTCTTGGAGCGGATGGAAATTACTGCCCTTAGAATGTGCTTTGGACTCCAAGATCTCCCATTGACCCTGGCAGCCTTGCTGTCTTTTGCATCAAAGCCAGTTACATTATTCACGTACCTGCAACCTTCTCACTGTTATCAGTGACGTCAGTGATATGACTGTTATCACAACTCACTGACTTCGGTCCAAAGAGAGACGTGATATCTTCTCCAAATATCTTGAGACAGTTTTCAATGAGAAATTGTATGAAAGAAATCTGTAACACAGAGGGGCAAAAAATGGGGTATTACTGTACATATGGCCTAATAGTAAATCACATTTCAGACATGAATCTTGGCTCTCACAAAAAATGCAAAAGAAGTCAGAAAAATTCACTTGATTTAAAAAAAATATATATATATTATATATGCATCAGCTTTTTCTAAGAAATAACTAATCCTTTCAAGAGTACTTTGGGCACAAATTTTAAAATTCTTTTCGTCGGTGGACTAAAGTTATAATATGTGGCCTAGTCTGATAGCTAAAATTTTGTAATGATTGCTACATGCTTAACACTAGGATGATTTTTAAGTAGCCTACATAGGATGTTTGGGACAAAAATGTATATTTTCTTATTAAGTTTTGTTTATTTTTATTGAACTTTTTTCTAGTTTTCTTGAGATAGAATTTATATATACCATCTCATTAAACTTGATAAAGCATCAAATGCAACACAAATTTTGAAATTCACTTCAGTGAAGAACTATCTGAAACGTGGGTAGCAGAGGTTTCTGTGTGGGGTGGCAGGGTTTGTGACGGAAGAAAGCATCTGGAGAGAAAACATGTCTGTCTGTCTAACTGCATTGCCTTGCCTCACACTTGCTGTCCAGGGGAGCTTGGAAAAGAGCTGTGATCTTCTTAGGCATGTTGTGGCTCTGTCAGGATGTTCTGAAATATTTTACTAGCCTCCTCATCCTCTAGCAGAGACACAATAGAAGCCAAGTATTTTCCTGAATGAGCCAGAACTGGCAGAGTGAGGCCGGTATGTGTGGAACCTTGGGTGCTCATATTGCCCAGGCCGCCTAAGATGTGCCGAGACTGACCAGATGTATTGGGTGTTGTCATCATTGTGTAATGGTGAAATCATAGTTTGGAGGTTTGTACACCCCTCAGTGATTAGGCTGAGAGTTGAATCTTGGTTCTCAGACTCCAAAGCCACGTTCTTCTCTATCACACCATCCTACTCTTATCTCTCTATTGTTTAATCTCTTGGATGGCAAAGGAGAAGTGACTCGACTGTTCTCAGTTGCAACACACCTTCCCATGCCCAACCAGAGCAGGCCTCTGCCAGTCCAAGGCAGTGTAATTAAAATGTGCACTTTAAACTGGTTCACCAGAGTTAATACCACAGACTTCAGGTTCAAAATGGGGACTCTGCCCTGCAAGGCATAAAAATGAGAGCTCTCATTACCTTCTTGGTGAAGTTTTCGAATGCTGTGCTGCCAGAATTAAGCAGACCAAGAATGCTTGGGGTGATACACACTGATAAATTATAAGCTGTCATCTGATTGGATGAGGAATGTTGCTCAATGTTGTGTAACACTCCAAAAAGGTATCGCAGAAAAACTACATTGGCTCTTGGCAGCTGGTCTAGCAGCCTAATGACAGAAAAAGGCACTTATCAATAAAGCGAGTCATTTTGCTCAGTAAGTGGAAATACAGAGAACAAAGTACTTCTTTTTATACCATGTCCACAGTCCATTCTCACAGTTCCAGGCATGAATGCACACAAAAAGGTTTCACCGAGTTGAATTCCTGAGCCAGTAAGAACTGCTCTGGTTAGTTATGTGTTTGTATTTAAGATCATACCGCTGGCAGATTGGTTCTTTATCATCTCTTTTTAGACCAATGGATTTCATCTCCAACGATTTCGTGTATTCAGGAGGTGTAAAATGGTCAAGCATTCCATATTAATAAGATTAGCAGAAAAACACCAATTACAATGTCACCAATAAGGCGTGCATCTCCTTTCAAACTGGCTTCCATGGGTATGATCAAGTGAAACCTTTTGATACTGGTCATTATTTTAGTGGACACAGCTGTAAACCATAAGCTGATATTTTCCTAAGAGTATGTTGGTTGTATTTTCTCAGAGTTGAGAAAATTTCATCATTACCTCTGGGTCGCAGTTATTTTCTCCTCCTCATTCCCTTGATCAATAACATCAAGCCATTTATCATAGAGAGTGGCTGAAAATATGCCGCCTGGAATATTTCGAAGAAAATCCTTATATAGATCAAAAAATATATATTAGTCTTATGATAAATTCAATGGAGAAGTTGAAAAGAAAATATTTAGTTGACAAATTCAGTTCAGTCCGTGGTTCCTTCATAGCCACGCAGACTGATTCACACAGAGCTTGGCTGTGATTCTCCACAGCCTTGCACATCCAGAAGTACTGGTTGGATTTTCCCCAACTAAAATTAGACGCATAAAAGTAGAGTTTGGGCTGTAGTGAGAATGAAGCTAAAGCTCCTTCTATCACCTGGAACTTACTCTTTGTGTTCATGTTAGCACATTCGTACAAACTGGCAAGGTCTGGTGATAACTCATCCTAAATCCTATTAGTTTCTTGAAAAGAAATGCACATACCCATTTTGTTTGTTTACTTAAGACACAGTGCTTGCTCTGAATTCAAGAAAGAGAAGTTCTGAAATAAAACAAACAAAAGTACACCCCTACATGCTCTTATACACATATTAAGAGAAGACTTGAGGTATATGTGCTCTTTGGGAAAAAGCTAGTCTCATAATAGCTTCAGTCTTTTTCCTTCTTTTTTTTTTTTTTTTTAAACCATATAAAAGTTCAGTCCTACAGACTTTTAAGCAGCAGGTGTTAGAAATAAATCAAAAGCCCCAAAGGGTAAACAACATGTTACCCTTACAACTCTTTGAATGGAATATATCCTCCCCAAAGAGGAAACTGAGAATTTAGATACATTGCAACTTCACACCTGTGGGATAGAAAATGCAAATGTAAGCTTCCTAAGTGGAGGCCTAGAAAGTTCATCACTGATGAACAAGTCTTAGTATCATAGAATGGGGCCTATTAAAGTAGATGAAGTTGTAAACTGTTGTGCAAGACTGAGGGGAAATGATTGTATTGCCTTGCCAGTTTCAAAGGCACAACTTGCTTCCACTGGTCTTAATATAGAGCCTGACTTCTCTTAATAGTATCTTGTTCAGGCAATGTTTCTGGGCAACTGTCGTGATTATAATGCAGTCAGTGTTCACTTGTTTCAGTACTTATTGAGCTGCTGTTTGTGCCAGGCACTCTTTTGAGTACTGAGGACAGAGTACAAAGATAATGTACAAAGTCGCAGTCCTCTCATACTTTTTCTTGTAATTGGTATACAGTACCCAATCATGGTCATTAGGTTTTCACTATGCTTTTTATGGAGTGCCCACAGTACATTTGGAAGGAGGAAGCACTCCATTTCCGTTCAGTCGTTCAGTCGTGTCCTACTCTTTGGGACCCCATGGACTGCAGCACGCCAGGCTTTCCTGTCCATCACCAACACCTGGGTCTTGCTCAAATTCATGTCCGTCGAGTTGGTGATGCCATTCGACCACCTCAGCTGGCTTTGGCTTCTGGGTGTCTGGGAGTGTGCAGCAGGCCTTTGCCTTGTGTACCAAACTACATGCACTTGGAGAGTGTGTCTCTTCTCTCTCCTGAACCCTGTGCTGTAGAATCGATTGGTGAGACTGAGTATGGTTAAGCCAGGACATGACTCATGCAGAATATGCTGTGGGTATTTGCTATTGGATCTCTGTTTATAGACAGTTTAGTGGAAAACTCAATGTGGTTCTGTCTATATATTCATTTGTGATTTAGACCAACTTTATGGTGGCTTTACATATGGTATTATCAAGGGTGAGGTTGCAAAGTCTGATTCCCCACCAAGATCAATCAACTTTAGGAAAAGAACACTTTGGGATTGTGTCAGACCTGTACCTATAAGTAGCCACCCTCTTACTAGTCTGTGCTTAGAGCATGGAAATAGGCAAGAGCCTAGTAAATCTTGCTCAGAACTCAAATCAGTCCCCAGGGTGCACCTTACAGAGGGTAGCACTCTACTTGCTGTTTGCACACCTAGTGTGTGTTATTATGGTGCACGTGCAGTAGGGGTCAGCTCTAAGTAGTATCTGCAGTGTTGCTGTTATCATACAATCGAACATTAATAGGGGACAAGGAAAGACCATATGTTTAGTTTCTAAGGTAATTTTAATAACCTGTCTGTAGTTATTACTACATCAATATATCTTTGTTCATAGCTGCTAACAAGTATCAAGATGAATTGATTAAATTTTTTTCCTGTTCTATTATTGCCCTGGTAGAAATTTAACTATACACTTGTGATTTGGCTGTATCATTTCAAACTCAGTCTATTTTTTGTATGAATCTATTGAATTTTCAAAATTCCAAACTGATTTTGACTGTTGCACTCACTTTAAAAATAAGATTTATAAGATGAGGCATGTACTAAAAACTGGTTACCATGTAACTGTAACCTTGGGTGGTGGGTTAAACATACAAATATTAACAAAGGGTGTTGAAGATGGTAAGAGAGATCAAAGGAGGAACAAATGGTGGAGTCATCCCTACACTAATTTTAAAGTAAAAGGCATTGAGAGACAGGGGAAGGAAGGATGGTGAAATGATCAGAGAATTTGGTGGCCTCACTAAGCGTTTTTCGATTCCCTGTAAGACAAATGGGTTTCCCAGGTGGTGCTGGTGATAAAGAACCTGCCTGCCAATGCAGGAGATGCAAGGGATGCAGGTTTGATCCCTGAATCAGGAAGATCTCCTGGAGAAGGGCATGGCAGCCCACTCTAGTATTCTTGCCTGGAGAATCCCATGGACCAAGGGGCCTGGTGGGCTACAGTCCATGGGATCACAGAGAGTCGGAAGCAACTAGGTGACTAACACACACACACACACACACACACACACACACACACACACGAGTTTACCACAGTAAGTAACCATCAGTCTTGCATCCATGCTGAGTTGCTTCAGCCGTGTCTGACTCTGTGCCACCCCATGGACTATATAGCCTGCCGGACTCCTCTGTCCATGGGATTCTCCAGGCAAGAATACTGGAGTCGGTATGCCAGTCCCTTTTCCAGGGATCCTTCCAACCCAGGAATGGAACCCAGGTCTCCCACATTGCAGGCGGATTCTTTACTGTCTGAGCCCCTTGGGAAGTTACTTCTGTTAACTATTTCCAAAAGCTTAATGTAAATTTTATTTTGGAAATGCTGCCTTCGTTAAAAGATGATGAGGAAGTCATGAAAAGCAGGAAGCTTGTTTTGGTAAACACTCTATGTGTAAGTGTGTATTTTGAAATTTATTATTATTCTTTTGCATGGAGTGTTCAGGAGTCAAGATGTGCAATGAAAAAGGAAAATATCTAATATGTGGGGCTTATCATCTTTGGGGTACCTTCCTTCACTTTTGGCTTTGTGAAGTTTTTCACTTTTTCAAATCCTTCCTCTCTTACGCCTCTTATGTTTCTTGGGCAGTCGTAATGAAGGACCAGTCATACAGCTTCAGATTTCCTCTGTGTGTGGATAATGCTCAAATGTTCCTTACCTTTAAGGTGGATGCTACCACAAGAATGGACTCATCATCCAAGTTCACTTTGTCCCCAGAGTTTAGTTTCTTCTTTAGGGCTCGGCATGATTGTATTTTGCCTGATTTTCCGAAGATGCCTTCTGTAAACGGCCCGTTTTGGTTGATAAAGGAAAGCATATCCTATAGGGAAGGAAAGAAAAGAAAAGTATGGGACATTTCATATCTACAAGCCCAGAGCACAAGCTTGCTCCTCTTTTGACAGAGCTGTGGTGTATGAGGGTACAGTGCTAGAACTGGACCGAAGTCAATTTGAAATTTTTTCTTCAGTGTCTCTAAATATATTTTCTACCCAACAATCGATTTGGCATTCATACCCTGAGACATTTTAAACACTTGTGTAATCAGATTTTCCGTTTAATGAATTTACCGTGTTAAACGTCTCTGCTTTGAGGCCTTTGTAGATTCACCCTCTCCTCCTTCACCGCTCCTTTCTCATTATTCCCTGTTATAGATGCTCTTCCCTAAGTGTGGAAATCGTTTTGCCATATTCATGCTCCATTTGTGTATTCCCCTTTCAGGGACTGTCCACCCCATTCATTCCTATTTCCTGTATTCCCTCCCCTCAAAATCAGGCTCAATATGCCTCTCCTCCTTCTCCGACCACATTTCTTTCTCATCAGCCTTTCTAGTTCCTTTTTCTGTATTTTAATATCCTCTGCTGTCTGCAGAGTAGAGAGATAACAGATATTGGAGCCAGGTTTTTCAAGGAATGTGGAAATCTGTTCTGCTACTTATCCACTGTGTGACTTTAAGCATAGCACATACTTGGGTGTGGCTCTTTTGTTTTTCATTTATGAAGTGGGGGTGATGATAATCATAGCTGCCCCCTAAATTTTCTGTGAAAGACACAGGTCTGGGGTAGTGCTAGCACATAACTTGGATGACAAATTTCTTCATATCTACCATAAAATTCCCTGCATCTAGTGTAGTGCGTGGAGAGATAGTGGACAGTGAACAAGTGTTAATGCTTACAGTTCAATGTACTAATTTGATAAAGCACAGTCCAAACTCTGTGACTTTCTTTTGACACATTCTGTCAGGCTCAAATGATTCATTTTTTGCCAGAGGATGAGTACTTTATGCTTAAACACTTGAGTTACAAATCAAATCCGTGTGAGACATTTTGAGTCATAAGGCGGAGTAGACTCAGCTGAAGGAGACTTGAGACGAGTGTCGACTTCAAGGGAGGAGACCAGGAGACCATATGAGGATGAAGTGGACCCTCAGACATTCTTACACACAGAGTCTGAAGGAAAGTTACACAGCTCAAAATAGCCTGGAGTTAAAATTCCCCTCCAGGTCCTCCCCACCGTTCTATGCAATATAAAGAACTCTGTCACCCGAAGAAAAACATGGACATTAGGTTGATTACGCCCAGCTCCCAGCTGGTCCCAGCCTCTGGCCAGTCTCTGAAATTCCTTGCCCCAGCTGTGTGAGAGAGAACTGCTCTGAACAACCTTGGCGAACAGGCCCCGTTAGGACAGTAGCTTTCCACATACAGGCCTGTACATGCTCACTCTTTTCTTGGGGTGGTGCAGCAGCTCACTCCTCTGACTGCTGCCCCTTCTCGCCTCGTTAAAGGTGATCTGTTCCTGTCAAGTGCTGGTCTCATGCTTTCTCCCAACCTCGCCTTCTCTGACTCCCTTACCTTACAGAGTCCATTTTAACTGGCCTGAGCCAGTATAGGTGGGTCTTTGTTGAAATCAGTGGAATGGATGAGAGTACCTTTTCATCTGGTATTTGCCTTGTAACTCTGCAGTACCTAAATCAGACCTTATTCTTTGAAGTAATATTATGAAACTTATCAGACAAAGCCAGACTTCTTCATTTGGGGGTAGATTTGGAAGAGAACACTTGATCTCTCAGAACTCCCCTCCTCAGGAGGGTTACAGAAAACCAAAATAAGACCTACCAGAATTGGGGTGGGCAGGCTGTCATTATCACATACATCCTCAAGAGGAGCTCCAAAGAGCTGTTTTGGCTTTGTGGGTGGTAGAGGTGGGTGTTGGTTGTCCTCGCGAGTCCTGGAGCTACACCAAAAGGCCCAGGTTTTGACAGAACTCTTGCTAACTGTCTTCTTGTCTGAATCGAATATAGGAGAGAGATTTTCACTAGTAGTAGTTTAGCTTATTTAGCCTGATTTCCACCCCTTAGAGTCAGCAGCATGTTCATTGCAGTGGCTCAAAGAGAGAAACGGAACCATTTGTTATATAGAATTCCCCACATTCTGAAACAGACTAATTGCCTCCTTGTAGTGTTAACATGTTCTTCTTCCCCATATTCTGCAAACCAGTAGTTAAACCTAGAGGCGGGATCAGACTCAGGGTTGATTCTCCCTGTGACAGTGTTCCCCAGACAGTGCTGTCTATTCCCTTTGCCCTGTGTCATGAGGCACTTAACCTGTAGCTATACAGGTTTCCTAAAGTTAAGTATTATCAGTGGATTCTGGTATCAGATCTCATTTTAAAAGCCAAACATATTTAACATTCAAATCAAGCAGCATTTGGTTATCATTTACTTTTGTAGTAAGTTTCCTCCCTCTGTTCAATTTCCTGTTTGGCTTTCTGAGTACCCAGTCATGCCCAATTTTCTCTCATCAAGAGAATCGCCTTTCATGAGACATCCTGCCTGACCCCGGGGTTTCAGTCAGCCTCTGGACCTCTTCTCTGGGAGGCCACACCCCTCAGTCAGCTCCAAGGATGACTTCCTGCCCTCACGGTCCTTGGGAAGTAGTCATTAAACGCAGACTATGTGGTAAGATTACAGGTGGCCATTTTTCTGTAACACCTTCCTCAGCTAACCCAAAGATGAATTTTAACTACCAACAGCCCCTGTCAAAGGAATGCAATGAAGGGCTTTTCCAAGAAAGAGTGATCAGCAATGAAAAATTGAGTTCAAAGTTTCTCGTGCCCAGCTATAAATGTTTTCCTGATATTTGCTCAATAAACCTGCTTAATATTTCCTTAAATAACCTGTTTAAATAGCCAGCTACAGAAGTCAATAGAGGAGCCAAGTTGTAGAAAAATAAACAGAAGAATGTAACCACATGTTTTAAAATGCCCATCCACTTGGCTTTTCTGAGACATAGTGAGTGCATCACCATGTCCATTCAAGTGGGTGAGCCACTTGTGGTGCCGGGTGAGAGAACCAGAAGGCTCCCATTCTGCCTCCTAATGGGATAAGTTACCTGAAGCTCTTTGAGCTTCAGTTTGCTCCAACTTAACATAAATGATGCTACTTACACCTCGCTGGACTACATAACATAATGTACTACTCCGTGCAAGACATGTCACATAGCAGCCTTAATAAAGGTAATTTCCCTCCTTCAAAGGGCCTAAGGCAGCCTAGACATCAGTCAGCTCCCCCACAAGCAGACCCCACCTCCATTCTCCATTTGATTTTGCAGCCTCCAGAAGGTGTGCATTCCTGAAGGAATGTCATCACTTTGCCTTAGGCTCTTCCTGCCTTGACATCATACCGCCATCATTTTAAAAGGAGATGATGAAGAAAGCAAATGCATTCCTAAATTCAGGAAGAGATTCTCCTAATTAATATGTACAAATGTTAAAAGGATACATGTTTATATGGGTTGAGTTGCTTTATGCACCCTGGTGTCCCTGCTCTTAACCTGATTATTTTATTTCTAAAACTACCCAAAGGTATTCATGGATTCCAAATGTATTCATTCATTGTTCAGCTTTAATAAGAATGCTCAGGAAGAACACTCCATCAGTTGCTACAAAGCTATACGTCCAGGTACTCTATGAGCATAGATGGAAAGCAAAATAGACATTAAGCCCTATACTTTTATTTTCAGGCCTAGATGGCCCTTTCGTAATCCTCATTGGTTGGTGTTAGAGTTCTTGTTGGCTCTGTGACCAATAAACGTACATACTGTAGCCACGAAAAGTATGGGGCTCAGTTGTTCAGTCGTGTCCAACTCTTGCAACGCTGTGGACTGTAGTCTATCCTGGAGTGGGTTGCCAGGGACTGTTAAACAGGTTAACTTTATAACCTCATCTTTCTTAAACAATCCTGACAAGATTTAGGTTAGTGTTTCCTCATGTTCAAATTAGGGTTTGAATGTTAAAAAGTGAAATGTTGAAACTTTGTGGGTATAGAATAACAATTATGAGAATAAAAATACTTTAAGTAGAAATTCTCTTCTGGCCCCAATACTTCTTAAGTTAGTGAGACATTCTATTCAGAGAAAGAAATATCAATGGGACAATATTGGAATGGTAGCAGGGTAGCAGGGATAATAAGAGGAAAGATTTAAACAAAAAAAACAAACACATAAATATTTAGTCCAGTTCCATTCGCAGCCTGGCTCTGAAGCAGAATGGAAAGTGAGCTTGCTGTGGAGATAGACTCGAGAGTTCAAGTCTCAGGGGTGGTCCTACGATTGCAGAGGAATAGGACGGGGAGACCACTTTGTCCCTCACAAATTCATCCGAAGAACATTTGAACGCTGAGCAAATTCCACGAAACAACTTCTGAATGCTGGCAGAGGACATCAGGCACCCAGAAAGGCAGCCCATTGTTTTTGAGAGGAGGTAGGACAAAATATAAAAGATAAAAAGGGAGACAAAAGAGGCAGGGACAGAGATCCGTCCTGGGAAGGGAGTCTTAAAAGAGCAGAAGTTTCCAAACACCAGGAAACACTCTCATAGCGGGTCTGTGGGGAGTTTTGGAATCTCAGAGGACAACATAACCGGGAGGAAAAGTAAATATATAAATAAATAAAACCCACAGATTATGTGCCCAATGGCAGCTTCCAGCAGAAAAGTTGCCCAGACGCTGGCATCCACCACCAGCAAGTGGGGGCTGAACCGGGAGGCATGGGCTGCATTGCTTAGAGTAAGGACCGGGCCTGAATGCCCCGAGGGCAATCTGAGGGAGCTAATGTGAGATAGCAACCCGGACTGTGGGATAGCCAGAGAGAGAGAAAGAGAACTGTCCCGAGAAAAGCCCTAACCAAAGACTTTGCCAGACATCACCACATACACATGGACATCACCAGATGGTCAACACTGAAATCAGATTGATTATATTCTTTGCAGGCAAAGATGGAGAAGCTCTATACAGTCAGCAAAAACAAGACCAGGAGCTGACTGTGGCTCAGATCATGAACTCCTTATTGCCAAATGCAGACTTAAACTGAAGAAAGCAGGGAAGACCACTAGACCATTCAGGTATGACCTAAATCAAATCCCTGATGACTATAGAGTGGAAGTGAGAAATAGATTTAAGGGACTAAATCTGATAGACAGAGAGCCTGATGAACTATGAACGGAGGTTCGTGACATTGTACAGGAGACAGGGATCAAGAGCATCCCCATGGAAAAGAAATGCAAAAAGGCAAAATGGTTGTCTGAGGAGGCCTGACAAATAGCTGTGAAAAGAAGAGAAGCGAAAAGCAAAGGAGAAAAGGAAAGATATTCCCATTTGAATGCAGAGTTCCAAAGAATAGCCAGGAGAGAGAAGAAAGCCTTCCTCAGCGATCACTGCAAAGAAATAGAGGAAAACCACAGAATGGGAAAGACTAGACATCTCTTCAAGAAAATTAGAGAGACCAGGGGAACATTACATGCAAAGATGGGTTCAAGAAAGGACAGAAATTGTATGGACCTAACAGAAGCAGAAGATATCAAGAAGACGTGGCAAGAATACACAGAAGAACTGCACAAAGAAGACCTTCATGACCCAGATAATCACAATGGTGTGATCACTCACGTAGAGCCAGACATCCTGGAATGTGAAGTCAAGTGGGCCTTAGAAAGCATCACTTCGAACCGAGCTAGTGGATGTGATGGAATTCCAGTTGAGCTATTTCAAATCCTGAAAGATGATGCTGTGAAAGTGCTGCACTCAATATGTCAACAAATTTGGAAAACTCAGCAGGGGCCACAGGACTGGAAAAGGTCAGTTTTCATTCCAATCCCTAAGAAAGGCAATCCCAAAGAAGGCTCAAACTACCGCACAATTGCACTCATCTCACATGCTAGTAAAGTAATGCTCAAAATTCTCCAAGCCAGGCTTCAGCAATATGTGAGCTGAGAACTTCCAGATATCCAAGCTGGTTTTGAAAAGGCAGAGGAACCAGAGATCAAATTGCCAGTATCCACTGGATCATCGAAAAAGCAAGAGAGTTCCAGAAAAACATCTACTTCTGCTTTATGGACTACGCCAAAGCCTTCGAGCGTGTGGATCACAACAAACTGTGGAAAATTCTGAAGGAGATGGGAATACCAGACCACCTGACCTGCCTCTTGAGAAACCTGTATGCAGGTCAGGAAGCAACAGTTAGAACTAGACACGGAACAACAGACTGGTTCCAAATAGGAAAAGGAGTACATCAAGGCTGTACATTGTCACCCTGCTTATTTAACTTATATGCAGAGTACATCATGAGAAACGCTGGGCTGGAAGAAGCACAAGCTGGAATCAAGATTGCCAGGAGAAATATCAATAACCTCAGATATGCAGATGACACCACCCTTATGGCAGAGGGTGAGGAGGAACTAAAAAGCCTCTTGATGAAAGTGAAAGAGGAGAGTGAAAAAGTTGGCTTAAAGCTCAATATTCAGAAAACTAAGATCATGGCATCTGGTCCCATCACCTCATGGGAAATAGGTGGGGAGACAGTGGAAACAGTGTCAGACTTTATTTTTTGGGGCTCCAAAATCACTGCGGATGGTGATTGCAGCCATGAAATTAAAAGACGCTTACTCCTTGGAAGGAAAGTTATGACCAACCTAGATAGCACATTAAAAAGCAGAGACATTACCTTGCCAACAAAGGTCCGTCTGGTCAAGGCTATGGTTTTCCAGTGGTCATGTATGGATGTGAGAGTTGTACTGTGAAGAAAGCTGAGTGCTGAAAAATTGATGCTTTTCGACTGTGGTGTTGGAGAAGACTCTTGAGAGTCCCTTGGACTGCGAGGAGATCCAACCAGTCCATACTAAAGGAGATCAGTCCTGGGTGTTCATTGGAAGGACTGATGCTGAAGCCGAAACTCCAATACTTTGGCCACCTGATGCAAAGAACTAGCTCATTGGAAAAATCCCTGATGCTGGGAAAGATTGAAGGCAGGAGCAGAAGGGGACCAGACAGGGTGAGATGGTTGGATGGCATCACTGATTCGATGGACATGAGTTTAAGTAAGCTCCGGGAGTTGGTGATGGACAGGGAGGCCTGGCACGCTGCAGCCCTTGACCCCAAGGAGTTGGGGTCACTACAGTCCTTGGGATCATCAAGAGTCAGACACGACTGAGCAACTGAACTGAACCGAACCATGATGTCTTCTAAAGCTGTATTAGCAGCTTCTTGAAATCAGAACAGTCTTATCCTTCCTTTGATCTCACAAGCGGGAAACTTCCCATGTCTTGGAGCGGATGGAAATTACTGCCCTTAGAATGTGCTTTGGACTCCAAGATCTCCCATTGACCCTGGCAGCCTTGCTGTCTTTTGCATCAAAGCCAGTTACATTATTCACGTACCTGCAACCTTCTCACTGTTATCAGTGACGTCAGTGATATGACTGTTATCACAACTCACTGACTTCGGTCCAAAGAGAGACGTGATATCTTCTCCAAATATCTTGAGACAGTTTTCAATGAGAAATTGTATGAAAGAAATCTGTAACACAGAGGGGCAAAAAATGGGGTATTACTGTACATATGGCCTAATAGTAAATCACATTTCAGACATGAATCTTGGCTCTCACAAAAAATGCAAAAGAAGTCAGAAAAATTCACTTGATTTAAAAATTATATATATATATTATATATGCATCAGCTTTTTCTAAGAAATAACTAATCCTTTCAAGAGTACTTTGGGCACAAATTTTAAAATTCTTTTCGTCGGTGGACTAAAGTTATAATATGTGGCCTAGTCTGATAGCTAAAATTTTGTAATGATTGCTACATGCTTAACACTAGGATGATTTTTAAGTAGCCTACATAGGATGTTTGGGACAAAAATGTATATTTTCTTATTAAGTTTTGTTTATTTTTATTGAACTTTTTTCTAGTTTTCTTGAGATAGAATTTATATATACCATCTCATTAAACTTGATAAAGCATCAAATGCAACACAAATTTTGAAATTCACTTCAGTGAAGAACTATCTGAAACGTGGGTAGCAGAGGTTTCTGTGTGGGGTGGCAGGGTTTGTGACGGAAGAAAGCATCTGGAGAGAAAACATGTCTGTCTGTCTAACTGCATTGCCTTGCCTCACACTTGCTGTCCAGGGGAGCTTGGAAAAGAGCTGTGATCTTCTTAGGCATGTTGTGGCTCTGTCAGGATGTTCTGAAATATTTTACTAGCCTCCTCATCCTCTAGCAGAGACACAATAGAAGCCAAGTATTTTCCTGAATGAGCCAGAACTGGCAGAGTGAGGCCGGTATGTGTGGAACCTTGGGTGCTCATATTGCCCAGGCCGCCTAAGATGTGCCGAGACTGACCAGATGTATTGAGTGTTGTCATCATTGTGTAATGGTGAAATCATAGTTTGGAGGTTTGTACACCCCTCAATGATTAGGCTGAGAGTTGAATCTTGGTTCTCAGACTCCAAAGCCACGTTCTTCTCTATCACACCATCCTACTCTTATCTCTCTATTGTTTAATCTCTTGGATGGCAAAGGAGAAGTGACTCGACTGTTCTCAGTTGCAACACACCTTCCCATGCCCAACCAGAGCAGGCCTCTGCCAGTCCAAGGCAGTGTAATTAAAATGTGCACTTTAAACTGGTTCACCAGAGTTAATACCACAGACTTCAGGTTCAAAATGGGGACTCTGCCCTGCAAGGCATAAAAATGAGAGCTCTCATTACCTTCTTGGTGAAGTTTTTGAATGCTGTGCTGCCAGAATTAAGCAGACCAAGAATGCTTGGGGTTATACACACTGATAAATTATAAGCTGTCATCTGATTGGATGAGGAATGTTGCTCAATGTTGTGTAACACTCCAAAAAGGTATCGCAGAAAAACTACATTGGCTCTTGGCAGCTGGTCTAGAAGCCTAATGACAGAAAAAGGCACTTATCAATAAAGCGAGTCATTTTGCTCAGTAAGTGGAAATACAGAGAACACAGTACTTCTTTTTATACCATGTCCACAGTCCATTCTCACAGTTCCAGGCATGAATGCACACAAAAATGTTTCACCAAATTTAATTCCTGAGCCAGGTAAGAACTGCTCTGGTTAGTTATGTGTTTGTATTTAAGATCATACCGCTGGCAGATTGGTTCTTTATCATCTCTTTTTAGACCAATGGATTTCATCTCCAACGATTTCGTGTATTCAGAAGGTGTAAAATGGTCAAGCATTCCGTATTAATAAGATTAGCAGAAAAACACCAATTACAATGTCACCAATAAGGCGTGCATCTCCTTTCAAACTGGCTTCCATGGGTATGATCAAGTGAAACCGTTTGATACTGGTCATTATTTTAGTGGACACAGCTGTAAACTATAAGCTGATATTTTCCTAAGAGTATGTTGGTTGTATTTTCTCAGAGTTGAGAAAATTGCATCATTACCTCTGGGTCGCAGTTATTTTCTCCTCCTCATTCCCTTGATCAATAACATCAAGCCATTTATCATAGAGAGTGGCTGAAAATATGCCTCCTGGAATATTTCGAAGAAAATCCTTAGATAGATCAAAAAATGTATATTAGTCTTCTGATAAATTCAATGGAGAAGTTGCAAAGAAAATATTTAGTTGACAAATTCAGTTCAGTCCGTGGTTCCTTCATAGCCACGCAGACTGATTCACACAGAGCTTGGCTGTGATTCTCCACAGCCTTGCACATCCAGAAGTACTGGTTGGATTTTCCCCAACTAAAATTAGACGCATAAAAGTAGAGTTTGGGCTGTAGTGAGAATGAAGCTAAAGCTCCTTCTATCACCTGGAACTTACTCTTTGTGTTCATGTTAGCACATTCGTACAAACTGGCAAGGTCTGGTGATAACTCATCCTAAATCCTGTTAGTTTCTTGAAAAGAAATGCACATACCCATTTTGTTTGTTTACTTAAGACACAGTGCTTGCTCTGAATTCAAGAAAGAGAAGTTCTGAAATAAAACAAACAAAAGTACACCCCTACATGCTCTTATACACATATTAAGAGAAGACTTGAGGTATATGTGCTCTTTGGGAAAAAGCTAGTCTGATAATAGCTTCAGTCTTTTTCCTTTTTTTTTTTTTAAACCATATAAAAGTTCAGTCCTACAGACTTTTAAGCAGCAGGTGTTAGAAATAAATCAAAAGCCCCAAAGGGTAAACAACATGTTACCCTTACAACTCTCTGAATGGAATATATCCTCCCCAAAGAGGAAACTGAGAATTTAGATACATTGCAACTTCACACCTGTGGGATAGAAAATGCAAATGTAAGCTTCCTAAGTGGAGGCCTGGAAAGTTCATCACTGATGAACAAGTCTTAGTATCATAGAATGGGGCCTATTAAAATAGATGAAGTTGTAAACTGTTGTGCAAGACTGAGGGGAAATGATTGTATTGCCTTGCCAGTTTCAAAGGCACAACTTGCTTCCACTGGTCTTAATATAGAGCCTGACTTCTCTTAATAGTATCTTGTTCAGGCAATGTTTCTGGGCAACTGTCGTGATTATAATGCAGTCAGTGTTCACTTGTTTCAGTACTTATTGAGCTGCTGTTTGTGCCAGGCACTCTTTTGAGTACTGAGGACAGAGTACAAAGATAATGTACAAAGTCGCAGTCCTCTCATACTTTTTCTTGTAATTGGTATACAGTACCCAATCATGGTCATTAGGTTTTCACTATGCTTTTTATGGAGTGCCCACAGTACATTTGGAAGGAGGAAGCACTCCATTTCCGTTCAGTCGTTCAGTCGTGTCCTACTCTTTGGGACCCCATGGACTGCAGCACACCAGGCTTTCCTGTCCATCACCAACACCTGGGTCTTGCTCAAATTCATGTCCGTCGAGTTGGTGACGCCATTCGACCACCTCAGCTGGCTTTGGCTTCTGGGAGTCTGGGAGTGTGCAGCAGGCCTTTGCCTTGTGTACCAAACTACATGCACTTGGAGAGTGTGTCTCTTCTCTCTCCTGGACCCTGTGCTGTAGAATCGATTGGTGAGACTGAGTATGGTTAAGCCAGGACATGACTCATGCAGAATATGCTGTGGGTATTTGCTATTGGATCTCTGTTTATAGACAGTTTAGTGGAAAACTCAATGTGGTTCTGTCTATATATTCATTTCTGATTTAGACCAACTCTGTGGTGGCTCTGACATATGGTATTATCAAGGCTGAGGTTGCAAAGTCTGATTCCCCACCAAGATCAATCAACTTTAGGAAAAGAACACTTTGGGATTGTGTAAGACCTGTACCCATAAGTAGCCACCGTCTTACTAGTCTGTGCTTAGAGCATGGAAATAGGCAAGAGCCTAGTAAATCTTGCTCAGAACTCAAATCAGTCCCCAGGGTGCACCTTACAGAGGGTAGCGCTCTACTTGCTGTTTGCACACCTAGTGTGTGTTATTATGGTGCACGTGCAGTAGGGGTCAACTCTAAGTGGTATCTGCAGTGTTGCTGTTATCATACAATCGAACATTAATAGGGGACAAGGAAAGACCATATGTTTAGTTTCTAAGGTAATTTTAATAACCTGTCTGTAGTTATTACTACATCAATATATCTTTGTTCATAGCTGCTAACAAGTATCAAGATGAATTGATTAAATTTTTTTCCTGTTCTATTATTACCCTGGTAGAAATTTAACTATACACTTGTGATTTAGCTGTATCATTTCAAACTCAGTCTATTTTTTGTATGAATCTATTGAATTTTCAAAATTCCAAACTGATTTTGACTGTTGCACTCACTTTAAAAATAAGATTTATAAGATGAGGCATGTAATAAAAACTGGTTACCATGTAACTGTAACCTTGGGTGGTGGGTTAAACATACAAATATTAACAAAGGGTGTTGAAGATGGTAAGAGAGATCAAAGGAGGAACAAATGGTGGAGTCATCCCTACACTAATTTTAAAGTAAAAGGCATTGAGAGACAGGGGAAGGAAGGATGGTGAAATGATCAGAGGATTTGGTGGCCTCACTAAGCGTTTTTTGATTCCCTGTAAGACAAATGGGCTTCCCAGGTGTTGCTAGTGATAAAGGACCTGCCTGCCAATGCAGGAGATGCAAGGGATGCAGGTTCGATCCCTGAATCAGGAAGATCTCCTGGAGAAGGGCATGGCAGCCCACTCTAGTATTCTTACCTGGAGAATCCCATGGACCAAGGGGCCTGGTGGGCTACAGTCCATGGGATCACAGAGAGTCAGACGCGACTAGGCGACTAACACACACACACACACACACACACACACAGACACACACACACAGGAATTTACCACAGTAAGTAACCATCTGTCTTGCATCCATGCTGAGTTGCTTCAGCCGTGTCTGACTCTGTGCCACCCCATGGACTATAGCCTGCCGGACTCCTCCGTCCATGGGATTCTCCAGGCAAGACTACTGGAGTTGGTATGCCAGTCCCTTTTCCAGGGATCCTTCCAACCCAGGAATGGAACCCAGGTCTCCCACATTGCAGGCGGATTCTTTACTGTCTGAGCCCCTTGGGAAGTTACTTCTGTTAAGTATTTCCAAAAGCTTAATGTAAATTTTATTTTGGAAATGCTGCCTTCGTTAAAAGATGATGAGGAAGTCATCAAAAGCAGGAAGCTTGTTTTGGTAAACACTCTATGTGTAAGTGTGTATTTCGAAATTTATTATTATTCTTTTGCATGGAGTGTTCAGGAGTCAAGATGTGCAATGAAAAAGGAAAATATCTAATATGTGGAGCTTATCATATTTGGGGTACCTTCCTTCAATTTTGGCTTTGTGAAGTGTTTTTCACTTTTTCAAATCCTTCCTCTCTTACGCCTCTTATGTTTCTTGGGCAGTCATAAAGAAGGACCAGTCATACAGCTTCAGATTTCCTCTGTGTGTGGATAAGGCTCAAACTTTCCTTACCTTTAAGGTGGATGCTACCACAAGAATGGATTCATCATCCAAGTTCACTTTGTCCCCGGAATTTAGTTTCTTCTTTAGGGCTCTGCATGATTGTATTTTGCCAGGTTTTCTGAAGATGCCTTCTGTAAACAGCCCTTTTTTATTGATAAAGGAAAGCATATCCTATAGGGAAGGAAAGAAAAGAAAAGTATGGGACGTTTCATATCTACAAGCCCAGAGCACAAGCTTGCTCCTCTTTCAACAGAGCTGTGGTGTATGAGGGTACAGTGCTAGAACTGGACCGAAGTCAATTTGAAATTTTTTCTTCAGTGTCTCTAAATATATTTTCTACCCAACAATCGATTTGGCATTCATACCCTGAAACATTTTAAACACTTGTGTAATCAGACTTTCCGTTTTAGTGAATTTACCGTGTTAAACGTCTCTGCTTTGAGGCCTTTGTAGATTCACCCTCTCCTCCTTCACCGCTCCTTTCTCATTATTCCCTGTTATAGATGCTCTTCCCTAAGTGTGGAAATCTTTTTGCCATATTCATGCTCCATTTGTGTATTCCCCTTTCAGGGACTGTCCACCCCATTCATTCCTATTTCCTGTATTCCCTCCCCTCAAAATCAGGCTCAATATGCCTCTCCTCCTTCTCCGACCACATTTCTTTCTCATCAGCCTTTCTAGTTCCTTTTTCTGTATTTTAATATCCTTTGCTGTCTGCAGAGTAGAGAGATAACAGATATTGGAGCCAGGTTTTTCAAGGAATGTGGAATCTGTTCTGCTACTTATCCACTGTGAGACTTTAGGCATAGCACATACTTGGGTGAGGCTCTTTTGTTTTTCATTTATGAAGTGGGGGTGATGATAATCATAGCTGCCCCCTAAATTTTCTGTGAAAGACACAGGTCTGGGGTAGTGCTAGCACATAACTTGGATGACAAATTTCTTCATATCTACCATAAAATTCCCTGCATCTAGTGTAGTGCTTGGAGAGATAGTGGACAGTGAACAAGTGTTAATGCTTACAGTTCAATACACTAATTTGATAAAGCACAGTCCAAACTCTGTGACTTTCTTTTGACACATTCTGTCAGGCTCAAATGATTCATTTTTTGCCAGAGGATGAGTACTTTATGCTTAAACACTTGAGTTACAAATCAAATCCGTGTGAGACATTTTGAGTCATAAGGCGGAGTAGACTCAGCTGAAGGAGACTTGAGACGAGTGTCGACTTCAAGGGAGGAGACCAGGAGACCATTTGAGGATGAAGTGGACCCTCAGAGATTCTTACACACAGAGTCTGAAGGAAAGTTACACAGCTCAAAATAGCCTGGAGTTAAAACTCCCCTCCAGGTCCTCCCCACCATTCTATGCAAAATAAAGAACACTGTCACCCGAAGAAAAACATGGACATTAGGTTGATTACGCCCAGCTCCCAGCTGGTCCCAGCCTCTGGCCGGTCTCCGAAATTCCTTGCCCCAGCTGTGTGAGAGAGAACTGCTCTGAACAACCTTGGCAAACAGGCCCCCTTAGGACAGAGGCTTTCCACATACAGGCCTGTAGATGCTCACTCTTTTCTTGGGGTGGTGCAGCAGCTCACTCCTCTGACTGCTGCCCCTTCTCGCCTCGTTAAAGGTGATCTGTTCCTGTCAAGTGCTGGTCTCATGCTTTCTCCCAACCTCGCCTTCTCTGACTCCCTTACCTTACAGAGTCCATTTTAACTGGCCTGAGCCAGTATAGGTGGGTCTTTGTTGAAATCAGTGGAATGGATGAGAGTACCTTTTCATCTGGTATTTGCCTTGTAACTCTGCAGTACCTAAATCAGACCTTATTCTTTGAAGTAATATTATGAAACTTATCAGACAAAGCCAGACTTCTTCATTTGGGGGTAGATTTGGAAGAGAACACTTGATCTCTCAGAACTCCCCTCCTCAGGAGGGTTACAGAAAACCAAAATAAGACCTACCAGAATTGGGGTGGGCAGGCTGTCGTTATCACATACATCCTCAAGAGGAGCTCCAAAGAGCTGTTTTGGCTTTGTGGGTGGTAGAGGTGGGTGTTGGTTGTCCTCGCGAGTCCTGGAGCTACACCAAAAGGCCCAGGTTTTGACAGAACTCTTGCTAACTGTCTTCTTGTCTGAATCGAATATAGGAGAGAGATTTTCACTAGTAGTAGTTTAGCTTATTTAGCCTGATTTCCACCCCTTAGAGTCAGCAGCATGTTCATTGCAGTGGCTCAAAGAGAGAAACTGAACCATTTGTTATATAGAATTCCCCACATTCTGAAACAGACTAATTGCCTCCTTGTAGTGTTAACATGTTCTTCTTCCCCATATTCTGCAAACCAGTAGTTAAACCTAGAGGCGGGATCAGACTCAGGGTTGATTCTCCCTGTGACAGTGTTCCCCAGACAGTGCTGTCTATTCCCTTTGCCCTGTGTCATGAGGCACTTAACCTGTAGCTATACAGGTTTCCTAATGTTCAGTATTATCAGTGGATTCTGGTATCAGATCTCATTTTAAAAGCCAAACATATTTAACGTTCAAATCAAGCAGCATTTGGTTATCATTTACTTTTGTAGTAAGTTTCCTCCCTCTGTTCAATTTCCTGTTTGGCTTTCTGAGTACCCAGTCATGCCCAATTTTCTCTCATCAAGAGAATCGCCTTTCATGAGACATCCTGCCTGACCCCGGGGTTTCAGTCAGCCTCTGGACCTCTTCTCTGGGAGGCCACACCCCTCAGTCAGCTCCAAGGATGACTTCCTGCCCGCACGGTCCTTGGGAAGTAGTCATTAAATGCAGACTATGTGGTAAGATTACAGGTGGCCATTTTTCTGTAACACCTTCCTCAGCTAACCCAAAGATGAATTTTAACTACCAACAGCCCCTGTCAAAGGAATGCAATGAAGGGCTTTTCCAAGAAAGAGTGATCAGCAATGAAAAATTGAGTTCAAAGTTTCTCGTGCCCAGCTATAAATGTTTTCCTGATATTTGCTCAATAAACCTGCTTAATATTTCCTTAAATAACCTGTTTAAATAGCCAGCTACAGAAGTCAATAGAGGAGCCAAGTTGTAGAAAAATAAACAGAAGAATGTAACCACATGTTTTAAAATGCCCATCCACTTGGCTTTTCTGAGACATAGTGAGTGCATCACCATGTCCATTCAAGTGGGTGAGCCACTTGTGGTGCCGGGTGAGAGAACCAGAAGGCTCCCATTCTGCCTCCTAATGGGATAAGTTACCTGAAGCTCTTTGAGCTTCAGTTTGCTCCAACTTAACATAAATGATGCTACTTACACCTCGCTGGACTACATAACATAATGTACTACTCCGTGCAAGACATGTCACATAGCAGCCTTAATAAAGGTAATTTCCCTCCTTCAAAGGGCCTAAGGCAGCCTAGACATCAGTCAGCTCCCCCACAAGCAGACCCCACCTCCATTCTCCATTTGATTTTGCAGCCTCCAGAAGGTGTGCATTCCTGAAGGAATGTCATCACTTTGCCTTAGGCTCTTCCTGCCTTGACATCATACCGCCATCATTTTAAAAGGAGATGATGAAGAAAGCAAATGCATTCCTAAATTCAGGAAGAGATTCTCCTAATTAATATGTACAAATGTTAAAAGGATACATGTTTATATGGGTTGAGTTGCTTTATGCATCCTGGTTTCCCTGCTCTTAACCTGATTATATTATTTCTAAAACCACCCAAAGGTATTCATGGATTCCAAATGTATTCATTCATTGTTCAGCTTTAATAAGAATGCTCAGGAAGAACGCTCCATCAGTTGCTACAAAGCTATACGTCCAGCTACCCTATGAGCATAGACGGAAAGCAAAATAGACATTAAGCCCTATACTTTTATTTTCAGGCCTAGATGGCCCTTTCGTAATCCTCATTGGTTGGTGTTAGAGTTCTTGTTGGCTCTGTGACCAATAAATGTACATACTGTAGCCACGAAAAGTATGGGGCTCAGTTGTTCAGTCGTGTCCAACTCTTGCAACGCTGTGGACTGTCGTCTATCAGGCTCCTGTCTACGGGATTTCCCGGATAATAATACTGGAGTGGGTTGCCAGGGACTGGTAAACAGGTTAACTTTATAACCTCATCTTTTTTAAACAATCCTAACAAGATTTAGGTTAGTGTTTCCTCATGTTCAAATTAGGGTTTGAATGTTAAAAAGTGAAATGTTGAAACTTTGTGGGTATAGAATAACAATTATGAGAATAAAAATACTTTAAGTAGAAATTCTCTTCTGGCCCCAATACTTCTTAAGTTAGTGAGACATTTTATTCAGAGGAAGAAATATAAATGGGACAATATTGGAATGGTAGCAGGGTAGCAGGGATAATAAGAGGAAAGATTTAAACAAAAAAAACAAACACATAAATATTTAGTCCAGTTCCATTCGCAGCCTGGCTCTGAAGCAGAATGGAAAGTGAGCTTGCTGTGGAGATAGACTCGAGAGTTCAAGTCTCAGGGGTGGTCCTACGATTGCAGAGGAATAGGACGGGGAGACCACTTTGTCCCTCACAAATTCATCCAAAGAACATTTGAACGCTGAGCAAATTCCACGAAACAACTTCTGAATGCTGGCAGAGGACATCAGGCACCCAGAAAGGCAGCCCATTGTTTTTGAGAGGAGGTAGGACAAAATATAAAAGATAAAAAGGGAGACAAAAGAGGCAGGGACAGAGATCTGTCCTGGGAAGGGAGTCTTAAAAGAGCAGAAGTTTCCAAACACCAGGAAACACTCTCATAGCGGGTCTGTGGGGAGTTTTGGAATCTCAGAGGACAACATAACCGGGAGGAAAAGTAAATATATAAATAAATAAAACCCACAGATTATGTGCCTAACGGCAACTCCCAGCAGAAAAGTAGCCCAGACGCTGGCATCCACCACCAGCAAGTGGGGGCTGAACCGGGAAGCATGGGCTGCATTGCTTAGAGTAAGGACCGGGCCTGAATGCCCCGAGGGCAATCTGAGGGAGCTAATGTGAGATAGCAACCCGGACTGTGGGATAGCCAGAGAGAGAGAAAGAGAACTGTCCCGAGAAAAGCCCTAACCTAAGACATTGCCAGACATCACCACATACACATGGACATCACCAGATGGTCAACACCGAAATCAGATTGATTATATTCTTTGCAGGCAAAGATGGAGAAGCTCTATACAGTCAGCAAAAACAAGACCAGGAGCTGACTGTGGCTCAGATCATGAACTCCTTATTGCCAAATGCAGACTTCAACAGAAGAAAGCGGGGAAGACCACTAGACCATTCAGGTATGACCTAAATCAAATCCATGATGACTATAGAGTGAAAGTGAGAAATAGATTTAAGGGACTAAATCTGATAGACAGAGAGCCTGATGAACTATGAACGGAAGTTCGTGACATTGTACAGGAGACAGGGATCAAGAGCATCCCCATGGAAAAGAAATGCAAAAAGGCAAAATGGTTGTCTGAGGAGGCCTGACAAATAGCTGTGAAAAGAAGAGAAGAGAAAAGGAAAGATATTCCCATTTGAATGCAGAGTTCCAAAGAATAGCCAGGAGAGAGAAGAAAGCCTTCCTCAGCGATCAATGCAAAGAAATAGAGGAAAACAACAGAATGGGAAAGACTAGAGATCTCTTCAAGAAAATTAGAGATACCAGGGGAACATTACATGCAAAGATGGGTTCAAGAAAGGACAGAAATGGTATGGACCTAACAGAAGCAGAAGATATTAAGAAGAGGTGGCAAGAATACACAGAAGAACTGTACAAAGAAGGTCTTCATGACCCAGATAATCACAATGGTGTGATCACTCACGTAGAGCCAGACATCCTGGAATGTGAAGTCAAGTGGGCCTTAGAAAGCATCACTTCGAACCGAGCTAGTGGATGTGATGGAATTCCAGTTGAGCTATTTCAAATCCTGAAAGATGATGCTGTGAAAGTGCTGCACTCAATATGTCAACAAATTTGGAAAACTCAGCAGGGGCCACAGGACTGGAAAAGGTCAGTTTTCACTCCAATCCCTAAGAAAGGCAATCCCAAAGAAGGCTCAAACTACCGCACAATTGCACTCATCTCACATGCTAGTAAAGTAATGCTCAAAATTCTCCAAGCCAGGCTTCAGCAATATGTGAGCTGAGAACTTCCAGATATCCAAGCTGGTTTTGAAAAGGCAGAGGAACCAGAGATCAAATTGCCAGTATCCACTGGATCATCGAAAAAGCAAGAGAGTTCCAGAAAAACATCTATTTCTGCTTTATTGACTATGCCAAAGCCTTCGAGCGTGTGGATCACGCTCGAATAAACTGTGGAAAATTCTGAAGGAGATGGGAATACCAGACCACCTGACCTGCCCCTTGAGAAACCTGTATGCAGGTCAGGAAGCAACAGTTAGAACTAGACACGGAACAACTGACTGGTTCCAAATAGGAAAAGGAGTACGTCAAGGCTGTACATTGTCACCCTGCTTATTTAACTTATATGCAGAGTACATCAAGAGAAACGCTGGGCTGGAAGAAGCACAAGCTGGAATCAAGATTGCCAGGAGAAATATCAATAACCTCAGATATGCAGATGACACCACCCTTATGGCAGAGGGTGAAGAGGAACTAAAAAGCCGCTTGATGAAAGTGAAAGAGGAGAGTGAAAAAGTTGGCTTAAAGCTCAACATTCAGAAAACTAAGATCATGGCATCTGGTCCCATCACCTCATGGGAAATAGATGCGGAGACAGTGGAAACAGTGTCATACTTTATTTTTTGGGGCTCCAAAATCACTGCGGGTGGTGATTGCAGCCATGAAATTAAAAGACGCTTACTCCTTGGAAGGAAAGTTATGACCAACCTAGATAGCACATTAAAAAGCAGAGACATTACCTTGCCAACAAAGGTCCGTCTGGTCAAGGCTATGGTTTTTCCAGTGGTCATGTATGGATGTGAGAGTTGTACTGTGAAGAAAGCTGAGTGCTGAAAAATTGATGCTTTTCGACTGTGGTGTTGGAGAAGACTCTTGAGAGTCCCTTGGACTGCAAGGAGATCCAACCGGTCCATCCTAAAGGAGATCAGTCCTGGGTGTTCATTGGAAGGACTGATGCTGAAGCCGAAACTCCAATACTTTGGCCACCTGATGCAAAGAACTAACTCATTGGAAAAATCCCTGATGCTGGGAAAGATTGAAGGCAGGAGCAGAAGGGGACCAGACAGGGTGAGATGGTTGGATGGCATCACTGATTCGATGGACATGAGTTTAAGTAAGCTCCGGGAGTTGGTGATGGACAGGGAGGCCTGGCACGCTGCAGCCCTTGACCCCAAGGAGTTGGGGTCAGTGCAGTCCTTGGGATCATAAAGAGTCAGACTCGACTGAGCAACTGAACTGAACTGAACCATGATGTCTTCTAAAGCTGTATTAGTAGCTTCTTGAAATCAGAACAGTCTTATCCTTTCTTTGATCTCACAAGTGGGAAACTTCCCATGTCTTGGAGCGGATGGAAATTACTGCCCTTAGAATGTGCTTTGGACTCCAAGATCTCCCATTGACCCTGGCAGCCTTGCTGTCTTTTGCATCAAAGCCAGTTACATTATTCACGTACCTGCAACCTTCTCACTGTTATCAGTGATGTCAGTGCTATCACTGTTATCACAACTCACTGATTTCGGTCCAAAGAGAGACGTGATATCTTCTCCAAATATCTTGAGACAGTTTTCAATGAGAAATTGTATGAAAGAAATCTGTAACACAGAGGGGCAAAAAATGGGGTATTACTGTACATATGGCCTAATAGTAAATCACATTTCATACATGAATCTTGGCTCTCACAAAAAATGCAAAAGAAGTCAGAAAAATTCACTTGATTTAAAAAATATATATATATTATATATGCATCAGCTTTTTCTAAGAAATAACTAATCCTTTCAAGAGTACTTTGGACACAAATTTTTTTTTTTTTTTTCAATTTTTTTATTAGTTGGAGGCTAATTGCTTCACAACATTTCAGTGGGTTTTGTCATACATTGATATGAATCAGCCATAGATTTACACTTATTCCCCATCCCGATCCCCCTTCCCATCTCCCTCTCCACCTGATTCCTCTGGGTCTTCCCAGTGCACCAGGCTGGAGCACTTGTCTCATGCATCCCACCTGGGCTGGTGATCTGTTTCACCATAGATAGTATACATGCTGTTCTTTTGAAACATCCCACCCTCACCTTCTCCCACAGAGTTCAAAAGTCTGTTCTGTATTTCTGGGACACAAATTTTAAAATTCTTTTCGTCGGTGGACTAAAGTTATAATATGTGGCCTAGTCTGATAGCTAAAATTTTGTAATGATTGCTACATGCTTAACACTAGGATGATTTTTAAGTAGCCTACATAGGATGTTTGGGACAAAAATGTATATTTTCTTATTAAGTTTTGTTTATTTTTATTGAACTTTTTTCTAGTTTTCTTGAGATAGAATTTATATATACCATCTCATTAAACTTGATAAAGCATCAAATGCAACACAAATTTTGAAATTCAGTTCAGTGAAGAACTATCTGAAACGTGGGTAGCAGAAGTTTCCGTGTAGGGTGGCAGGGTTTGTGACGGAAGAAAGCATCTGGAGAGACAACATGTCTGTCTGTCTAACTGCATTGCCTTGCCTCACACTTGCTGTCCAGGGGAGCTTGGAAAAGAGCTGTGATCTTCTTAGGCATGTTGTGGCTCTGTCAGGATGTTCTGAAATATTTTACTAGCCTCCTCATCCTCTAGCAGAGACACAATAGAAGCCAAGTATTTTCCTGAATGAGCCAGAACTGGCAGAGTGAGGCCGGTATGTGTGGAACCTTGGGTGCTCATATTGCCCAGGCCGCCTAAGATGTGCCGAGACTGACCAGATGTATTGGGTGTTGTCATCATTGTGTAATGATGAAATCATAGTTTGGAGGTTTGTACACCCCTCAGTGATTAGGCTGAGAGTTGAATCTTGGTTCTCAGACTCCAAAGCCAGGGTCTTCTCTATCATACCATCCTACTCTTATCTCTCTATTGTTTAATCTCTTGGATGGCAAAGGAGAAGTGACTCGACTGTTCTCAGTTGCAACACACCTTCCCATGCCCAACCAGAGCAGGCCTCTGCCAGTCCAAGGCAGTGTAATTAAAAAGTGCACTTTAAACATCTGGTTCACCAGAGTTAATACCACAGACTTCAGGTTCAAAATGGGGACTCTGCCCTGCAAGGCATAAAAATGAGAGCTCTCATTACCTTCTTGGTGAAGTTTTCGAATGCTGTGCTGCCAGAATTAAGCAGACCAAGAATGCTTGTGGTCATACACACTGATAAAATATAAGCTGTCATCTGATTGGATGAGGAATGTTGCTCAATGTTGTGTAACACTCCAAAAAGGTATCGCAGAAAAACTACATTGGCTCTTGGCAGCTGGTCTAGAAGCCTAATGACAGAAAAAGGCACTTATCAATAAAGCGAGTCATTTTGCTCAGTAAGTGGAAATACAGAGAACAAAATACTTCTTTTTATACCATGTCCACAGTCCATTCTCACAGTTCCAGGCATGAATGCACACAAAAATGTTTCACCGAGTTTAATTCCTGAGCCAGGTAAGAACTGCTCTGGTTAGTTATGTGTTTGTATTTAAGATCATACCGCTGGCAGATTGGTTCTTTATCATCTCTTTTTAGACCAATGGATTTCATCTCCAACGATTTCGTGTATTCAGAAGGTGTAAAATGGTCAAGCATTCCATATTAATAAGATTAGCAGAAAAACACCAATTACAATGTCACCAATAAGGCGTGCATCTCTTTTCAAACTGGCTTCCATGGGTATGATCAAGTGAAACCTTTTGATACTGGTCATTATTTTAGTGGACACAGCTGTAACCATAAGCTGATATTTTCCTAAGAGTATGTTGGTTGTATTTTCTCAGAGTTGAGAAAATTGCATCATTACCTCTGGGTCGCAGTTATTTTCTCCTCCTCATTCCCTTGATCAATAACATCAAGCCATTTATCATAGAGAGTGGCTGAAAATATGCTTCCTGGAATATTTTGAAGAAAATCCTTAGATAGATCAAAAAATATATATTAGTCTTATGATAAATTCAATGGAGAAGTTGCAAAGAAAATAGTTAGTTGACAAATTCAGTTCAGTCCGTGGTTCCTTCATAGCCACGCAGACTGATTCACACAGAGCTTGGCTGTGATTCTCCACAGGCTTGCACATCCATAAATGCTGGTTGGATTTTCCCCAACTAAAATTAGATGCATAAAAGGAGAGTTTGGGCTGTAGTGAGAATGAAGCTAAAGCTCCTTCTATCACCTGGAACTTATTCTTTGTGTTCATGTTAGCACATTCGTACAAACTGGCAAGGTCTGGTGATAACTCATCCTAAATCCTATTAGTTTCTTGAAAAGAAAGGCACATACCCATTTTGTTTGTTTACTTAAGACACAGTGCTTGCTCTGAATTCAAGAAAGAGAAGTTCTGAAATAAAACAAACAAAAGTACAGCCCTACATGCTCTTATACACATATTAAGAGAAAACTTGAGGTATATGTGCTCTTTGGGGAAAAGCTAGTCTCATAATAGCTTCAATCTTTTTTTTTTTTTAAACCATATAAAAGTTCAGTCCTACAGACTTTTAAGTAGCAGGTGTTAGAAATAAATCAAAAGCCCCAAAGGGTAAACAACATGTTACCCTTACAACTCTTTGAATGGAATATATCCTCCCCAAAGAGGAAAGTGAGAATTTAGATACATTGCAACTTCACACCTGTGGGATAGAAAATGCAAATGTAAGCTTCCTAAGTGGAGGCCTAGAAAGTTCATCACTGATGAACAAGTCTTAGTATCATAGAATGGGGCCTATTAAAATAGTTGAAGTTGTAAACTGTTGTGCAAGACTGAGGGGAAATGATTGTATTGCCTTGCCAGTTTCAAAGGCACAACTTGCTTCCACTGGTCTTAATATAGAGCCTGACTTCTCTTAATAGTATCTTGTTCAGGCAGTGTTTCTGGGCAACTGTCGTGATTATAATCCAGTCAGTGTTCACTTGTTTCAGTACTTATTGAGCTGCTGTTTGTGCCAGGCACTCTTTTGAGTACTGAGGACAGAGTACAAAGATAATGTACAAAGTCGCAGTCCTCTCATACTTTTTCTTGTAATTGGTATACAGTACCCAATCATGGTCATTAGGTTTTCACTATGCTTTTTATGGAGTGCCCACAGTACATTTGGAAGGAGGAAGCACTCCATTTCCATTCAGTCGTTCAGTCGTGTCCTACTCTTTGGGACCCCATGGACTGCAGCACACCAGGCTTTCCTGTCCATCACCAACACCTGGGTCTTGCTCAAATTCATGTCCATTGAGTTGGTGATGCCATTCAACCACCTCAGCTGGCTTTGGCTTCTGGGAGTCTGGGAGTATGCAGCAGGCCTTTGCCTTGTGTACCAAACTACATGCACTTGGAGAGTGTGTCTCTTCTCTCTCCTGGACCCTGTGCTGTAGAATCGATTGGTGAGACTGAGTATGGTTAAGCCAGGACATGACTCATGCAGAATATGCTGTGGGTATTTGCTATTGGATCTCTGTTTATAGACAGTTTAGTGGAAAACTCAATGTGGTTCTGTCTATGTATTCATTTCTGATTTAGACCAACTCTGTGGTGGCTTTGACATATGGTATTATCAAGGCTGAGGTTGCAAAGTCTGATTCCCCACCAAGATCAATCAACTTTAGGGAAAGAACACTTTGGGATTGTGTAAGACCTGTACCCATAAGTAGCCACCCTCTTACTAGTCTGTGCTTAGAGCATGGAAATAGGCAAGAGCCTAGTAAATCTTGCTCAGAACTCAAATCAGTCCCCAGGGTGCACCTTATAGAGGGTAGCACTCTACTTGCTGTTTGCACACCTAGTGTGTGTTATTATGGTGCACGTGCAGTAGGGGTCAACTCTAAGTGGTATCTGCAGTGTTGCTGTTATCATAGAATCGAACATTAATAGGGGACAAGGAAAGACCATATGTTTAGTTTCTATGATAATTTTAATAACCTGTCTGTAGTTATTACTACATCAATATAATTTTGTTCATAGCTGCTAACAAGTATCAAGATGAATTGATTAAATTTTTTTCCTGTTCTATTATTGCCCTGGTAGAAATTTAACTATACACTTGTGATTTAGCTGTATCATTTCAAACTCAGTCTATTTTTTGTATGAATCTGTTGAATTTTCAAAATTCCAAACTGATTTTGACTGTTGCACTCACTTTAAAAATAAGATTTATAAGATGAGGCATGTAATAAAAACTGGTTACCATGTAACTGTAACCTTGGGTGGTGGGTTAAACATACAAATATTAACAAAGGGTGTTGAAGATGGTAAGAGAGATCAAAGGAGGAACAAATGGTGGAGTCATCCCTACTCTAATTTTAAAGTAAAAGGCGTTGAGAGACAGGGGAAGGAAGGATGATGAATGATCAGAGAATCTGGTGGCCTCACTAAGCATTTTTCGATTCCCTGTAAGACAAATGGGCTTCCCAGGTGGTGCTAGTGATAAAGAACCTGCCTGCCAATGCAGGAGATGCAAGGGATGCAGGTTCGATCCCTGAATCAGGAAGATCTCCTGGAGAAGGGCATGGCAGCCCACTCTAGTATTCTTGCCTGGAGAATCCCATGGACCAAGGGGCCTGGTGGGCTACAGTCCATGGGATCACAGAGAGTCGGACACGACTAGGCGACTAACACACACACACACACACACACACACACACACACACACACACACACACACACACGAGTTTACCACAGTAAGTAACCATCAGTCTTGCATCCATGCTGAGTTGCTTCAGCCGTGTCTGACTCTGTGCCACCCCATGGACTATATAGCCTGCCAGACTCCTTTGTCCATGGGATTCTCCAGGCAAGACTACTGGAGTCGGTATGCCAGTCCCTTTTCCAGGGATCCTTCCAACCCAGGAATCGAACCCAGGTCTCCCGCATTGCAGGCGGATTCTTTACTGTCTGAGCCCCTTGGGAAGTTACTTCTGTTAAGTATTTCCAAAAGCTTAATGTAAATTTTATTTTGGAAATGCTGCCTTCGTTAAAAGATGATGAGGAAGTCATCAAAAGCAGGAAGCTTGTTTTGGTAAACACTCTATGTGTAAGTGTGTATTCTGAAATTTATTATTATTCTTTTGCATGGAGTGTTCAGGAGTCAAGATGTGCAATGAAAAAGGAAAATATCTAATATGTGGAGCTTATCATATTTGGGGTACCTTCCTTCAATTTTGGCTTTGTGAAGTGTTTTTCACTTTTTCAAATCCTTCCTCTCTTACACCTCTTATGTTTCTTGGGCAGTCATAATGAAGGACCAGTCATACAGCTTCAGATTTCCTCTGTGTGTGGATAAGGCTCAAACGTTCCTTACCTTTAAGGTGGATGCTACCACAAGAATGGACTCATCATCCAAGTTCACTTTGTCCCCTGAGTTTAGTTTCTCCTTTAGGGCCCTGCGTGACTGTATATTGCCTGATGTTCTAAAGATGCCTTCTGTGAACGGCCCGTTTTTGTTGATAAAGGAAAGCATATCCTATAGGGAAGGAAAGAAAAGAAAAGTATGGGACGTTTCATATCTACAAGCCCAGAGCACAAGCTTGCTCCTCTTTCGACAGAGCTGTGGTGTATGAGGGTACAGTGCTAGAACTGGACCGAAGTCAATTTGAAATTTTTTCTTCAGTGTCTCTAAATATATTTTCTACCCAACAATCGATTTGGCATTCATACCGTGAAACATTTTAAACACTTGTGTAATCAGACTTCCGTTTTAGTGAATTTACCGTGTTAAAGGTCTCTGCTTTGAGGCCTTTGTAGATTCACCCTCTCCTCCTTCACCGCTCCTTTCTCATTATTCCCTGTTATAGATGCTCTTCCCTAAGTGTGGAAATCTTTTTGCCATATTCATGCTCCATTTGTGTATTCCCCTTTCAGGGACTGTCCACCCCATTCATTCCTATTTCCTGTATTCCCTCCCCTCAAAATCAGGCTCAATATGCCTCTCCTCCTTCTCTGACCACATTTCTTTCTCATCAGCCTTTCTAGTTCCTTTTTCTGTACTTTAATATCCTCTGCTGTCTGCAGAGTAGAGAGATAACAGATATTGGAGCCAGGTTTTTCAAGGAATGTGGAATCTGTTCTGCTACTTATCCACTGTGAGACTTTAGGCATAGCACATACTTGGGTGAGGCTCTTTTGTTTTTCATTTATGAAGTGGGGGTGATGATAATCATAGCTGCCCCCTAAATTTTCTGTGAAAGACACAGGTCTGGGGTAGTGCTAGCACATAACTTGGATGACAAATTTCTTCATATCTACCATAAAATTCCCTGCATCTAGTATAGTGCTTGGAGAGATAGTGGACAGTGAACAAGTGTTAATGCTTACAGTTCAATGTACTAATTTGATAAAGCACAGTCCAAACTCTGTGGCTTTCTTTTGACACATTCTGTCAGGCTCAAATGATTCATTTTTTGCCAGAGGATGAGTACTTTATGCTTAAACACTAGAGTTACAAATCAAATCCGTGTGAGACATTTTGAGTCATAAGGCGGAGTAGACTCAGCTGAAGGAGACTTGAGACGAGTGTCGACTTCAAGGGAGGAGACCAGGAGACCATATGAGGATGAAGTGGACCCTCAGAGATTCTTACACACAGAGTCTGAAGGAAAGTTACACAGCTCAAAATAGCCTGGAGTTAAAACTCCCCTCCAGGTCCTCCCCACCGTTCTATGCAAAATAAAGAACTCTGTCACCCGAAGAAAAACATGGACATTAGGTTGATTACGCCCAGATCCCAGCTGGTCCCAGCCTCTGGCCGGTCTCCGAAATTCCTTGCCCCAGCTGTGTGAGAGAGAACTGCTCTGAACAACCTTGGCGAACAGGCCCCCTTAGGACAGAGGCTTTCCACATACAGGCCTGTAGATGCTCACTCTTTTCTTGGGGTGGTGCAGCAGCTCACTCCTCTGACTGCTGCCCCTTCTCGCCTCGTTAAAGGTGATCTGTTCCTGTCAAGTGCTGGTCTCATGCTTTCTCCCAACCTCGCCTTCTCTGACTCCCTTACCTTACAGAGTCCATTTTAACTGGCCTGAGCCAGTATAGGTGGGTCTTTGTTGAAATCAGTGGAATGGATGAGAGTACCTTTTCATCTGGTATTTGCCTTGTAACTCTGCAGTACCTAAATCAGACCTTATTCTTTGAAGTAATATTATGAAACTTATCAGACAAAGCCAGACTTCTTCATTTGGGGGTAGATTTGGAAGAGAACACTTGATCTCTCAGAACTCCCCTCCTCAGGAGGGTTACAGAAAACCAAAATAAGACCTACCAGAATTGGGGTGGGCAGGCTGTCGTTATCACATACATCCTCAAGAGGAGCTCCAAAGAGCTGTTTTGGCTTTGTGGGTGGTAGAGGTGGGTGTTGGTTGTCCTCGCGAGTCCTGGAGCTACACCAAAAGGCCCAGGTTTTGACAGAACTCTTGCTAACTGTCTTCTTGTCTGAATCGAATATAGGAGAGAGATTTTCACTAGTAGTAGTTTAGCTTATTTAGCCTGATTTCCACCCCTTAGAGTCAGCAGCATGTTCATTGCAGTGGCTCAAAGAGAGAAACGGAACCATTTGTTATATAGAATTCCCCACATTCTGAAACAGACTAATTGCCTCCTTGTAGTGTTAACATGTTCTTCTTCCCCATATTCTGCAAACCAGTAGTTAAACCTAGAGGCGGGATCAGACTCAGGGTTGATTCTCCCTGTGACAGTGTTCCCCAGACAGTGCTGTCTATTCCCTTTGCCCTGTGTCATGAGGCACTTAACCTGTAGCTATACAGGTTTCCTAATGTTCAGTATTATCAGTGGATTCTGGTATCAGATCTCATTTTAAAAGCCAAACATATTTAACGTTCAAATCAAGCAGCATTTGGTTATCATTTACTTTTGTAGTAAGTTTCCTCCCTCTGTTCAATTTCCTGTTTGGCTTTCTGAGTACCCAGTCATGCCCAATTTTCTATCATGAAAAGAATCGCCTTTCATGAGACATCCTGCCTGACCCTGTGTTTCAGTCAGCCTCTGGACCTCTTCTCTGGGAGGCCACACCCCTCAGTCAGCTCCAAGGATGACTTCCTGCCCGCACGGTCCTTGGGAAGTAGTCATTAAATGCAGACTATGTGGTAAGATTACAGGTGGCCATTTTTCTGTAACACCTTCCTCAGCTAACCCAAAGATGAATTTTAACTACCAACAGCCCCTGTCAAAGGAATGCAATGAAGGGCTTTTCCAAGAAAGAGTGATCAGCAATGAAAAATTGAGTTCAAAGTTTCTCGTGCCCAGCCATAAATGTTTTCCTGATATTTGCTCAATAAACCTGCTTAATATTTCCTTAAATAACCTGCCTAAATAGCCAGCTACAGAAGTCAATAGAGGAGCCAAGTTGTAGAAAAATAAACAGAAGAATGTAACCACATGTTTTAAAATGCCCATCCACTTGGCTTTTCTGAGACATAGTGAGTGCATCACCATGTCCATTCAAGTGGGTGAGCCACTTGTGGTGCCGGGTGAGAGAACCAGAAGGCTCCCATTCTGCCTCCTAATGGGATAAGTTACCTGAAGCTCTTTGAGCTTCAGTTTGCTCCAACTTAACATAAATGATGCTACTTACACCTCGCTGGACTACATAACATAATGTACTACTCCGTGCAAGACATGTCACATAGCAGCCTTAATAAAGGTAATTTCCCTCCTTCAAAGGGCCTAAGGCAGCCTAGACATCAGTCAGCTCCCCCACAAGCAGACCCCACCTCCATTCTCCATTTGATTTTGCAGCCTCCAGAAGGTGTGCATTCCTGAAGGAATGTCATCACTTTGCCTTAGGCTCTTCCTGCCTTGACATCATACCGCCATCATTTTAAAAGGAGATGATGAAGAAAGCAAATGCATTCCTAAATTCAGGAAGAGATTCTCCTAATTAATATGTACAAATGTTAAAAGGATACATGTTTATATGGGTTGAGTTGCTTAATGCATCCTGGTTTCCCTGCTCTTAACCTGATTATATTATTTCTAAAACCACCCAAAGGTATTCATGGATTCCAAATGTATTCATTCATTGTTCAGCTTTAATAAGAATGCTCAGGAAGAACGCTCCATCAGTTGCTACAAAGCTATACGTCCAGCTACCCTATGAGCATAGACGGAAAGCAAAATAGACATTAAGCCCTATACTTTTATTTTCAGGCCTAGATGGCCCTTTCGTAATCCTCATTGGTTGGTGTTAGAGTTCTTGTTGGCTCTGTGACCAATAAACGTACATACTGTAGCCACGAAAAGTATGGTGCTCAGTTGTTCAGTCGTGTCCAACTCTTGCAACGCTGTGGACTGTCGCCTATCAGGCTCCTGTCTACGGGATTTCCCGGATAATAATACTGGAGTGGGTTGCCAGGGACTGGTAAACAGTTTAACTTTATAACCTCATCTTTTTTAAACAATCCTAACAAGATTTAGGTTAGTGTTTCCTCATGGTCAAATTAGGGTTTGAATGTTAAAAAGTGAAATGTTGAAACTTTGTGGGTATAGAATAACAATTATGAGAATAAAAATACTTTAAGTAGAAATTCTCTTCTGGCCCCAATACTTCTTAAGTTAGTGAGACATTTTATTCAGAGGAAGAAATATAAATGGGACAATATTGGAATGGTAGCAGGGTAGCAGGGATAATGAGAGGAAAGATTTAAACAAAAAAAACAAACACATAAATATTTAGTCCAGTTCCATTCGCAGCCTGGCTCTGAAGCAGAATGGAAAGTGAGCTTGCTGTGGAGATAGACTCGAGAGTTCAAGTCTCAGGGGTGGTCCTACGATTGCAGAGGAATAGGACGGGGAGACCACTTTGTCCCTCACAAATTCATCCGAAGAACATTTGAACGCTGAGCAAATTCCACGAAACAACTTCTGAATGCTGGCAGAGGACATCAGGCACCCAGAAAGGCAGCCCATTGTTTTTGAGAGGAGGTAGGACAAAATATAAAAGATAAAAAGGGAGACAAAAGAGGCAGGGACAGAGATCCGTCCTGGGAAGGGAGTCTTAAAAGAGCAGAAGTTTCCAAACACCAGGAAACACTCTCATAGCGGGTCTGTGGGGAGTTTTGGAATCTCAGAGGACAACATAACCGGGAGGAAAAGTAAATATATAAATAAATAAAACCCACAGATTATGTGCCTAACGGCAACTCCCAGCAGAAAAGTAGCCCAGACGCTGGCATCCACCACCAGCAAGTGGGGGCTGAACCGGGAAGCATGGGCTGCATTGCTTAGAGTAAGGACCGGGCCTGAATGCCCCGAGGGCAATCTGAGGGAGCTAATGTGAGATAGCAACCCGGACTGTGGGATAGCCAGAGAGAGAGAAAGAGAACTGTCCCGAGAAAAGCCCTAACCTAAGACATTGCCAGACATCACCACATACACATGGACATCACCAGATGGTCAACACCGAAATCAGATTGATTATATTCTTTGCAGGCAAAGATGGAGAAGCTCTATACAGTCAGCAAAAACAAGACCAGGAGCTGACTGTGGCTCAGATCATGAACTCCTTATTGCCAAATGCAGACTTCAACAGAAGAAAGCGGGGAAGACCACTAGACCATTCAGGTATGACCTAAATCAAATCCATGATGACTATAGAGTGGAAGTGAGAAATAGATTTAAGGGACTAAATCTGATAGACAGAGAGCCTGATGAACTATGAACGGAAGTTCGTGACATTGTACAGGAGACAGGGATCAAGAGCATCCCCATGGAAAAGAAATGCAAAAAGGCAAAATGGTTGTCTGAGGAGGCCTGACAAATAGCTGTGAAAAGAAGAGAAGAGAAAAGGAAAGATATTCCCATTTGAATGCAGAGTTCCAAAGAATAGCCAGGAGAGAGAAGAAAGCCTTCCTCAGCGATCAATGCAAAGAAATAGAGGAAAACAACAGAATGGGAAAGACTAGAGATCTCTTCAAGAAAATTAGAGATACCAGGGGAACATTACATGCAAAGATGGGTTCAAGAAAGGACAGAAATGGTATGGACCTAACAGAAGCAGAAGATATTAAGAAGAGGTGGCAAGAATACACAGAAGAACTGTACAAAGAAGGTCTTCATGACCCAGATAATCACAATGGTGTGATCACTCACGTAGAGCCAGACATCCTGGAATGTGAAGTCAAGTGGGCCTTAGAAAGCATCACTTCGAACCGAGCTAGTGGATGTGATGGAATTCCAGTTGAGCTATTTCAAATCCTGAAAGATGATGCTGTGAAAGTGCTGCACTCAATATGTCAACAAATTTGGAAAACTCAGCAGGGGCCACAGGACTGGAAAAGGTCAGTTTTCACTCCAATCCCTAAGAAAGGCAATCCCAAAGAAGGCTCAAACTACCGCACAATTGCACTCATCTCACATGCTAGTAAAGTAATGCTCAAAATTCTCCAAGCCAGGCTTCAGCAATATGTGAGCTGAGAACTTCCAGATATCCAAGCTGGTTTTGAAAAGGCAGAGGAACCAGAGATCAAATTGCCAGTATCCACTGGATCATCGAAAAAGCAAGAGAGTTCCAGAAAAACATCTATTTCTGCTTTATTGACTATGCCAAAGCCTTCGAGCGTGTGGATCACGCTCGAATAAACTGTGGAAAATTCTGAAGGAGATGGGAATACCAGACCACCTGACCTGCCCCTTGAGAAACCTGTATGCAGGTCAGGAAGCAACAGTTAGAACTAGACACGGAACAACTGACTGGTTCCAAATAGGAAAAGGAGTACGTCAAGGCTGTACATTGTCACCCTGCTTATTTAACTTATATGCAGAGTACATCAAGAGAAACGCTGGGCTGGAAGAAGCACAAGCTGGAATCAAGATTGCCAGGAGAAATATCAATAACCTCAGATATGCAGATGACACCACCCTTATGGCAGAGGGTGAAGAGGAACTAAAAAGCCGCTTGATGAAAGTGAAAGAGGAGAGTGAAAAAGTTGGCTTAAAGCTCAACATTCAGAAAACTAAGATCATGGCATCTGGTCCCATCACCTCATGGGAAATAGATGCGGAGACAGTGGAAACAGTGTCATACTTTATTTTTTGGGGCTCCAAAATCACTGCGGGTGGTGATTGCAGCCATGAAATTAAAAGACGCTTACTCCTTGGAAGGAAAGTTATGACCAACCTAGATAGCACATTAAAAAGCAGAGACATTACCTTGCCAACAAAGGTCCGTCTGGTCAAGGCTATGGTTTTTCCAGTGGTCATGTATGGATGTGAGAGTTGTACTGTGAAGAAAGCTGAGTGCTGAAAAATTGATGCTTTTCGACTGTGGTGTTGGAGAAGACTCTTGAGAGTCCCTTGGACTGCAAGGAGATCCAACCGGTCCATCCTAAAGGAGATCAGTCCTGGGTGTTCATTGGAAGGACTGATGCTGAAGCCGAAACTCCAATACTTTGGCCACCTGATGCAAAGAACTAACTCATTGGAAAAATCCCTGATGCTGGGAAAGATTGAAGGCAGGAGCAGAAGGGGACCAGACAGGGTGAGATGGTTGGATGGCATCACTGATTCGATGGACATGAGTTTAAGTAAGCTCCGGGAGTTGGTGATGGACAGGGAGGCCTGGCACGCTGCAGCCCTTGACCCCAAGGAGTTGGGGTCAGTGCAGTCCTTGGGATCATAAAGAGTCAGACTCGACTGAGCAACTGAACTGAACTGAACCATGATGTCTTCTAAAGCTGTATTAGTAGCTTCTTGAAATCAGAACAGTCTTATCCTTTCTTTGATCTCACAAGTGGGAAACTTCCCATGTCTTGGAGCGGATGGAAATTACTGCCCTTAGAATGTGCTTTGGACTCCAAGATCTCCCATTGACCCTGGCAGCCTTGCTGTCTTTTGCATCAAAGCCAGTTACATTATTCACGTACCTGCAACCTTCTCACTGTTATCAGTGATGTCAGTGCTATCACTGTTATCACAACTCACTGATTTCGGTCCAAAGAGAGACGTGATATCTTCTCCAAATATCTTGAGACAGTTTTCAATGAGAAATTGTATGAAAGAAATCTGTAACACAGAGGGGCAAAAAATGGGGTATTACTGTACATATGGCCTAATAGTAAATCACATTTCATACATGAATCTTGGCTCTCACAAAAAATGCAAAAGAAGTCAGAAAAATTCACTTGATTTAAAAAATATATATATATTATATATGCATCAGCTTTTTCTAAGAAATAACTAATCCTTTCAAGAGTACTTTGGACACAAATTTTTTTTTTTTTTTTCAATTTTTTTATTAGTTGGAGGCTAATTGCTTCACAACATTTCAGTGGGTTTTGTCATACATTGATATGAATCAGCCATAGATTTACACTTATTCCCCATCCCGATCCCCCTTCCCATCTCCCTCTCCACCTGATTCCTCTGGGTCTTCCCAGTGCACCAGGCTGGAGCACTTGTCTCATGCATCCCACCTGGGCTGGTGATCTGTTTCACCATAGATAGTATACATGCTGTTCTTTTGAAACATCCCACCCTCACCTTCTCCCACAGAGTTCAAAAGTCTGTTCTGTATTTCTGGGACACAAATTTTAAAATTCTTTTCGTCGGTGGACTAAAGTTATAATATGTGGCCTAGTCTGATAGCTAAAATTTTGTAATGATTGCTACATGCTTAACACTAGGATGATTTTTAAGTAGCCTACATAGGATGTTTGGGACAAAAATGTATATTTTCTTATTAAGTTTTGTTTATTTTTATTGAACTTTTTTCTAGTTTTCTTGAGATAGAATTTATATATACCATCTCATTAAACTTGATAAAGCATCAAATGCAACACAAATTTTGAAATTCAGTTCAGTGAAGAACTATCTGAAACGTGGGTAGCAGAAGTTTCCGTGTAGGGTGGCAGGGTTTGTGACGGAAGAAAGCATCTGGAGAGACAACATGTCTGTCTGTCTAACTGCATTGCCTTGCCTCACACTTGCTGTCCAGGGGAGCTTGGAAAAGAGCTGTGATCTTCTTAGGCATGTTGTGGCTCTGTCAGGATGTTCTGAAATATTTTACTAGCCTCCTCATCCTCTAGCAGAGACACAATAGAAGCCAAGTATTTTCCTGAATGAGCCAGAACTGGCAGAGTGAGGCCGGTATGTGTGGAACCTTGGGTGCTCATATTGCCCAGGCCGCCTAAGATGTGCCGAGACTGACCAGATGTATTGGGTGTTGTCATCATTGTGTAATGATGAAATCATAGTTTGGAGGTTTGTACACCCCTCAGTGATTAGGCTGAGAGTTGAATCTTGGTTCTCAGACTCCAAAGCCAGGGTCTTCTCTATCATACCATCCTACTCTTATCTCTCTATTGTTTAATCTCTTGGATGGCAAAGGAGAAGTGACTCGACTGTTCTCAGTTGCAACACACCTTCCCATGCCCAACCAGAGCAGGCCTCTGCCAGTCCAAGGCAGTGTAATTAAAAAGTGCACTTTAAACATCTGGTTCACCAGAGTTAATACCACAGACTTCAGGTTCAAAATGGGGACTCTGCCCTGCAAGGCATAAAAATGAGAGCTCTCATTACCTTCTTGGTGAAGTTTTCGAATGCTGTGCTGCCAGAATTAAGCAGACCAAGAATGCTTGTGGTCATACACACTGATAAAATATAAGCTGTCATCTGATTGGATGAGGAATGTTGCTCAATGTTGTGTAACACTCCAAAAAGGTATCGCAGAAAAACTACATTGGCTCTTGGCAGCTGGTCTAGAAGCCTAATGACAGAAAAAGGCACTTATCAATAAAGCGAGTCATTTTGCTCAGTAAGTGGAAATACAGAGAACAAAATACTTCTTTTTATACCATGTCCACAGTCCATTCTCACAGTTCCAGGCATGAATGCACACAAAAATGTTTCACCGAGTTTAATTCCTGAGCCAGGTAAGAACTGCTCTGGTTAGTTATGTGTTTGTATTTAAGATCATACCGCTGGCAGATTGGTTCTTTATCATCTCTTTTTAGACCAATGGATTTCATCTCCAACGATTTCGTGTATTCAGAAGGTGTAAAATGGTCAAGCATTCCATATTAATAAGATTAGCAGAAAAACACCAATTACAATGTCACCAATAAGGCGTGCATCTCTTTTCAAACTGGCTTCCATGGGTATGATCAAGTGAAACCTTTTGATACTGGTCATTATTTTAGTGGACACAGCTGTAACCATAAGCTGATATTTTCCTAAGAGTATGTTGGTTGTATTTTCTCAGAGTTGAGAAAATTGCATCATTACCTCTGGGTCGCAGTTATTTTCTCCTCCTCATTCCCTTGATCAATAACATCAAGCCATTTATCATAGAGAGTGGCTGAAAATATGCTTCCTGGAATATTTTGAAGAAAATCCTTAGATAGATCAAAAAATATATATTAGTCTTATGATAAATTCAATGGAGAAGTTGCAAAGAAAATAGTTAGTTGACAAATTCAGTTCAGTCCGTGGTTCCTTCATAGCCACGCAGACTGATTCACACAGAGCTTGGCTGTGATTCTCCACAGGCTTGCACATCCATAAATGCTGGTTGGATTTTCCCCAACTAAAATTAGATGCATAAAAGGAGAGTTTGGGCTGTAGTGAGAATGAAGCTAAAGCTCCTTCTATCACCTGGAACTTATTCTTTGTGTTCATGTTAGCACATTCGTACAAACTGGCAAGGTCTGGTGATAACTCATCCTAAATCCTATTAGTTTCTTGAAAAGAAAGGCACATACCCATTTTGTTTGTTTACTTAAGACACAGTGCTTGCTCTGAATTCAAGAAAGAGAAGTTCTGAAATAAAACAAACAAAAGTACAGCCCTACATGCTCTTATACACATATTAAGAGAAAACTTGAGGTATATGTGCTCTTTGGGGAAAAGCTAGTCTCATAATAGCTTCAATCTTTTTTTTTTTTTAAACCATATAAAAGTTCAGTCCTACAGACTTTTAAGTAGCAGGTGTTAGAAATAAATCAAAAGCCCCAAAGGGTAAACAACATGTTACCCTTACAACTCTTTGAATGGAATATATCCTCCCCAAAGAGGAAAGTGAGAATTTAGATACATTGCAACTTCACACCTGTGGGATAGAAAATGCAAATGTAAGCTTCCTAAGTGGAGGCCTAGAAAGTTCATCACTGATGAACAAGTCTTAGTATCATAGAATGGGGCCTATTAAAATAGTTGAAGTTGTAAACTGTTGTGCAAGACTGAGGGGAAATGATTGTATTGCCTTGCCAGTTTCAAAGGCACAACTTGCTTCCACTGGTCTTAATATAGAGCCTGACTTCTCTTAATAGTATCTTGTTCAGGCAGTGTTTCTGGGCAACTGTCGTGATTATAATCCAGTCAGTGTTCACTTGTTTCAGTACTTATTGAGCTGCTGTTTGTGCCAGGCACTCTTTTGAGTACTGAGGACAGAGTACAAAGATAATGTACAAAGTCGCAGTCCTCTCATACTTTTTCTTGTAATTGGTATACAGTACCCAATCATGGTCATTAGGTTTTCACTATGCTTTTTATGGAGTGCCCACAGTACATTTGGAAGGAGGAAGCACTCCATTTCCATTCAGTCGTTCAGTCGTGTCCTACTCTTTGGGACCCCATGGACTGCAGCACACCAGGCTTTCCTGTCCATCACCAACACCTGGGTCTTGCTCAAATTCATGTCCATTGAGTTGGTGATGCCATTCAACCACCTCAGCTGGCTTTGGCTTCTGGGAGTCTGGGAGTATGCAGCAGGCCTTTGCCTTGTGTACCAAACTACATGCACTTGGAGAGTGTGTCTCTTCTCTCTCCTGGACCCTGTGCTGTAGAATCGATTGGTGAGACTGAGTATGGTTAAGCCAGGACATGACTCATGCAGAATATGCTGTGGGTATTTGCTATTGGATCTCTGTTTATAGACAGTTTAGTGGAAAACTCAATGTGGTTCTGTCTATGTATTCATTTCTGATTTAGACCAACTCTGTGGTGGCTTTGACATATGGTATTATCAAGGCTGAGGTTGCAATGTCTGATTCCCCACCAAGATCAATCAACTTTAGGAAAAGAACACTTTGGGATTGTGTAAGACCTGTACCCATAAGTAGCCACCCTCTTACTAGTCTGTGCTTAGAGCATGGAAATAGGCAAGAGCCTAGTAAATCTTGCTCAGAACTCAAATCAGTCCCCAGGGTGCACCTTACAGAGGGTAGCACTCTACTTGCTGTTTGCACACCTAGTGTGTGTTATTATGGTGCACGTGCAGTAGGGGTCAGCTCTAAGTGGTATCTGCACTGTTGCTGTTATCATAGAATCGAACATTAATAGGGCACAAGGAAAGACCATATATTTAGTTTCTAATGTAATTTTAATAACCTGTCTGTAGTTATTACTACATCAATATATCTTTGTTCATAGCTGCTAACAGGTATCAAGATGAATTGATTAAATTTTTTTCCTGTTCTATTATTGCCCTGGTAGAAATTTAACTATACACTTGTGATTTAGCTGCCCTGGTAGAAATTTAACTATACACTTGTGATTTAGCTGTATCATTTCAAACTCAGTCTATTTTTTGTATGAATCTATTGAATTTTCAAAATTCCAAACTGATTTTGACTGTTGCACTCACTTTAAAAATAAGATTTATAAGATGAGGCATGTAATAAAAACTGGTTACCATGTAACTGTAACCTTGGGTGGTGGGTTAAACATACAAATATTAACAAAGGGTGTTGAAGATGGTAAGAGAGATCAAAGGAGGAACAAATGGTGGAGTCATCCCTACTCTAATTTTAAAGTAAAAGGCATTGAGAGACAGGGGAAGGAAGGATGGTGAAATGATCAGAGAATTTGGTGGCCTCACTAAGTGTTTTTTGATTCCCTGTAAGACAAATGGGCTTCCCAGGTGGTGCTGGTGATAAAGAACCTGCCTTCCAATGCAGGAGATGCAAGGGGTGCAGGTTCGATCCCTGAATCAGGAAGATCTCCTGGAGAAGGGCATGGCAGCCCACTCTAGTATTCTTGCCTGGAGAATCCCATGGACCAAGGGGCCTGGTGGGCTACAGTCCATGGGATCACAGAGAGTCGGACACGACTAGGCGACTAACACACACACACACACACACACACACACACACACGAGTTTACCACAGTAAGTAACCATCTGTCTTGCATCCATGCTGAGTTGCTTCAGCCGTGTCTGACTCTGTGCCACCCCATGGACTATATAGCCTGCCGGACTCCTCCGTCCATGGGATTCTCCAGACAAAAATACTGGAGTCGGTATGCCAGTCCCTTTTCCAGGGATTCTTCCAACCCAGGAATCGAACCCAGGTTTCCCAAATTGCAGGCGGATTCTTTACTGTCTGAGCCCCTTGGGAAGTTACTTCTGTTAACTATTTCCAAAAGCTTAATGTAAATTTTATTTTGGAAATGCTGCCTTCATTAAAAGATGATGAGGAAGTCATCAAAAGCAGGAAGCTTGTTTTGGTAAACACTCTATGTGTAAGTGTGTATTCTGAAATTTATTATTATTCTTTTGCATGGAGTGTTCAGGAGTCAAGATGTGCAATGAAAAAGGAAAATATCTAATATGTGGGGCTTATCATCTTTGGGGTACCTTCCTTCAATTTTGGCTTTGTGAAGTGTTTTTCACTTTTTCAAATCCTTCCTCTCTTACGCCTCTTATGTTTCTTGGGCGGTCATAATGAAGGACCAGTCATACAGCTTCAGATTTCCTCTGTATGTGGATAAGGCTCAAACTTTCCTTACCTTTAAGGTGGATGCTACCACAAGAATGGATTCATCATCCAAGTTCACTTTGTCCCCAGAGTTTAGTTTCTCCTTTAGGGCCCTGCGTGATTGTATATTGCCTGATTTTCTGAAGATGCCTTCTGTAAACGGCCCGTTTTGATTGATGTAGGAAAGCATATCCTATAGGGAAGGAAAGAAAAGAAAAGTATGGGACGTTTCATATCTACAAGCCCAGAGCACAAGCTTGCTCCTCTTTTGACAGAGCTGTGGTGTATGAGGGTACAGTGCTAGAACTGGACCGAAGTCAATTTGAAATTTTTTCTTCAGTGTCTCTAAATATATTTTCTACCCAACAATCGATTTGGCATTCATACCCTGAAACATTTTAAACACTTGTGTAATCAGACTTTCCGTTTTAGTGAATTTACCGTGTTAAAGGTCTCTGCTTTGAGGCCTTTGTAGATTCACCCTCTCCTCCTTCACCGCTCCTTTCTCATTATTCCCTGTTATAGATGGTCTTCCCTAAGTGTGGAAATCTTTTTGCCATATTCATGCTCCATTTGTGTATTCCCCTTTCAGGGACTGTCCACCCCATTCATTCCTATTTCCTGTATTCCCTCCCCTCAAAATCAGGCTCAATATGCCTCTCCTCCTTCTCTGACCACATTTCTTTCTCATCAGCCTTTCTAGTTCCTTTTTCTGTACTTTAATATCCTCTGCTGTCTGCAGAGTAGAGAGATAACAGATATTGGAGCCAGGTTTTTCAAGGAATGTGGAATCTGTTCTGCTACTTATCCACTGTGAGACTTTAGGCATAGCACATACTTGGGTGAGGCTCTTTTGTTTTTCATTTATGAAGTGGGGGTGATGATAATCATAGCTGCCCCCTAAATTTTCTGTGAAAGACACAGGTCTGGGGTAGTGCTAGCACATAACTTGGATGACAAATTTCTTCATATCTACCATAAAATTCCCTGCATCTAGTATAGTGCTTGGAGAGATAGTGGACAGTGAACAAGTGTTAATGCTTACAGTTCAATGTACTAATTTGATAAAGCACAGTCCAAACTCTGTGGCTTTCTTTTGACACATTCTGTCAGGCTCAAATGATTCATTTTTTGCCAGAGGATGAGTACTTTATGCTTAAACACTAGAGTTACAAATCAAATCCGTGTGAGACATTTTGAGTCATAAGGCGGAGTAGACTCAGCTGAAGGAGACTTGAGACGAGTGTCGACTTCAAGGGAGGAGACCAGGAGACCATATGAGGATGAAGTGGACCCTCAGAGATTCTTACACACAGAGTCTGAAGGAAAGTTACACAGCTCAAAATAGCCTGGAGTTAAAACTCCCCTCCAGGTCCTCCCCACCGTTCTATGCAAAATAAAGAACTCTGTCACCCGAAGAAAAACATGGACATTAGGTTGATTACGCCCAGATCCCAGCTGGTCCCAGCCTCTGGCCGGTCTCCGAAATTCCTTGCCCCAGCTGTGTGAGAGAGAACTGCTCTGAACAACCTTGGCGAACAGGCCCCCTTAGGACAGAGGCTTTCCACATACAGGCCTGTAGATGCTCACTCTTTTCTTGGGGTGGTGCAGCAGCTCACTCCTCTGACTGCTGCCCCTTCTCGCCTCGTTAAAGGTGATCTGTTCCTGTCAAGTGCTGGTCTCATGCTTTCTCCCAACCTCGCCTTCTCTGACTCCCTTACCTTACAGAGTCCATTTTAACTGGCCTGAGCCAGTATAGGTGGGTCTTTGTTGAAATCAGTGGAATGGATGAGAGTACCTTTTCATCTGGTATTTGCCTTGTAACTCTGCAGTACCTAAATCAGACCTTATTCTTTGAAGTAATATTATGAAACTTATCAGACAAAGCCAGACTTCTTCATTTGGGGGTAGATTTGGAAGAGAACACTTGATCTCTCAGAACTCCCCTCCTCAGGAGGGTTACAGAAAACCAAAATAAGACCTACCAGAATTGGGGTGGGCAGGCTGTCGTTATCACATACATCCTCAAGAGGAGCTCCAAAGAGCTGTTTTGGCTTTGTGGGTGGTAGAGGTGGGTGTTGGTTGTCCTCGCGAGTCCTGGAGCTACACCAAAAGGCCCAGGTTTTGACAGAACTCTTGCTAACTGTCTTCTTGTCTGAATCGAATATAGGAGAGAGATTTTCACTAGTAGTAGTTTAGCTTATTTAGCCTGATTTCCACCCCTTAGAGTCAGCAGCATGTTCATTGCAGTGGCTCAAAGAGAGAAACTGAACCATTTGTTATATAGAATTCCCCACATTCTGAAACAGACTAATTGCCTCCTTGTAGTGTTAACATGTTCTTCTTCCCCATATTCTGCAAACCAGTAGTTAAACCTAGAGGCGGGATCAGACTCAGGGTTGATTCTCCCTGTGACAGTGTTCCCCAGACAGTGCTGTCTATTCCCTTTGCCCTGTGTCATGAGGCACTTAACCTGTATCTATACAGGTTTCCTAATGTTCAGTATTATCAGTGGATTCTGGTATCAGATCTCATTTTAAAAGCCAAACATATTTAACATTCAAATCAAGCAGCATTTGGTTATCATTTACTTTTGTAGTAAGTTTCCTCCCTCTGTTCAATTTCCTGTTTGGCTTTCTGAGTACCCAGTCATGCCCAATTTTCTATCATGAAAAGAATCGCCTTTCATGAGACATCCTGCCTGACCCTGCGTTTCAGTCAGCCTCTGGACCTCTTCTCTGGGAGGCCACACCCCTCAGTCAGCTCCAAGGATGACTTCCTGCCCACGGTCCTTGGGAAGTAGTCATTAAATGCAGACTATGTGGTAAGATTACAGGTGGCCATTTTTCTGTAACACCTTCCTCAGCTAACCCAAAGATGAATTTTAACTACCAACAGCCCCTGTCAAAGGAATGCAATGAAGGGCTTTTCCAAGAAAGAGTGATCAGCAATGAAAAATTGAGTTCAAAGTTTCTCGTGCCCAGCTATAAATGTTTTCCTGATATTTGCTCAATAAACCTGCTTAATATTTCCTTAAATAACCTGCTTAAATAGCCAGCTACAGAAGTCAATAGAGGAGCCAAGTTGTAGAAAAATAAACAGAAGAATGTAACCACATGTTTTAAAATGCCCATCCACTTGGCTTTTCTGAGACATAGTGAGTGCATCACCATGTCCATTCAAGTGGGTGAGCCACTTGTGGTGCCGGGTGAGAGAACCAGAAGGCTCCCATTCTGCCTCCTAATGGGATAAGTTACCTGAAGCTCTTTGAGCTTCAGTTTGCTCCAACTTAACATAAATGATGCTACTTACACCTCGCTGGACTACATAACATAATGTACTACTCCGTGCAAGACATGTCACATAGCAGCCTTAATAAAGGTAATTTCCCTCCTTCAAAGGGCCTAAGGCAGCCTAGACATCAGTCAGCTCCCCCACAAGCAGACCCCACCCCCATTCTCCATTTGATTTTGCAGCCTCCAGAAGGTGTGCATTCCTGAAGGAATGTCATCACTTTGCCTTAGGCTCTTCCTGCCTTGACATCATACCGCCATCATTTTAAAAGGAGATGATGAAGAAAGCAAATGCATTCCTAAATTCAGGAAGAGATTCTCCTAATTTATATGTACAAATGTTAAAAGGATACATGTTTATATGGGTTGAGTTGCTTTATGCATCCTGGTTTCCCTGCTCTTAACCTGATTATATTATTTCTAAAACCACCCAAAGGTATTCATGGATTCCAAATGTATTCATTCATTGTTCAGCTTTAATAAGAATGCTCAGGAAGAACGCTCCATCAGTTGCTACAAAGCTATACGTCCAGCTACCCTATGAGCATAGACGGAAAGCAAAATAGACATTAAGCCCTATACTTTTATTTTCAGGCCTAGATGGCCCTTTCGTAATCCTCATTGGTTGGTGTTAGAGTTCTTGTTGGCTCTGTGACCAATAAACGTACATACTGTAGCCACGAAAAGTATGGTGCTCAGTTGTTCAGTCGTGTCCAACTCTTGCAACGCTGTGGACTGTCGCCTATCAGGCTCCTGTCTACGGGATTTCCCGGATAATAATACTGGAGTGGGTTGCCAGGGACTGTTAAACAGGTTAGCTTTATAACTTCATCTTTCTTAAACAATCCTGACAAGATTTAGGTTAGTGTTTCCTCATGGTCAAATTAGGGTTTGAATGTTAAAAAGTGAAATGTTGAAACTTTGTGGGTATAGAATAACAATTATGAGAATAAAAATACTTTAAGTAGAAATTCTCTTCTGGCCCCAATACTTCTTAAGTTAGTGAGACATTTCATTCAGAGGAAGAAATATAAATGGGACAATATTGGAATGGTAGCAGGGTAGCAGGGATAATGAGAGGAAAGATTTAAACAAAAAAAACAAACACATAAATATTTAGTCCAGTTCCATTCGCAGCCTGGCTCTGAAGCAGAATGGAAAGTGAGCTTGCTGTGGAGATAGACTCGAGAGTTCAAGTCTCAGGGGTGGTCCTACGATTGCAGAGGAATAGGACGGGGAGACCACTTTGTCCCTCACAAATTCATCCGAAGAACATTTGAACGCTGAGCAAATTCCACGAAACAACTTCTGAATGCTGGCAGAGGACATCAGGCACCCAGAAAGGCAGCCCATTGTTTTTGAGAGGAGGTAGGACAAAATATAAAAGATAAAAAGGGAGACAAAAGAGGCAGGGACAGAGATCCGTCCTGGGAAGGGAGTCTTAAAAGAGCAGAAGTTTCCAAACACCAGGAAACACTCTCATAGCGGGTCTGTGGGGAGTTTTGGAATCTCAGAGGACAACATAACCGGGAGGAAAAGTAAATATATAAATAAATAAAACCCACAGATTATGTGCCCAACGGCAACTCCCAGCAGAAAAGTAGCCCAGACGCTGGCATCCACCACCAGCAAGTGGGGGCTGAACCTGGAGGCAAGGGCTGCATTGCTTAGAGTAAGGACCGGGCCTGAATGCCCCGAGGGCAATCTGAGGGAGCTAATGTGAGATAGCAACCCGGACTGTGGGATAGCCAGAGAGAGAGAAAGAGAACTGTCCCGAGAAAAGCCCTAACCTAAGACATTGCCAGACATCACCACATACACATGGACATCACCAGATGGTCAACACCGAAATCAGATTGATTATATTCTTTGCAGGCAAAGATGGAGAAGCTCTATACAGTCAGCAAAAACAAGACCAGGAGCTGACTGTGGCTCCTATCATGAACTCCTTATTGCCAAATGCAGACTTCAACTGCAGAAAGCGGGGAAGACCACTAGACCATTCAGGTATGACCTAAATCAAATCCCTGATGACTATAGAGTGGAAGTGAGAAATAGATTTAAGGGACTAAATCTGATAGACAGAGAGCCTGATGAACTATGAACGGAGGTTCGTGACATTGTACAGGAGACAGGGATCAAGAGCATTCCCATGGAAAAGAAATGCAAAAAGGCAGAATGGTTGCCTGAGGAGGCCTGACAAATAGCTGTGAAAAGAAGAGAAGCGAAAAGCAAAGGAGAAAAGGAAAGATATTCCCATTTGAATGCAGAGTTCCAAAGAATAGCCAGGAGAGAGAAGAAAGCCTTCCTCAGCGATCAATGCAAAGAAATAGAGGAAAACAACAGAATGGGAAAGACTAGAGATCTCTTCAAGAAAATTAGAGAGACCAGGGGAACATTACATGCAAAGATGGGTTCAAGAAAGGACAGAAATTGTATGGACCTAACAGAAGCAGAAGATATCAAGAAGACGTGGCAAGAATACACAGAAGAACTGCACAAAGAAGACCTTCATGACCCAGATAATCACAATGGTGTGATCACTCACGTAGAGCCAGACATCCTGGAATGTGAAGTCAAGTGGGCCTTAGAAAGCATCACTTCGAACCGAGCTAGTGGATGTGATGGAATTCCAGTTGAGCTATTTCAAATCCTGAAAGATGATGCTGTGAAAGTGCTGCACTCAATATGTCAACAAATTTGGAAAACTCAGCAGGGGCCACAGGACTGGAAAAGGTCAGTTTTCATTCCAATCCCTAAGAAAGGCAATCCCAAAGAAGGCTCAAACTACCGCACAATTGCACTCATCTCACATGCTAGTAAAGTAATGCTCAAAATTCTCCAAGCCAGGCTTCAGCAATATGTGAGCTGAGAACTTCCAGATATCCAAGCTGGTTTTGAAAAGGCACAGGAACCAGAGATCAAATTGCCAGTATCCAGTGGATCATCGAAAAAGCAAGAGAGTTCCAGAAAAACATCTATTTCTGCTTTATTGACTATGCCAAAGCCTTCGAGCGTGTGGATGACGCTCGAATAAACTGTGGAAAATTCTGAAGTAGTTGGGAATACCAGACCACCTGACCTGCCTCTTGAGAAACCTGTATGCAGGTCAGGAAGCAACAGTTAGAACTAGACACGGAACAACAGACTGGTTCCAAATAGGAAAAGGAGTACGTCAAGGCTGTACATTGTCACCCTGCTTATTTAACTTATATGCAGAGTACATCATGAGAAACGCTGGGCTGGAAGAAGCACAAGCTGGAATCAAGATTGCCAGGAGAAATATCAATAACCTCAGATATGCAGATGACACCACCCTTATGGCAGAGGGTGAAGAGGAACTAAAAAGCCGCTTGATGAAAGTGAAAGAGGAGAGTGAAAAAGTTGGCTTAAAGCTCAACATTCAGAAAACTAAGATCATGGCATCTGGTCCCATCACCTCATGGGAAATAGGTGGGGAGACAGTGGAAACAGTGTCATACTTTATTTTTTGGGGCTCCAAAATCACTGCGGATGGTGACTGCAGTCATGAAATTAAAAGACGCTTACTCCTTGGAAGGAAAGTTATGACCAACCTAGATAGCACATTAAAAAGCAGAGACATTACCTTGCCAACAAAGGTCCGTCTGGTCAAGGCTATGGTTTTTCCAGTGGTCATGTATGGATGTGAGAGTTGTACTGTGAAGAAAGCTGAGTGCTGAAAAATTGATGCTTTTTGACTGTGATGTTGGAGAAGACACTTGAGAGTCCCTTGGACTGCAAGGAGATCCAACCAGTCCATCCTAAAGGAGATCAGTCCTGGGTGTTCATTGGAAGGACTGATGCTGAAGCTGAAACTCCAGTACTTTGGCCACCTCATGTAAAGAGTCGACTCACTGGAAAAGACTGTGATGCCGGAGGGATTGGGGGCAGGAGGAGAAGGGAACGACAAAGGATGAGATGGCCAATGGCATCACCGACTCCCTGGGCATGAGTTTGAGTAAACTGTGGAAGTTGGTGATGCACAGGGAATTTTGGCGTACTGCGATTCATGGGCTTGCAAAGGGTCGGACACGACTGAGTTCCTGAACTGCACTGAAGACATTTCCGCCATGCTCACAGAACAAAGGACTGAGCAAGTACCAGAGGAGAGCTAGCTGGCTGTGGTCTGGCCCATCCCCTGCCGGAGACAGGGGGCAAGTGGGGGGCAGCAGAGCCTGAAAGGGCAATCTCGGCCCCAGAGAGGCATCCTCTACCAAACTGCAAGCAGACTCCCAGTTGCTAACAAAGTCTTCCTGGGATACTCGACGGTTGACATCCGTCAGGAGGGTCACAGCCAGAGATCAGCTCCCCAGAGGACACACAGGACACACCTGAGATGGGCGCGCCCGATGCCACCGAGGAAACCGAGCGGCTGAGACCGGGGAGGTGATAAGATGAGCCCGCACCTGGGGTGACTGCACTCGTCAAGCACCTGTTCGCCTGAGCTGCTCGGACCTGGGATGGGCACAAAACGCAGGCCCAACCGAGTCTGTGCCTTTGTGGAGTACCCGAGAACCTGAACCTGAGCGACTTAGACCTGCGAAGTGCATGTAACCCAGGGCCTGCTCCCTGCAGAGCAACCTGGAGCCTGAGCAGTGTAGACAGGGAAAGCACACACGCTGTGAGCGGGGGCAAACCCAGTGTGGCCGAGACGCTGCGAGCACTCCCCACACACACCAGTGACATTTGTTTGCAGTGCCCCTCCCTCCCCACAGCACGACTGAATAAGTGAGCCTAAATAAGTGACCGCCTCCGTCCCCCTGTGTCAGGGTGGAAATCAGACACTGAAGAGACCTGCAAACAGAAGAAACTAAAATAAACAGAGGGAACTGCTTTGGAAGTGACAGGTGCAACAGTTTAAAACCCTGTAGTTAACACCAACTACTTTGGAAGAGGCCTATAGATCTTGAGAAGTATAAGCTGGATCAAGGAACTATCTGAAACTGAACTAACCCCACGCTGCCCACAGCAGCTCCAGAGAAATTCCTAGATATAGTTTTACTATTATCATTTAAAAATTTTTTTAAGTTTTTTTTCAATTTTTAAGTCCTCTATTACTCCTTTAGTTTTCATTTTTATAACCTACTATTACCTTGAAAGAAAAGACCCTATTTTTAAAACAAACTTCATATATATTTATTATAATTTTTGTGACTTTGTTTTTTTTAGTATTGTATTTTTAAGAATCTAACCTCTACTCTAGATTTTTTTTTTACTCTAGATTTTTAATCTTTGCTTTTTGATATTTGTTATCAATTTTGTACTTTTAAGAACCCAGTCTTCAGTACCCATTTTTTTTGGGAGTGAGATGACTGGCTTGATTGCTCTCTCCCCATTTTGACTCTGCTTTTTCTCCACCAGGTCGCCTCTATCTCCTCCCTCCCCCTTCTCTTCCCTACCCAACTCTGTGAATCTCTGTGTGTTCAGGGCTGTGGAGAACACTTAGGGAACTGATTCCTGGCTGGATCTGTCTCTCTCCTTTTGATTCCCCCTTTTATCCTCCTGGCCACCTCTGTCTCCTTCCTCCCTCTTCTCTTCTCTGTGTAAGTCCGTGAACACCTCTGAGGCATCCAGACTGTGGAGAGCACATAGGAAAGTGATTACTGGCTAGCTTGCTTTCTCCCCTTTGGATTCCCTCTCTTCTCCTCCTGGTCACCTCTATCTCCTTCCTCCCTCTTCTCTCCTCCATGTAACTCTGTGAACCTCTCTGGGTGTCCCTCACTATGGTGAACCTTTTCATCATTAACTTAGATGTTTTATCACCAGTGCTGTATAGATAGAGAAGTCTTGAGGCTACTGTAAGAATAAGACTGGAAACCAGAGGCAGGAGGCTTAAGTCCAAAAACTGAGAACACCAGAGAACTCCTGACTCCAGGGAACATTAATCGATAAGAGCTCATCCAAAAGCCTCCCTACCTACACTGAAACCAAGCACCACCCAAGGGCCAACAAGTTCTAGAGAAAGACATACCATGCAAATTCTCCAGCAACACAGGAATATAGCCCTGAGCTTCAATATACAGGCTCCCCAAAGTCACACCAAACCCATAGACATCTCAAAACTCATGACTGGACACTTCATTGCACTCCAGAGAGAAGAAATCCAGCTCCACCCACCAGAACACTGACTCAAGCTTCCCTAACAAGGAAACCTTGACAAGCCACCCGTCCAACCCCACCCACAGAGAGGAAAGGCCACCCCAAACACAGCAATCTAAACAAGATGAAGAGGCAGAGAAATACTCAGCAGGTAAAGGAACATGATAAATGCCCACCAAACCAAACAAAAGAGGAGGAGATAGGGAGTCTACCTCAAAAAGAATTCAGAATAATGGTAGTAAAAAAAATCCAAAATCTTGAAAATAAAACAGAGTTACAGATAAATAGCCTGGAGACAAGGATTGATAAGGTGCAAGAAATGTTTAACAAGGACCTAGAAGAAATAAAAAAGTCAATCAATAATGAATAATGGAATAAATGAGATCAAAAACACTCTGGAGGGAACCAACAGTAGAATAACAAAGACAGAAGATAGGATAAGTGATGTAGAAGGTAGAATGGTAGAAATAAATGAAGCAGAGAGGAAAAAAGGAAAAAGAATTAAAAGAAATGAGGACAACCTCAGAGACCTCTGGGACAATGTGAAACACCCCAACATTCGAATCATAGGAGTCCTAGAAGAAGAAGACAAAAAGAAAGGCCATGAGAAAATATTTCAGGAGATAATAGTTGAAAACTGCCCTAAAATGGTGAAGGAAACAGTCACACAAGTCCAAGAAACCCAGAGAGTCCCAAACAGGATAAACCCAAGGTGAAATACCCTAAGACACATATTAATCAGCTTAACAAAGATCAAACACAAAGAACAAATATTAAAAGCAGCAAGGGAGAAACAACATATAACACACAAGGGGATTCCCGTAAGGATAACAGCTGATCTTTCAATAGAAACTCTTCGGGCCAGTAGGGAATGGCAGGACATACTTAAAGTGATGAAAGAAAAAAACCTACAACCCAGATTACTGTACCCAGCAAGGATCTCACTCAAATATGAAGAAGCAATCAAAAGCTTTACAGACAAGCAAAAGCTGAGAGAATTTTACACCACCAAACCAGCTCTTCAACAAATGCTAAAGGATCTTCTCTAGACAGGAAACACAGAAAGGGTGTATAAACTCGGACTCAAAACAATAAAGTAAATGGCAATGGGCTCATACTTATCAATAATTACCTTAAATGTAAATGGGTTGAATGCCCCAACCAAAGGACAAAGACTGGCTGAATGGATACAAAAACAAGACCACTATATATGTTGTCTACAAGAGACCCACCTCAAGACAAGGGACACATACAGACTGAAAGTGAAGGGCTGGATAAAGATATTCCATGCAAATGGAGACCAAAAGAAAGCAGGAGTAGCAATACTCATCTCAGATAAAATAGACTTTAAAATAAAGTCTGTGAAAAGAGACAAAGGACACTACATAATGATCAAGGGATCAATCTAAGAAGATATAACAATTATAAATATATATGTACCCAAGATAGGAGCACAACAATATGTAAAAAATGTTAACAAGTGTGAAAGGAGAAATTAACAGTAACACAATAATAGTGGGAGACTTTAATACCCCAATCACACCTATGGATAGATGAACTGAACAGAAAATTAACAAGGAAACACAAACTTTAAATGATAAAATGGACCACTTAGACCTAATTGATACGTATAGGACATTTCACCCCAAAACAATGAATTTCACCTTTTTCTCAAGTGCACACGGAACCTTCTCCAGGATAGATCACATCCTGGGCCATAAATCTAGCCTTGGTAAATTCAAAAAAACTGAAATCATTCCAAGCATCTTTTCTGACCACAGTGCAGTAAGATTAGATGTCAATTACAGGAGAAAAGCTATTAAAAATGCCAACATAGGGAGGCTGAACAACATGCTTCTGAATAACCAACAAATCATAGAAGAAATTAAAAAAGAAATCAAAATATGCATAGAAATGAATGAAAATGAAAACACAACCACCCAAACCCTATAGGACACTATAAAAGCAGTGCTAATGGGAAGGTTCATAACAATACGGGGTTACCCCAAGAAACAAGAAAAAGGTCAAATAAATAACCTAACTCTACACCTAAAGCAAGTAGAAAAGGAAGAAATGAAGAACCCCAGGGTTAGTAGAAGGAAATAAATCTTAAAATTAGGGCAGAAATAAATGCAAAAGAAACAAAAGAGACCATGGCAAAAATCAACAAAGCTAAAAGCTGGTTCTTGGAGAAGATAAATAAAATTAACAAACCATTAGCCAGATTCATCAAGAAACAAAGGGAGAAGAATCAAATCAACAAAATTAGAAATGAAAATGGAGAGATCACAACAGACAACACAGAAATACACAGGATCATAAGAGACTACTATCAGCAACTATATGCCAATAAAATGGACAACGTGGAAGAAATGGAAAAATTCTTAGAAAAGCATAATTTTCCAAAACTGAACCAGGAAGAAACAGAAGATCTTAACAGACCCATCACAAGCACAGAAATCGAAACCATAACCAGAAATCTTCCAACAAACAAAAGCCCAGGACCAGATGGCTTCACAGCTGAATTCTACCAAAAATTTAGAGAAGAGCTAACACCTATTTTACTCAAACTCTTCCAGAAAATTGCAGAGGAAGGTAAACTTCCAAACTCATTCTATGAGGCCACCAGAACCCTAGTACCAAAACCTGACAAAGATGCCACAAAAAAAGAAAACTACAGGCCAATATCACTGATGAACATAGATGCAAAAATCCTTAACAAAATTCTAGCAGACAGAATCCAACAACATAGTAAAAAGATCATACTTCATGACCAAGTAGGCTTTATCCCAGGGATGCAAGGATTCTTCAATATCCACAAATCAATCAATGTAATACAGCACATTAACACATTGAAAGTTAAAAACCATATGGTTATCTCAATAGATGCAGAGAAATCCTTTGACAAAATTCAATATTCATTTATGATAAAAAAAAAAAACAACAAACTCTCCAGAAGTCAGGAATAGAAGGAACATACCTCAACATAATAAAAGCTATATATGACAAACCCACAGCAAACATTACCCTCAATGGCGAAAAATTCAAAGCATTTCCCCTAAAGTCAGGAACAAGACAAGGGTGCCCACTCTCACCACTACTATTCAACATAGTTTTGGAAGTTTTGGCCACAGCAATCAGAGCAGAAAAAGAAAAGGAATCCAGATTGGAAAAGAAAAAGTAAAACTCTCACTGTTTGCAGATGACATCATCCTCTATATAGAAAACCCTAAAGACTCCACCGGAAAATTACTAGAACTAATCCATGAATACAGTAAAGTTGCAGGATATAAAATTAACACACAGAAATCCCTTGCATTCCTATACACTAACAATGAGAAAACAGAGAAATTAAGGAAACAATTCTATTCACCATTGTAACGAAAAGAATAAAATACTTAGGAATATATCTACCTAAAGAAACAAAAAACCTATATATAGAAAACTGTAAAGCACTGATGAAAGAAATCAAAGATGACACAAAAAGATAGAGAAATATACCATGTTTGTGAATTGGGAGAATCAATATAGTGAAAATGAGTATACTACCCAAAGCAATCTGTAGATTCAATGCAATCCCTATCAAGCGAACAATGGTATTTTTCAAAGAACTAGAACAAATAATTTCACAATTTGTATGGAAATACAAAAAACCTCAAATAGCCAAAGCAATCTTGAGAAAGAAGAATGGGACTGGGGGAATCAACCTTCCTGACTTAAGGCTGTACTACAAAGCCACAGTCATCAAGACAGTATGGTATTGGCACAAAGACAGAAATACAGATCAATGGAACAGAATAGAAATCCCAGAGATAAATCCACGCACCTATGGACACCTTATGTTTGACAAAGTAGGCAAGAATATACAAGGGAGAAAAGACAATCTCTTTAACAAGTGGTGCTGGGAAAACTGGTCAACCACTTGTAAAAGAATGAAACTAGAACACTTTCTAACACCATACAGAAAAATAAACTCAAAATGGATCAAAGATCTAAATGTAAGACCAGAAACTATAAAACTCCTAGAGGAAAACATAGGCAAAACACTCTCTGACATGAATCACAGCAGGATCCTCTATGACCCACCTCCCAGAATATTGGAAATAAAAGCAAAACTAAACAAATGGGACCTAATGAAACTTAAAAGCTTTTGCACTACAAAGGAAACTATAAGTAAGGTGAAAAGACAGCCCTCAGAATGGGAGAAAATAATAGCAAATGAAGCAACTGACAAAAGCTTAATCTCAAAAATATACAAGCAACTCCTGAGGCTCAATTCCAGAAAAATAAATGACCCAATCAAAAAATGGGCCAAAGAACTAAACAGACATTTCTCCAAAGAAGACATACAGATGGCTAACAAACACATGAAAAGATGCTCAACATCACTCATTATCAGAGAAATGCAAATCAAAACCACAATGAGGTACCATTTCACGCCAGTCAGGATGGCTGCTATCCAAAAGTCTACAAGCAATAAATGCTGGAAAGGGTATGGAGAGAAAGGAACCCTCTTACACTGTTGGTGGGAATGCAAACTAGTACAGCCACTATGGAGAATAGTGTGGAGATTTCTTAAAAAAAACTGGAAATAGAACTGCCATATGACCCAGCAATCCCACTCCTGGGCAATACACACTGAGGAAACCGGAATAGAAAGAGACACGTGTACCCCAACGTTCATTGCAGCACTGTTTATAATAGCCAGGACATGGACGCAACCTAGATGTCCATCAGCAGACAAATGGATAAGAAAGCTGTGGTACATATACACAATGAATATTACTCAGCCATTAAAAAGAGTACATTTGAGTCAGTTCTAATGAGGTGGATGAAACTGGAGCCTATTATACAAAGTGAAGTAAACCAGAAAGAAAAACACCAATACAGTATACTAACCATATGTATCGAATTTAGAAGGATGGTAATGATAACCTTATATGTGAGACAGCAAGAGAGACACAGATGTATAGAACAGTCTTTGGACTCTGTGGGAGATGGAGAGGGTGGGATGATTTGAGAGAAGAGCATTGAATCATGTAAATTATCATATGTGAAACAGATCACCAGCCCAGGTTCGATGCATGAGACTGGGTGCTCAGGGCTGGTGCACTGGGAAGACCCAGAGGGATGGGATGGGGAGGGAGCTGGGAGGGGGGTTCAAGATGGGGAACACATGTACACCCATGGCTGATTCATTTCAATGTATGGCAAAACCACTGCAATATTGTAAAGTAATTAGCCTCCAAATAAATAAATTTAAAAAAAAGAAAAAAGATTGCCAGGAGAAATGTCAATAACCTCAGACATGCAGATGACACCACCCTTATGGCAGAAAGCGAAGAACTAAAGAACTTCTTGATGAAAGTGAAAGAGGAGAGTGAAAAAGTTGGCTTAAAACTCAACATTCCGAAAGCTAAGATCATGGCATCTAGGCCCATTACTTCACAGCAAATAGACAGGTAAACAGTGGAAACATTGACAGACTTTATGATTTTGCATGCCAAAATCATAGTAGATGGTGACTGCAGCCATGAAATTAAAAGATGCTTGCTCCTTGGAAGAAAAGTTATGACCAACCAAACAGCATATTAAAAAACAGAGACATTACTCTGCCAACAAAGGTCCGTCTAGTCAAAGCTATGGTTTTTCAAGTAGTCATGAATGTATGTGAGAGTTGGACTATAAAGAAAGCTGAGCACTGAAGAATTGATGCTTTTGCACTGTGCTTTTGGAGAAGACTCCTCAGAGTCCCTTGGACAGCAAGGAGAACCAACCCATCCATCCTAAAGGAAATCAGTCCTAAATGTTCATTGGAAGGACTGTTGCTGAAGATGCAATGTCAATACTTTGGCCATGTGATGCAAAGAACCGTCTCATTTGAAAAGACCCTGATCCTGGCAAAGATTGAAGGCAGATGAGAAGGGGCAACAGAGGATGAAATGGTTGGATGGCATCACTGGCTTGATGGACATAGGTTTGAGTAAACTCTGGGTGTTCATCATGGACAGGGAGGCCTGGTGTGTTGCAGTCCATGGGGTCACAAAGAGCCGGACATGACTGAGCGACTGAGCTGAACTGAACTGAACTGAAGAATGTTGTTTAGGTTTTTTTTTTTTTTTAACAATGTTGTTTAGTTTTTATTGCTATTTTTGTCTTCTGTGAAAGTTTCGTTTCTTTTCTTAATGCTTTATTTTATATTGGAGTATAACTGGTTAGTAATGTTGTGTCAGCTTCTATTGTACAGCAAAGTGATTCAATTATACATATATCTATTCTTTTTCAAATTCTTTCCCCATTTAGGTTCTTACAGAGTATTCAGCAGAGTTCCCTGTAGTGTAGAGTAGGTACGTGTTGGTTATCCATTTTAAATAGAGCAGTGTGTATATGTCAATCCCAAACATACCTAACTTATATATGTCTTTTATTATAAGTCACTTTAAATCAGTGTGGAAAGTAATCAGAATGAACATTTTACTAATGATAACATTAATTAGTGAAATATTCATTAGGCACAATACCAGACATTTGAACACAAGTGTCTTAAGATTTCTCTCCCCTTGAAAATCAAAAGGATAGGAAAATATTAAGTAAAATAGTCTTCCCCCAAACAGAACTAGCACATTCAGTTTACTGACCGGAAAAACAAGGATGTTAATAACTATATTGCAGGACTCTAAGTTAAACTAGTTAAAACTGAATATTAGATTTTCTATAAATAGATGTTAGACCAAGGTGCTTGCTAACTTATCTTCTCTGCTTGTAGACTATATGCAAGAGCATTTGGACTTTAATAATTACAAAATACACTAAGAGAAAATTAATTTTGCTAGCAAATAGCAAATGTTTTAGTTACTGTTCTTTTTGAAATATATTTTCTTCAATAAATATACCAATGTAAAAACAAAAGAGTTCAAGTCTAACCAGAATGCCCAAGGCCACTTCAGCCTAAGCCCAGAATAGATTCTAGGTCTTCTCTAAGCCACACAGTCATCTAAACACCTCCTGTGAGGTGCCCGAGATGCTGGACAAAATCTTGGGATGGGGAACGTGTGTTCCCAGGCCATAAGAAGCTCATGTTCTAATAAGATACATAGATGTGTGTGTGTGTGTGTGTGTGTGTGTGTGTGTGTGTGTGTGTGTGTTTAAGTTGTTCAGTCTTGCCCAACTCTTTGTGATCCCATGGACTGTAGGCTGCCAGGCTCCTCTGTCAGTGGGATTCTCCAGGCAAGAATATTGGTGTGACTGATAGCCATTCCCTTTGCCAAGGGATCTTCCTGACCCAGGGGTCAAACTCAGGTCTCCTGTGTTGTAGGCAGATGCTTTACCATTTAAGCCACCAGCAAAGTCCACACAGATGTGTACCTACAGAATTATATGTAGGAAGTGCTATGCTGTCTACCTAGAGGAATTTAAAAAAAAAAAAAAAAAAAACCTTCCTAGAAGTGAATTGGGTCTTGATTTCAGACCTTTGGGGTTTCTCTGGGCTTGATTCTGGGTGGAATTGGTGCCTGCCTATACTGCCCTCCAGCCCCCCATGGAGAACTGGCTGTACGTTGTTTGTTTTCAGGAGTAGAGACGAGAGCCAGGAGAAGCCACTTGTAGGAAAGGAAGGGGCTCACCTTTCCCATGCTCATCCCTGGCTTGGTTCTTGGCTGAGCGCCTGGGTTTCAGGATAAACTGGTCTTGAATCTCTTGGGACCCCTCCAGGAAGTCCTCCTGGAGGGCAGAAGCAGAAGTGGAGTCCTCCAGTCCCTGCTGCAGCAGCCCAGTAGCTGGAACACTGCTCATTTTAATTCCATAGGGATGTTCATGACCTATATGGAGAAAAATGTAAATATAGATTCAGACCGATAGTGATGTGTGTGATCAAACCTACCTTACTGTGAGCTAGTGTGCCACACTGGTGTGACTGCTGACCTTAAGGTGCTTCTGGGTAGAGAAGGCTGTGACTCCCAAGTAAGCATAATATGCACTCTCACGGGGACATGCTGCAAAAAGCAGGTGCCCAAGCCGAAAAGTTTAAACCATAACAAGAAAAATGTTTTTAGACACCTTTTTTGGCCTGGAAGGTATATATTCATCAGTGAATTGCACACTATTGACTTTCATTGCGTTTCCATCTGAGAATATTTATGTCCTTCTAGTTTCTGTCTTGGAGAAGGCAATGGCACCCCACTCCAGTACTCTTGCCTGGAAAATCCCATGGACAGAGGGGTCTGGTAGGCTGCAGTCCATGGGTTGCTAAGAGTCGGACACAACTGAGCGACTTCACTTTCACTTTTCACTTTCATGCATTGGAGAAGGAAGTGGCAACTCACTCCAGTGCTCTTGCCTGGAGAATCCCAGGGATGGCAGAGCCTGGTGGGCTGCCGTCTATGGGGTCGCACAGAGTCGGACACGACTGATGCGACTTAGCAGCAGCAGCAGCAGTTTCTGCCTTGACACTTACTATACCTGTACATCTTAGGCAAAGTGCTAACTTTAACATTCCTCCTTTGAAACACTGACCCTCACACATAGACTCATAAGGATCAAAGTAAATATATTAATAAGCATTGGTGCTTAATATTTTTAAAACAATCGGACTCTGTATGTTAAGAATTGCTCTGATCAGTGTTCTGCCACACATGTCAGTTTAACCGATTTTCCATTTCCTTTTGTCAGTTCAGTAGGCAGAGTGCAGTGAGGTGGTTTGGTGAATGTTTCCCTCCCACTACTGCTTCCCTCTAAGGGGTTTCCTATGAGGCAGTGATCAGAGACAAGCCTGCATGGCCGAGAAAACCCAGACGTAAAGTGCAAAACAGTGTTTACAGAGTGGAAAACCACACCAGAAATCATTGGGAGTTGCCTGCCTGCCAAGTGATTTGTTTTGCTCTTTCATGCTGTAAATTGCTTCCTCTCCATAGACTTCTCTAAGGCCCTGTGCTGTCCGGTGGATTCCATCTTTAAAGAATTGCATGAAGGCTCCTTTTCTTTTGTTTCTGATTCGTTAAATGCAGCTGGAGTTCTTGCTTTTGCTTTACATCTGGCATAAAAACAATGTCAGTGCTCTATTCAGAACAAGAATCACAGCGACTTCCATCCTTTAAGGCAAAAGAAGCTTCTGTGAGAGTAATAAAATACAACCAAGTCACCAGGATAACCAGGAGCTAATCCATAATTGTGAGCTGAGAACATGTTAACAAATGCATTCAGAATGACTGCTGAGGCAGCATCATGAAAGGCAGCCTCTCAGGAGTCTTTAGAGCCAGCCATGGTGTCTGAAGCTGTTCGAAGCTTAAAAGTTGTCATCTACATTGTTTTATTTAAATTAATGCATTTTATTAAACTAAATATGTTTATTCAATTTTTTTCACTTTACTGCTGACTGACTTTTACAAGGATGTCAACAAGGCAAGAAAAACATGTGAAATGGGTGAGGTGATTTTTGTCTTCAGCTTTATACTTGGTGACTCCATGTGGTCTAAGACTGGGAATATACATATCAAAGAAAAAACATAGTTGTTTAGATTCTCCAGACCACTTGAAAATGTTCCTCAGATCACTTGAAAGAATAATAGACTCAAAAAAAAAAAAAAAAAAAGAAAGAGTAATAGACTCACAGGATTGTTGAACAGATGAAAAAAGTTAAAAAAAGATTCTGTAAGAGGAAGTGCTCTAAGATTTCTAGCAGAAGTCATTGTCACCATTACTATATTGCAAGTTCTACTCTAGATTTTGTCTTTTCCCTTGTTTTAATCCCTCCTTTTTTCACTTACCACCCTGACAGATTTGCTCATCCAAGAATGTGCATTATTATTTCTAGTTAACTTGCTATGATAACTATTTTAGGAAAGATGTAGTCTATTTATCAAAAATTTCAAGAGCAGTGCTAGGGAACTCAGCTTGAGAAACAGCAAAGTTACATGCAGATGGTTTAGTCAGTGAAGAATCTAAGAGTCTGAGTGTGATTACTTCATTTTCTTTATGATACTTTTCTTTATGAGAAAAGCTTTGGGCACAGAGTAGGTATTAAATAAATGTACTTGAAGTCAGAGGCATGGCTGGATTTTAGAAGATTATCACAAAATAGAGACTACTTAGTAGTTAGAAAATGGAACTGAGAACATCAAGACTGGAATATGAAAAATAATGTATGAGCAAAAGAAATTCCCGGTTGTGTTGCTTTCATATCTAAGTGAGTAAATAAAGAGTAATTGTTTTCAAGACAACTCTGTTTGTCAAGTGGAAAAAGTAAAGAAGAAAAATTCACACTGCTGTCCCCAAATAGACCATAAGCTGCTGCCTGAAGACATGCTATCTGTGCTTGGGATAGAGCAGGTGCTTAGAATTATTTAACACACGTATAAATGAATACCGCAAGAGATTTTCAGTTTAAGTGCATTTAAGCATTTAAGCTTATCAACCATTACTTTGAGACCTTAAAGTTACAATTTGGAACCCAACCAACTCCATCTTAGGTTTTCCCTGACACTTACCAGTAAGTGGATATGAGGCCTTTTTCGTGCCAGAACTGATCCACAACTGGTAATCTTTCTCAGAGCCCTTGGAAACAAAAAGAACTATGTGTCACAGCAAATCTTCCTAGTAGGCACTTGAAGAACTCATTTCCTTAGCATTTCTATACTTTCAAAAGGAGAATTAGGGCCAGTATAAGTGCTGTTTGGCCCGTGGGAGTGGCAAACATTTTTGAGTTAACAATGCAGATTCCAGTAACCCCTGTCCCTCTCTCAGAGCCTCCAGTGGACCATTTGAGATTCTCGTCCTTTTTGATAAAGGGTGAGGATCTGTGGAACCACAGTACAGTCAGTTAGCCTCTCACTTTGTGGGTGGTTCATAGTATAAAAAAATCATGGTAATTTTAAATAAAATTATAAATAAATATATAAATAAAATGTATAAATTATAAATAAAAATAATTTTAAAAACTTCTCTTCACCATGGAAGAGAAGTCTAATCTCAAGAATCCTGCTTTCTGCTGTTTTGAGGCTCCTTGGAGAATGCTGGCTTTTGCCTTAAAAGGCCCCTGCCCAGTCAGACGTGTTGTCCAGAAAGCCACATAGCTCTGCCATGACTGTTCCTGAACAAAGTAGAACTTGAAAGGAGGCATTAGCTCAGCAACCATTAACAAAATGAGACAGATGCCCAAGAGGCCTTCAGTAGATGGCAGCCTACTGGCTGTGATGTAGGCAAGCACCACTCAAGGCAGAGAAGGGACAAGGACTCTAACCTGAAGAATGAGTCAGATGTAGAAAAGAGTTTCTTCCAGCAGAATCACTGCCTAAGAAGACTGAATGTCCCATTTGAAACAAGTTTAAATTATGAAGACTGCTAAATTGAAGAGCCCTCCAGGAGAGGATAAAGCAAAAAATGTTTGAAATAGAGTTGTTGGTGATAGGTAATAGATACTATGCTTACCTTTGACTCCTGATTAAAAGTCACAGCCTTGCCATGAAGGAAGCAAAGTCCCAGGTATGGAAGCAATCACACACACAAACACACACATATAACTAAATAGGCTCAAAATTGTATTGCAAATAAGAAATGAGAGAGCAGATAAAAATCTTTTCTTTTAAGGTAAAAATTGGAAAAACTATGATGGAATCCCTTAAATCAGGCATATGTATTTGGCAAATGACCCTAGTTATTCACTGAAATAGAAATTTTTTGTCTAGTGAGATGGATCACTTTGATTTCCTTTGATTAAGCAAAGGAAAGTTACAAAAATGAAATAAAATGAGTTCTAACATTAATTAGTCTCACCAGCCTTATCCCTAAAGCCAGTTTCTTCTAAGATTTAATTCTCATTCAGGGCATATATATCATATAGATTAGAAGTCAGTGCAGAGGGGTGATGTACTTAATGCATATGAATTCAATTTTATTTAAAATGTATTACTAAATTATATTTTTACAGAAATCTTGATGTCTTATACCAAATTCTGGATGCCTTGAGGTTTTAAGGGGCTTTACTATACCATTGAGAAACATAAATACAAATATTGTAATTATGTCATATCACAATAGCAAGACATTTTCACTCCAGTATTCTTGCCTGGAAAATTCGATAGACAGAGGAGCCTGGTGGGCTACAGTCCATGAGCTCTCAAAGAGTCGGACACGACTAAGTGACCAACACACACATAGGTTATTAATATAGTTTGGCTGCCTTCAGTTTCTACATTTAATGAGACAAAATATGACTTACTTATCTGAAATAATCAGCTATCTTATGATGATAGATACATTACACACAAACACAGACACACACACACACATACAAATCTCAAAAATCAAAGTTGGTTTTTTAACTAAAAATAACTTGCTGGTAACTTACAGTTATTCCCAGCTTAGAAAGTGACATGTTGATAACATCATTCACTGTGTCTGAATTTGTCACTGTTACAGTAACAGACTGCAAAAAAGAAGCGAGAAAAGCTGCTGTAAATTAAACATTTTTAAACAAGTGAGTAAATAATTATTGTTAAATTATTATCTATATTCTAAAGGCAAAGCTTATAATTCAGGTAATGACAAAGTAAAATGCTTGTGTATAGAATATAAGCCCCTAATTATAATCTATTTCCATTCCTTTATATAACATGAAGCTAGTAGAAAGCATTCCAGTAAAACAAATATTTCTGCTAAAGGATTTGAGGCACACAAAATATAATAGCCTAACAAGAAATAGAAAGACTGAGAATTCCACAAGGGCACATAGGCTGACCCTCAGCACCTTAAGGCTGTTTCCATAATGGAGGAAAAATAGTTTAAAAAAAAGTACCATCTCGGTGTTCCTGAGTTGTGCTGTTATAATATGGATTTATTTCTTTGCCATTACACAGTCAGTTTTAGTAAAATTAGAATGAGAACTGGTTATTAAAGATGTTTTTAAAAACAAAACTACTATTCAGTGATTACTTTCTTTCTTTCAGGTGTCATGATTACTAAGATTTTCATGATTGAAATCTAATGAATCAATTAAATAAAACTAATCTAGGAAATGAGATTGAAAATTTTAAAAATTTAAGTTCCATTCTAAACTCTGTCAGTGAACAGGGTGATTATTATAGCTCTTGGCCACACAACACATTAAAAAATTCTCCATAAAAATAGGAAGACAAGTCATAGAAAATTAATATAAGATAATAATGACTAAAATTTCTCAAACTTGGTGAAAGACATAAATGTATAAATTCAAGAAGTTCAGAAAATACCAAACAGGTAGATTAAAAGAAAACCATGCTTTGACACTTCATAGCCACACAGCTAAAAACCAAAAATAAAGAGAAGATCTTGAGAGCAGCTGAAGAAAAATGACAAGTCACATACAGAGGGTTGATGTTGGAGTGAGCACAGAGTACTCATCAGAAAACATAGAGACTGAAAGTGAAACATCTTTACAGTGTTGAAAGGAAAATATTTGCAAACAAAATTCTATATCCAGCAAAAATACCCTTGAAGAGTGAAGGTGAAATAAGGACATTTCAGGTGAAAGAAACTAAGAAAATCTGTTGGTACCAGATATGTACAAGAAAAGTTAAGGAAAGTTCTCCAGGATGAAATGAAGTACTAGAAGGAAACTTGAATCTTCAGGAATGAAGAACATTAGAAATGTTTATTTTGTGTAAATTGTACATAAATAAAGTTGATTTTTCAAAATTTCTAGGTGAAAAATTCTGAATATTACCCATTGTCACAAATTAATGTAGGCAGAGATGAAACTGTGCTTTGCAACCGGAGAACCCTCTAGTTGCAGCTCTTGCCGGCATTGCATTTACCTGGTGCTCAGGAACAGATGGGGATTTTGCCTGGCTTTGCTCTTGGCCAGGAAATAACTGTCTTAAATGACTTCCTTTTTCTACCTTCAAATACTGTTTTATGTCATCTAGAGTTACTGTAAACTACAGTAGAACAAAGTATCATAAAAAAAATATCCAGAATATCTTTTCATCACAAATGTCTAGGCTACTGCACTACACTTTCAGAAATCAAATTACATGCAAAAAACTGGGGTTAATGGTATGATCCCCCCTCCCCCACCAGGTAGCATAAGCAAAATAAGGTAGAGATATGCTGATCCTTTGAAAGTATCATCCCTTTTGGCTCAGTTCTATCCAGACATTCCTCAGAATGAAAAACCTTTCAAAAGTCTTCTGCATTTAGCATTACCTTCCTCTTAATCCTGTGCTGGAAAGGGGCATTATTGAGATCAGCTGACAAAATGGAAAAGTAAATGGTTGATTAAAGTATTACATGTATGGTAATTTACTAAAGGTCATAGCTGTGTGATGGTTATATGAGAGAACATCCTTATTCTTAGGACATACCTAATTATTTAAGGAGAAAGGGCATGGTGTACGTATGACCCTCAAAAATAGCTACACACACACACACACACACACAAATATATAGAGAGAGAGAAAAAGAGAGGAGACAAATAAATGATCAAACAAATGAACAAAATGTTCATAAATAGGTGAATCTAGGTAAATGGTATATGGTGTGTTCTTTGTACTATTTTTGTAACTTTTCTGTAAGTTTACAATTATTTCAAATAAAAACATCACAGGAAAAAAAAAAAAACAGTGGAAACAATCCAAACCACAATGTATGCAAATAGCAGCCATTAAAAAATAAGTTTATTTCCAATAGGAAATAGCTGCTTGTGAAAATCATTTTATTACAATGATCCACTATAATTGTTATTAAAAGATCCAGAGAAATATTATGGACACTTAACAGGCAATATTTTTTTTCCCATGCTTAAGCACTGTAACTATTGTGGATCCCTCTTACATCATATTGTCTAGGATTCACTTTTTATATATGCACAGACACTCATCTTTTTACAGGAAAATATGTTACAGTACTTTCTAAATTACTTTCCCTCTCTTTCTCCTCTCCTTTGTTCTCCCTCCTACCCACCCCATCTCTCTATCTCTTCTGTATATCTCTATCAGTTTCATTTTGCTAAGTTGAAAACTTGGAATTTAATTTTTGCTCTTAAAAATACTTACACAGGCACCGTTTTTGATGTCCTCAGTGAAGATTTTGAGGGGAACACTTTTTGGCTGATCCTTCTCTTCGGCTAGACTGATGTACCTAATAAAATTCAATAATAACCCAGAATAGGGTAGACGAATTAGCTTTAGCTATTAGCTTATTTTCAAATCAATCCATGTTGCTAATATTTTAAATACTGTTATTATTTTCTTAAAAATTTATTTAATTTGCCTGCACTGGGTGTCAGTTGTGGCACACAGGATCTTTACTTGTGGCATGCAGACTCCTAGTTGTGGCGTGTGGGATCTGTCTAGTTCCCTGACCAGGTATTGAACGCAGGCGCCTGCACTGGACCCCCAGAGAAGTCCCTTATTTGTTATTATTCTTTTTTTAACGTCTATTTTTTATTTTGCTTTATTTTAATGTTTAAATTTTTGGCTGTGCTGGGTCTTTGTTGCTGGGGAAGCCCATCTCTAGTTGTAGCCAGTGGGGGTCACGCTCTGGCTGCAGTTCACGGGCGTCTCCTTGCAGTGGCTTCTCTTGCTGTGGGCACGCGGGCTTCAGCAGCTGCGGTTCGGTTCCTGGGCTCTGGAGCATAGGTTCAGTTGACTGTGGTGCACAGGCTTAGCTGCTCCATGGCATGGGGCATCCTCCTGTATCAGGGATCAAACCTGTGTCTCCTGCATTGGCAAGCAGATTCTTTACCACTGAGCCGTCAGGGAAGCCCTTGTCATTATTCTTAAAAGTGTGGAGAGATAAACTGAGTAAAATCAAATTAGTGATTGGAAGAAGATATGCAAAAATATTTTCAGGAAAATAAGATGTGACCCAGAAAGTAACAGGTCGCCTTTGTCATGTGAGATTTGGGCAGTAGATCCAATCCTCAAAGTTTTCCTGCGTAGATTGGAGGACCCGGGGCCTTCCTGGGTTCGAGGACAGGAAGTAGCATGTGCTTTGAGACTCTTTCATTAGAATAAGTAATCCACACTTGTGGAAATTTAGCATATGTTTTGAGAATAATGTTAGTTCCAACCATTAGGATGGCGAGAAGGGAAAGATGACAGTGACACAGAGAACTTCCTTAAAACTAAGCAGAACATACATGGATATGAGAGAACATTCTTTGCAGTAGCAGTCAGGATAAATCTAAACAAGAAGTCATTTGAGGGGAGTCTTAACAATTCCCACCAAGGAGAAGGAAAAAGTTTGGGGGCCCTGCCTTGAAGAGATTTGCATTCTTCTATCATGAATTAAAGATTTAAAATATGTATACTGTTGTCAAAATACCTTTGAAGGAAGGACTGCCATTTTTCCTTTTGTTCAGAAGAACTACGATATTAAAAAATGGAAGAAAAATTACAGAAAATACGTACACTAACATATTAAGACTGGTACTAACATATTAAGTGCTACTCCAGATTAAAAAAAATAGCAGCAGCCAGTTGTTAACTAATGTGTATGCATGTGTAAGTTGTACCTTCTTCCTAATTAGGCTCTTGATATGGAGTCTCTCTTTTTTAAACCATATTACAGTGATGAGAAGTAGATGTTAAACTTGACAAGAAGATGGTTTGAAATCTAAACACTTAACTGCAAGTGTGATGCAAGCTGTGTAATCATGGGCAAGTCACTAAACCACTCCGAGCCTCAGTTTCCAGAACAGGAAAAGGATTAACTATACCTGAGTGTTCTTGTAGGTGGAAGTGCTATTCAGATATAAAGAACATTATTATTCAGATTAAATCATACTTAGGAATCGGCATTTGGATGGAACTGTCTTATCTCAGAAACAGGAGTGTCCTTTTAGGAAAGAACCCTACAATATTTTATTCCTTTATGTGTGTATCATATAATAAATTGTAATATATGAAATTAGTTCCTAGAAAACTTATTCATTACTACGATCCTCTGATGAAGATCCATCTACTGCTAAATTATTAAAGATTAGCATTTTCTCTGCTAAAGTTTGTGTAGCGTTTAATATCCAGAGCTGAAAATGTTTTAGGCTCATTCATACACAGACTTATCACTAACTTTTATTTATTGTGGTAAATTATGCATAACATAAAACTGACCATTAGTGATCATCTGTACATTAACAGTATTGTGCAACCATCACCACTACCTAGTTCTGGAATATTTTCATTACCCAACGGCAAACCCTGTGTGCATTAAGGAGTCACACCCCAGTCCCCTCCATGCTCAGCCCCATACCAGGTTTGGTTTATACATTCACTAGTTGATAAACATTTAGGCTATTTCCACTTTTTTTTTTTTTTTTTGGCTATGATGGATAAAGCAGCTATAAGCATTTGTGTATAAATTTTTTGTGTGGATGTAAGTTTTCATTTCTATTGGATATATACCCGGAATATGTATGTCCTCCTATGGCTGCCATATTTTATATTCCTACCAAAACACTGCTCCTACCCCTCATCCGCATTTCAAGAACTGTTTCACCAGGAAGTGAATGCACTCTTAGCTCCCCAACCTGCATATGTACACAAACACAGCTTCTAATTACTCATGGCAATCTGCAGAAGAGTAAAATAGCAAATGGCAAAAGCACTAGGTGCCAGGCATTGTTATGAATGCCATGTATGTTCTTACACAGCTTTTAAACCTAATAACATGTGTAAACCTGACTTCTGCCTTTCTAGACTCACTAGGAAAAAAGTTTCTTGGACACTCCCTTATCAGAAACTGCACATTCCCAAATGAAACTGCTTTCTTTCACTTACAACATGGAAAAGATGTTTAAGCAATAGGAACTGGATCTTTAGAGAAATAAGTCATGGAAAGGAGACATGTAAAAATGATACAAATACACATTTCTTCCCCAAAAGCTTTCAAAGTTTTCATTAAGTCAACAGCTGCATTCTAGAATTTAGTAAATTTACCACTTGGCAACATTTTAGTTGTCTTACCTCTGTGATGATACAAGAGATTTCGGTGGAGTCCGTGAGGAGGACAAGAGAGGGTGTCAAGTGCGTGTGATGAATGCCCAGTGTGCGTAAAAGACTGAGATTTGGGGCATGGTTGTTCCAAATGGCAGTTGTAAACGTTTCATGACACTTGCGAACCGGGGACTGTCAACTTGGGACATTCACATTCCCCATCTTCACTCCAGTCTAAGAATGTTATTGGAAAACTGACCTCTATGTACTCCATGGAATCATACCTTTGTTTTTATTGTCACCCTTCTACGCACACCAAATAAGATTATATGTACACAGCAATTCAGGCAGCCTAGTATTTTGTGACACAATCAATGTTATGTGTATAATTAAATCCCATTTTAAAGGGAATTAATTTGGGAGTATAAAGCCAGTTTTTCAAATATAATTGTACTTTTTCAAGAAAGATAATCAGGATTGAGGGCAGGATATTGGTGAGGGGTCCTAGAGTCTTGCTCTCATGATCCTCCTTCCTCATACAAGGATACCATGAACACATGAGGATCTGGCTTCCCAAGTAGCTCAGATAGCCCATCTGAAAAACCACTGATCAAAACCAAAGGAAATGACTCCACTCGTTTCCACTGTTTACTATCCATATGCGTGCATTTGCACATAAAAACCGTTTTGGGGGGAGAAGTACAAGGCATATGTGTCATCTGTTGTTGTTTAAGTCACTCAGTCATGTCTGACTTTTTGCAACCGCGTGGACCGTAGCCCGCCAGGCTCCTCTGTCCGCGGGATTTCCTAGGCAGAATACTGGTGTGGGTTGCCATTTCCACCTCCAGGGGATCTTCCTGACCCAGGAATTGAGCCAGCGTCTCCTGCAAGTCTCCTACATTGCAGGCAGACTCTTTACCAGGGACGCCCATATGTGTCATTATGGTCAGTCAAGAAGTGAGTCACTGGCTCAATATACAATCAGATTAAAACGTTCTTCTTTTTAACCCACGTAGATACAGGACAGCAAGCTGTAGGTCTCACCTGAAGGTGGCCACAGAGTTCACCGTGGGCCAGCCCAGGCCAAAGGGCCTCCTGGCGCTGACGCTGGCTTCACCAGCCTTGTCTCTACTGTTGGCAGTCCACATGGTGCTCAGGAGTATTTTATCTTAAAGTTCTTTTTATACCTGGAAAGAACCAAATAACGCCTCTGTTAGTTTTTTCTTAAACGTGATGGGAGCAGCTGTGTTCATGCTAAGATGGTGCTTCTTATTCCTGGAGGGCCAAGCATGCCTCCTTCATCTTTATTTCTCTCTGTGGACAGCCTGGCAAGGCATTTGATAGACCTTTTCAAAAATGTGTGTTGAGCGGAGGCTGGTCCAGGAAGTCCCTGAAAATACTTCCTTAATCGTAGGAATAGACATTTTCTGAATGTTAAGTAATAAGTATAGACCATCCTTTTTATTTTAGAGCTTTTTAAGAGAACCATTAACTCACTTATCAGTCTCATATTTACTATTATATATTATATTTAAAAATAAATCTTATATAAATGTAAATATTTAGCATTTTATAATTATAATAATATAAATGTACAAAATATATAAATATTTTTGTAATTATTATAATTAATCATTCATGCCTTGCATATGTCAAAAAGTATTGAGAGGCTGAACCAAAATGCATGCATGATATATGGTTTATAAAAAGTTAAAGAACTTTTTCCTTAACAGAGACCAAAAAAAAAATCTAGATTAGAGAGATTTAAAATACATTTTCAACTTTAATTTTTAAAAAAAAAATTTTTTATTATCTAGCATAGGTTATTTTAAATTTCCTTTCTTAAAATTTTGTTCATAACATTTCCCCTTATAGCTAAAAACTGAAAAATTGTTAGCATACAAACTGAACCCCAACTTAAAACTCAGTCAGTCAGTCAGTCAGTCAGTCAACCTCAGACCAGTGGCCAGGATGTCTTCTGTGTAGATGATAGACGTCTTTCCCATTTACCTCTGGGGAATCAGAAGGTCACCAGTGAAATTGCTCTCTGACAGATTCTGCTGATTCTCTGTTGACTTCTAGCATGGAAACCACCATATCTCTTGGTTAATTCACAAATTTTACTCTTGGCAGGCCTGAGATTTAGATAGCTACAACCCCTATGAAAGATGCCTAGGTAACTTGGGCACACAGTTCTGGAGCTTTCTACAATTCAGAACCACATGTAGACACACTAAATGTAGAATGAGATCTGAAATACTTCATGTGCAGAAATGCCTTTGATTCCTCTGGTTCAGGAACAGTTAAAGCTCCAACTCTTCAATGGGATTTATGAAATGAAAATAATTTTGCAAGAAGCCTGCTTGAAGGATAACCTTGATTCAGTGGGCACTATGGATATAAATGTGATGGAGACCTGCTTTGTGATACAAGGTGGGTTTTTTCTGCATTCAGTTTCAACATTTTTACCCTATGCCTGTGTATTTGAAGATTTAATGAAACATAATTATCAGATAAAATTATTTTTCTATATAGTAACTCTAAAAGTATTTTCAAATTAAAAGTTTATGCCCAGTGGGAAAGAGGGCTTTCCTGATAGGTGGTAAAGAATCTGCCTGCAATACAGGACACTCCCGTTCGATTCCTGGGTTGGGAAGATCGCCTGGAGAAGGGAAAGGCTACCCTCCAGTATTCTGGCCTGGAGAATTCCATGGAATGTATACTCCATGGGGTCACAAAGAGTTGGACATGACTTTCACTTAATGGGGAAGATAGATGCCTATCTGTTGGATTTTATAGATTTTATTTTTTCTGATGTAAATGTCTAAGTGTATTGACACCCAAGGTACTGTGTGGAAACTTCCAAATCCACTGACCTGGGAAAAGGCATTTCAATAATTCTCTTCTTAGTGAAATGAAGTGCCGAGATTATTCATTCCCTTGAAACCAAACCAAGGAGTTATCCAAAGGCCCAGAGCATGGTTTCTATTCTCCAGGAACACTGAATACTTACCATACAGTGAGCACTGTTCTAAGTATTTTATAAACATTTTTTTTTCCACTTAATTGTCAACTACACCAGGTAGTCTTTAGTAGCTCCATTTTACAAGTGAGGAAACTCACATAGAGGTTCAGTAAATTGCCCAAAGCAACAGAAGCAGGGTTTGAACTCAGACAACCTAACTCATGAGGCTAAATCATGAGCCTGTGCTCCTACCTACTTGGCCTCCATGTGTGTTGACCTCAACTTCCCTGAGGTACCCTCTCCTCTTTCCTATCCTCAGCCTCAACACTTCTCCAGGAACCACCAGACTTTCTGACGGAATTGTTCTTTAATTTGCAGACTGACATGATAAATCTCATGACATTATACCAACAAAGCTAGATGCCAGCTTGGAAATGTTTTAAACAACAAAACTTTATACTCTAGTGAATTCTCCTAGGGTCTCATTGTATTTCTTCACACTTAGTCATGACTTAATGAGATTTTCTCATAAGTTAGAACAAATCTAATGTAAACTGACCCAAGGATGAGAAGGAAGAGGACTACCTTTAAAATTTTTATTGTGTGTCCCTTACTACGGATTCCCACACCCCTCTCCTTTCCTCTTTGTTGTTGTTTTTCAGTTGCTAAGTCATGTCAGACTGTTTGCAACCCCATGGATTGCAGAATGCCGGGCTCCCCTGACCTTCACTATCTCCGGGAGTTTGCTCAGATTCATGTCCATTGAGACAATGAGGCTATATAACCATCTCTAACTCTGCTGCCCACTTCTCCTCCTGCCCTCAATCGTTCTCTGCATCAGGGTCATTTCCAGTGAGTTCACTCTTCACATCAGGTGGCCAAAGAATTGGAGCTTCAGCTTCAGCATCAGTCCTTCCAATGAATATTCCAGGTTGATTTCCTTTTGGATTGTCTGGTTTGATCTCTTTGCTGTCCGTGGGACTCTCAAGAGTCTGCTTCAGCACCACAATTCAAAAGCATCCATTCTCTGGTGCTCCACCTTCTTTATGGTCCAACTCTCACATCCATACATGACTACTGGAAAAACCATAAGCTTTGACTATGTGGACCTTTGTTGGCAGAATAATGTCTCTGCTTTTTAATATGCTGTCTAGGTTTGTCATATCTTTTCTTCCAAAGAGCAAGCTTCTTTTAATTTCATGGCTACAGTCACTGTCTGCAGTGATTTGGGAGCCCACATCTCTCACTACTTCCACTTTTCCCCCATCTGTTTGCCATGAAGGGATGGGACCAGATGCCATAATACTAGTTCTTTGAATGTTGTTTTAAGCCAACTTTTTCACTCTCTTCTTTCACTCTCATCACGAGGCTCTTTAGTTCCTCTTTGCTTGCATCTGCCATTAGAGTGGCATCATCTGCATATCAAGAGGTTGTTGCTATTTCTCCCAGCAATCTTGATTTCAGCTTATGATTTATCCAGTCTGGCATTTTGCATGATGTGCTCTGCATATAAGTTAAATAAGCAGGGTGACAATATACAGCTTTGTCATACTCCTTTACCCAATTTTGAATCTGTCATTCCATATCTGGTTCTAACTGTTTCTTCTTGACCTGCGTACAGGTTTCTCAGGAGGTAGGTAAGGTGGTCTGGTATTCCCATGTCTTGAAGAACTCTCCATAGTTTTTTGTGATCCACAGAGTCTTCATTGACTACATTAGCATAGTCAATGAAGCAGAAGTAGATGTCTTTCTGGAATTCCCTTGCTTTATGAGCCAACAAATGTTGGAAATTTGATCTCTGGTTCTTCTGCCTTTTCTAAACTGAGACTGTATATTTGGAAGTTCTAGGTTCACATACTGATGAAGCCTAGCTTTAAGAATTGTGAGTCTAACCTTACTAACATGTGAAATGAGAGCAATTGTATGGTAGCTTGAATATTCTTTGACATTGCCCTTCTTTGGAATTGGAATGAAAACTGACCTTTTCCAGTCGCGTGGCCACTGCTGAGTTTTCCAGATTTGCTGGCATGTTGAACACAGCACTTTAACAGCATTCTGTTTTCAGATTTTAGATAGCTCAGCTGGAATCCCATCACCACCACTAGCTTTGTTTGTAGTAATGCTTCCTAAGGCCCACTCAGCTTCATGCTCCAGAAAGTCTGGGTCTAGGTGAGTGACCACAACATCGTGGTTATCTGGGTCTTTAAAACCTTTTTTTGTATAGTTCTTCTGTGTATTCTTGCCAACTCTTCTTAATATCTTCAGCTTCTGTTAGGTCCATAACATTTCTGTCCCTTATTGTGCCCATCTTTGCATGAAATGTTCTCTTGATATCTCCAATTTTCTTGAAGAGATTTGTTAGTCTTCCCCATTTTATTGTTTTCCTCTGATGCTTTACATTGTTCATTGAAGAAGGCCTTGTTATCTCTCCTTGCTATTCTCTGGCACTCTGCATTCAGATGGGTATATCTTTCCCTTTCTCCCTTGCCTTTCACTTCTCTCCTTTTCTCAGCTATTTGTAAAGCCTCCTCAAACAGCCACCTTGCCTTTTGCATGTGTTTTTCTCCAGAATGGTTTTCGTCACCGCCTCGTATACAGTGTTACAAACTTTCGTCCATAGTTCTTTAGGTGCTCTACTGAAATCAGACTGATTATGTTCTTTACAGCTAAAGATGGAGAAGCTCTGTACAGTTAGCAAAAACAAGACATGGAGCAGACTGTGGCTCAGATCATGAGCTCCTGACTGCAAAATTCAGGCATGAAGCTGAGTATTGACCATTTGGTGATGTCCATGTGTAGAGTCTCTTCTTGTTTTGCTGGAAGAGGGTGTTTGCTATGACCAGTGCATTCTCTTGACAAAACTCTGTTCACCGTTGCCCTTCTTCCTTTCCTCTATCTCAGCCTTTATACTGGAGGGTAAGCCCCAATGGTTTGTGGAGCTTATGGGATTCTAGGCAGACTTCTCCTATTCTAACACAAGACTGTTCTCTTAGATGCTTGGAAATAGAGATTGTGGTATATTGCGTAAGTATCTGCTGTTTCATTGATAAGTTAATAGTAATCATCTTTTGATCTAAATAACATTCATTTTTTACTGTTTCTGTATTCTGTAACAGCTAAATGTGAGGATAGTGATGTCTAAAAATGGTGTTGGCTATGTATAGTCCCTCCCTATTTGTTAATTCTTCATAGGCCTCTACTAGTATCTATATCTTAATATTTATAAAGTAGATCCTGTTATAAAAAGTAAAAGTATAATTTTATTTGAAAGGTAGCTTATTAGCATTCTAATTAATATCAAAATAATGTTGAAGAATTCTTGAGATTGATTCTTGAGAACAGAAGTTCTAATGTTTGTAGTGTGGGAGAAAATGACCAAAAAAATCTCAAAATAATTTTCACTGAATATTAACATCCCACAACTGGAGAAATATAATTTCTTTGTGAAGAAATAAATGTTTAAACCCTCCTTATTATTATCCCCCCCCCCCCTTTTTAGTCGCTCAGTCGTGTCCGACTCTTGCGACCCCATGGACTGTAGCCTGCCAGGCTCCTCTGTCCATGGGATTCTCCAGGCAATAACACTGGAGTGGATTGCCATTTCCTTCTCCGTTGTTATTATTTCCTAGAAAGTAAAATGTACTTATTCTGATCAAATACATAGGGAGAAGTCAGTAAATTACTTATTCCATTTGTGTTAATTTCTACCGCATCAGCCTCAAGATGAGTGAGTTTTCAGCTGAAGTCTGAAGGTGAGCTGAGGTAATAGGGAACCTCAGTGCTCCCACCTCTTCTTATGGCTAAGTGGCAAAACTAGGTGCTAAACTCAGATTATTAATTTGAACAGATTGATTCAGGGCAGGATACAATATTCCATCTAAGAATGAGGCATGACAGGGAAGAAATATGCTTGTTATCACAGGAGGTGATTTCTTTTTAGTTGTTTCTTTCTGGGGAAAAAAAAAAAAACATTTTTGTATTTTAATAACGATCATGAATATACCTAAATGTTACTGTGGGAATGATCTTCTAGGTCTTTTTCTAAAAACTGTGGTGAAGTCTTGCACAAGTTCTCAGCACTGTAGTTCCTGCAGTGGGGGAATTGTGTCCTCCCCTCCCCCACCCGCTAAAGTCCTTAACACAGTGAAGTCCTCAGTGCAAACATGACTCTATTTGGAGATAGAGCTTTGGGGGATGTCATGAAGGCTAATGAGGTCATAAAGGGTAAGACTCAAATCCAGTAGGATTGGTGGGCTTATTGGCACCAAGGAGATGCCTTGTGAGCACACGATGAGAAGACAGCTCTCTGCAAGGCAGGAGGAGAGCTCTCCCTGGAGCCTCACCATTCTGGCGCCTGATCTTGGATTTCCAGCCTCCAGAACTATAAGAAAACACATTTCTTTTGTGAAGCCACCAAGTCTGTGGTCTTAGTCGCATCTGTGTTGAGGGCTGAGTGGAAAGTGCACCCCGCTGGTTCTGTCTCCAACATATATTCTGCACCTGTGTGGCTGAATCTTTGGTTTTTACCGCCAGCCCCAGGGTGGAGTCCTTGACCTTTCACAGGACTGCTGCCTCCCTGCTAGTCTCCCTGCTTCCACTCTTGCTTACTCCAACATCTGTCGTCTGCCAATAGCCAGAAAGCTTTGCTAAAAAGTATATGCAGATATGGTTACTATCCTCGTTAAACACTTTTCAGCATAGCATTTTAACCCCTTACTGTGGCCTGTGGAGACCCAGTGGCCTGGACCCCTGACTACAGTGTTACGTCTAACGTCATGCCCCTCACTTTAGGCTCCAGTCACATTGGCCCTCCCAGAGCTACCCTCATCCACCGGGCCCAGCTGCACCCAGTCAGGCCTGCTGCTCCCTCAGCCTCGAAGGCTCAGCGCCTTGGCTGGGAATGGCGGCTGCTTCTCCACGCACAGGTCTAGTTTAGAGGCTGCCTTCTTGAGAGGTCCTGCTGGACAACCCCTTTCTAATATGGTCCTGTCTTCTTCATGATTCCCTTCATGATACTCATGATGTATCATGATGTAACGCCTTGTATCACAGGCGTTAGTCACAACCTTTCCTTCCCCCTCTCATTTCTTATTTTTTATCATCTGTCTACAAGCCGCAGACAAGAGAGACCCTGTCTGTCATATTTTCTTAAAGGTTAGCAAAGGTGTCATTTAATGGTGATTAGGAAAGCATGTAATATATACGCACTTGGTATTAGACATAAGCAACAAATCACTAAATAAGGAGAGGTACCGCTTCTGCTTCTCTAGCCGCTTTTGAGTTCTATGGGGCTGTGGATCAGCAGGGTACCATTAGCTTCCTCAGATGATGAAGTATTCTCGCTGTTGGTGTCCACCTCAACAGAAGGGCTTCTCCTGAAAAACATCAAACACCACAGAACAGCTAGTCACTGGTCAGATATACGATGGGGTTTATGTTAAATGTCAAGGTTGACACAACTCTAAAAATAAGCCTCAGTCTCCCAAACAGAGCTTCACAGCTCAAATCTAGGAATCAGCAAGCTATAGAAAGCTACCGAGAAAAATGAGGTCACTCAGGGAGTTGATGTGGACAGACAACAGTTTCAAGGACAAAGCCCTTGGGCCTGTGGACTCTTAGAGGCAGTGAAATAGAGAAAGGAGCAGAGCTGGTCTTGAACTGTTAGGAAGAGGAGAACCAGAAGGCCAAAGGTAGAGAGGATTACAGGAAGGCAAAAACAGATAATAGTTAAAAACCACACAAAATAGGATAATGTGTGGCCTATTATAGATAAAACGATGTGGAGATTTGCCAAGAAGTCATTACAATTTGGTTTCATGTTAGCCTAAAATTTTAGATAACCGAGGATTCTGGAAAATTGACTTCAATCATATCTAAATCAATATTCAAATTTTGGGGAAAATTCTCTAAGATCAGCTAAATAATACTGGAAACATCAAAAAAGTTTATAAATACTAGGCAGTGCCTAGTTATTACTTGACTGAGCTATGACTAAGGTCTAACAGAACTGCCTGATCAAAACAACTAAATTGTACTGAACATAAAGACTCTTTGATAAACAGAGCAGATATTTTCATAGATCTATAGAAAATTTTAGTCTTGAAGTCAAGAAAATTTCCCCCTACATCCTGCCCCACCATGAGAATATAAAGCTGCTCACTCATGTTCTGCAGTATGAATCTTAGGAACACCAGTAGCTTTTCATGAAACCTGTGCTGAAGTGAAAAATTAGTTCATATGTCTTAGAAGAAACAAAATAAAATTCGTCGTGTGACCACCAATTTGTTTTGATGATAAAAAATAGTATATTAAAGGATTACCTGATGTGGTGAAACCTTGAATGACAACCAAAAAGCTCAGAGTGCTTTTTGATTGCCCTGAAAATCCTTTTTTTCTCCAATTCTCGGCACTGAAAGCTGAGTATGTCTACAGCACTTGGCAGAGTACTGTGAACAGACCCATGAAGCCTGAGGAGGAGTAGTCCAGGTGATGGCCAGTAGGCCATTATGATGTCACCGTTCTGAGGCTCATGCCATAGCTGACAAGGTTCCATATCTGTTCCCCTGACTTTAGCTCTGTCTTTTGATGTTTTTGGAGAAGGGAATGGCAACCCACTCCAGTACTCTTGCCTGGAGAATCCCATGGACAGAGGAGCCTGGAGAGCTACAGGCTCCAGGTAGTCACAAAGAGTCGGACACAATTGAGCGACTGATGCTTTGATTTTTTTTTAATTAATATTTTTATTTTGAAATAACTGCAGATTCACATGCAGTGACAAGAAATAACACAGAGTCTATAACCTTTTACCCAGTTTCCCGTGATGGTAGTATCTCTCTAAACTATAGCACAATATAGCACAATATAACTAGGATATTAACATTGAAACTGTCCAGATACAGCACATTTCCATCACCTCAATGATAGCCACACAGACTCCCCTCCACTTCTGCCACCTCTTTAATCCCTGCAACCACTAATTTTTCTCCTTTAATCTTGCCATTTCAAGAAGGTTATATCGATGGGATCATACAGGATGTAACATTTTGGGATTTGCTCCAGTTTTGCTCCCTGCTCAGCATAATTGGAGATTCATCTAGACTTTTGCAGGTGTTAATAGTTCATTTCTTTGTAACTCTTAGTAGCAGTCCATGAGAATGATGTATCACTTTTTGTTTAACCATATTGTGGAACACCTGTGCTGTCTTCAGTTTTGGGCTGTTACAAATAAAGCTGCAGCAAACATTTGTGTACACGTGTTTTTTTTTTGGTGTCAATGGAAGTATCCATTTCTCTAGGTTAAAGGCCTAGGAGTGTAAATGCCCAATTGTATGGTAGTTATAGGTCTTCCCTGATGACTCAGGGGTAAAGAATCTGTCCGCAAATTCAGGAGATGAGGGATTGATTCTTGGGTGAGCAAGATCCTCTGGAGAAGGACAAGGCAACCCACTCCACTGTTCTTCCCTGGAGAATCCCAAGGACAGAGGAGCCTGGTGGTCTACAGTCTACGAGGACACAAAGAGCAAACAACAGCAGCAATGGTATCTTTTGTTTTTAAAGAAAATGCCAAATTGTTTTCCAGAGTGGCTGTACCATTTCGTGTTCTCCCCAGCACTGTATGAGTGATTCAGTTTCCCCACATAAGTGTTTGGTGGTGTCACTTTTAGGCATTCTGATAGCTGTGTCGTGCCATCTCATGGTGGATTTATTTTGCATTTCCCTAATAGTTAATGATGCTGAGCATCTTTTCCTGTGCTGATTTGCCTTCTGTGTGTCTTCTTCAGTGTTATGGAACCTGTAGTCTTCTGCTAAAAGCATTTTATGTAAAGACGGTATTCTCTTTCCACTAGAAAATTGACCATTGTACAGTTGAGGAGGCTGCCACTCAGTTAGTTTGGGTAACTGTGAGGCCAAGAAGCCTGGTATAGTAATAATGAAGGATCAGCTCCAACCGACCCAGGGGTCACACAGCTTCTGGGCAGCGAGGCCCCTAACCTCTTTTCCTGGGGACGGTCTCTTTTCTTTGACAATGGTGGAGAACTGAAATTTGACCATATGGAAGTTTGTGGTTTCTCTTGTAGGTTCTTATGATAGTTATCTGAATGCATATTTTATATTCCCCACTAGACTCTTACAGAGGCTTCCAAGGTGGCAAAGTGGGTAAAGAATCCACCTGCAGAAGACACGGGAGATATGGGTTCAGTTCCTGGGTTGGGACGATTCCCCTGGAGAAGGGCATGGCAACCCACTCCAGTATTCTTGTCTGGAGAATCCCATGGACAATAGGAGCCTGGCAGGCTACAGTCCATAGGGTCACAAAGAGTCACACATGACTGAAGTGATTGAGGATGCATGCAGACTCTTAAGGACTTCAAGGAATTAGTCTATTTTTGATTTATCATTTAATTCTCACAGGCATTGGCACATGGGAAGAATTCAAAACATTTTATTGAATAAATCAGTGAGATGGCTTTCTGCCATGAATGTAGGGGAAAAGGATCATCCAAAGTAGTCTGTCTTTCACTTCATTTGTTCAACGGTGTTTGAACCTGGCACTAAAGGAAAGGCATTTGGTTAGGTCTGGGCAGAGGGAGCAAAAGGGATTCTGACTCAACTCTAGATTTAAGTGGAGGAGACAGAAATTAAACAGTGTCACCAGTAAGTCTTAATGCCAGACTCTGGTAGGTACTACAAAGAAAATTTACAGACTGAGATGATCAATTACCACTGAGACCGGACTCCTGCCTTTGTGGGGAGGGCAGGCAAGGAAGGCTTCTTTGAAGGACTCATTTGAAATGAGCTTTTAAAGATAATTTGGAATTAGACAATTGGTGAGGCGGGGGAGGGAGAAAGAGAACGAGGGATGGAGACAGGAGGGAGGAGAAAGAGAGAGGGAGAATGAGAAGGGGAAAAAGAAGAGGAAGAAAACAGTGTTTGGGGAGAGGGTGTTTTATATTTTGTGCCAAAGGGTAGAACTTGAATCTATGAAATTTCGGAGACCTGAAAGAGTTTACTGGGTTGGAGACACAAACAAGAGGTATAAGAAGGTGCAGTAAGTCTGAAAAGGTAGGTGGAGGCCAGCAGGAAAGGTCTTCTTAGTGTTTTCTGACCTTGTTAAGGCCTGTCATCTTAAAGCCAAACTAGCGTGGCAGGTGGGTTCTTTACCACTAGCACCACCTGGGAAGCCCAAGCACGGACCGCAAGTAGACAGCGGCCTCCAGAGACCGCTTACTACTTTTAAAGGGACGGTGCCACTGGACATGCTCGACTGTATTTAGAACCATAGAGGCTTACTGGGCAACACTTCCTGGCCTCTCATCAAGGGTCTGCAGGATCTATTTCAGGCAAGAAGTGTAGACAGACATATCTCTGCACTTTCCCCAATTCCCAGATTATCTCCATTCTCTGTCTTTCTCTTTTGGAGCGCTTAGAGCCAGGAAAACTTCTCCCCTTCTGGAATCTATTCACTGGTAATCAGTTTTGATATGCTTCAGACTTTTCAGGCTATCCTCCTCCAGAGGTTCTGAGCCACCAGATCCAAAGAACCTGTATTTTTGAAAAGCTTTTTGTATGATTCTTGCATGTAACCAGGATTGTGATTGTGTTTTAGGTATCCATTGAGAAAGAAGTGTTCTTTTATCATTGTTCCCTTGGAGTGAGGCAAAAGAGAGAAACTTTTTTCCCAGAAAGATTAAGGGAGCTTTCCTTAGTCATGTAGTAGTTAACTTTAAAGCTTAATTTTTACAAAATACCATTACTAGTTGTTTTAATTTTTGAAAGAACTAAATAGAATAACAGTGGCAAGGTGTTTTAATTTATTTCACTGAACATTGAACTTTTGCCCTAAATATAAAATAGAAGAGATGATCCCATGCCAGTAGTACCACCATTTAAACACATTGCAAAGACAAGACTATTTTCTTAATTCTGATTTTTCCCTTAGATTTTTAAATTTTTGATTAAATGTCTGTAGTGGAAAATGGATGGTGTATTGTCAAGAATGTGAGTTTTGGATCCCAATTACCTAGTTTGACTCCCTCCTTGTTCTTTACTACATACATGAGAAGACAAGGAAAACCAGTTTACAGTGTCCTCATTTGTAAAAAAGATAATAATAAAAGTACCTACCTAATAGGCTTGTTACTAAAATTAGATAATACTTTGGAAAACTCACTGTGGTTCCCAGCACAGTAATCCCTCAGTTAATGTTAGTTATGCTCTTAGGAGACTGTGAAACTTTGCATTGAAAAACAAAACACACTCTCATGGATGTTCCTCCATGACAAAGACGGGGAGATGGAACAGGTTCTAGTGTTGACTGATGAACTGTAAGTTGCCATGCTCTCTCTCAGGCAGTTTATGTATGTCGTCTGGTTTCTTTGTAGCAGATTTGTGAGGTAAGAATCATTATTTATAGTTTTACAGACAGAGAAACTGAGGCTCAGTAAAGTTAAGTAACTGAGAGTCGTATATCTAACAATTCATAGAGGCACATTTATCTAATTTAAAAATCATATGGTGTTTCCACAACTAAACGTTTGCCCTCTGGAGGAAGGAAGTATATCTAAGCCACCTCACATTTAGGTTGGTTCCCAGATTATTTAATTGGAATGTATCTGACTGTTTTCATTAACTGTCAGCATTGTACTCAGGCAGTAAAGAATTCACCTGCAATGCAGGAGACCCTGGTTCAATCCCTGGGTTGGGAAGATCCCCTGGAAAAGGAAATGGCAACCCTCTCCAGTATTCTTGCCTGGAGAATTCCATGGACACAGGGGCCCGGCAAGCTTCATGGCTTGCAACCCCAAGTCCATGGGGTTGCGAAGAGTCAGACGTGACTGAGTGACTAACACACATACACAGGCACACACACTCTTCTCAAAATGGCAGGTTGTGGAACCCTTAGCCAGCGCTCAGACAGGAAGCTTGTATCATCTCCCCAGGTGGACAGCATGCTCCTGTCACCCTAAGGACCCACTGTGTCATCTCCTCAGGTGGACAGCACGCCCCTGTCCCTCTAAGGACCCACTGCGTTATCTCCCCGGGTGGACAGCACGCCCCTGTCACCCTAAGGACCCACTGTGTCATCTCCCCGGGTGGACAGCACGCCCCTGTCCCTCTAAGGACCCACTGCGTCATCTCCCCAGGTGGACAGCACGCCCCTGTCACTCTAAGGACCCACTGCGTCATCTCCCCAGGTGGACAGCACGCCCCTGTCCCTCTAAGGACCCACTGCGTCATCTCCCCGGGTGGACAGCACGCCCCCGTCACTCTAAGGACCCACTGCGTCATCTCCCCGGGTGGACAGCACGCCCCTGTCACTCTAAGGACCCATACTTGGGCTGTAGACAGACTGGGAAGAGCAGGCAGGATTTGAAAGTGTTCTAATTGATGAGTCACCTCCTGATGTCCAGTTGTTCACGTCTCTAATGACAGATACCAGAGTGAATTGTGGGTGAACCTTTCCACTGCCTCTCCAACCGATCCCCATTCTGGGTCACTGTCCCTGTGAGTAACTTCTCTCCTGATTCTGGTACTCTGGGCCTTCTGCTGCCTGATAATTGATTTCTTCCTTCACAAAGAGGGAAGCGAATCCTTGGCAGGGAGCATTTGTTCCACTACCCTTTGCTGCCCTCTGCTGACCATACCTGGAAACTATGTTTAACCTTCAGGCCCTTGGTTGAAGGCAGATTTCTAAACAGTCAGTGAATCCTGGCATACAAAAAACGAAATAAAATAATTGATATATCATGTATCATTTTTAAAAGTCAAATTTTAAAAATATACATTAAAATGTATTTCAAATTTCAAAAAAAATACACAGTGAACTAAATATTTAAACATACCTTTAAAAAATACAGTCATACCTCAGTATCTATGAGGGGTTAATTCTACCCAGGATGTCCTGTGGATACTGCAACACATGGATATTAAAGTGCCTTGTGTAAAATGGTATAGTATTTGCATATAACCTGTGCACATCCTTCTGTATGCTTTATATCATCTATAGGTTACTTATAATCTATAGGTGCAAGGTAAATATAATGTAAATGCTATTTACATAGTTGCCAGTGCACAGCCAATTTAAATATTGCTTTGTGGAATTTTCTGGAATTTTGAGGGGAACACTTTTTTATCTTAGGTTGGTTGAATCCGTGGATGTGAAACCTGTAGACACCTAGGGCCTATTGTACTAGCTTATATGTACATAAACCCTGCCATCCATCTTTTCATTCACAGGAGAGATCTGATAGCACAGTTGAAAGTTATGCAACCAGTATTAATCTTTTTCATCATGCATGTGTATGAAAAAACCATAAAATTTAGAAGAAACCAACAGCAAAAAACAAGATGATGGTCCAGGTGGAACAGATTTAAATTGACTCCTGAAGAAAACAGGAGCCTCTTTTTTAATTAAGAGAACTGAAAAAAAAGTGATTAAACTCCATGCCCTCCCAAACTTAACATCTGCAGGTCAAGGACCCAAAAAATAAGTGGTTAGGAAACAAGAATAATCAGAGAAGGAAGATTTCTTAGAAATTAAAGGTCAGTTCAGTTCAGTTGCTTAGTAGTGTCCAACTCTTTGTGACCCCATGAACTGCAGCACGCCAGGCTTCCCTGTCCTTCACCAGCTCCCAGAACTTGCTCAAACTCATATCCATCAAGTCCGTGATGCCATCCAACTATCTCATCCTCTGTCATCCCCTTCTCCTCCTGCCCTCAATCTTTCCCAGCATCAGAGTCTTTTCAAATGAGTCAGTTCTTCAAATCAGGTGGCCAAAGTATTGGAGTTTCAGCTTCAGCATCAGTCCTTCCAATGAATATCCAGGACTGATTTCCTTTAGGATGGACTGGTTGGATCTCCTTGCAGTCCAAGGGACTCTCAAGAGTCTTCTCCAACACCACAGTTCAAAAGCATCAATTCTTTAGCACTCACCTTTCTTTATGGTCCAACTCTTACATCTATACATGACTACTGGAAAAACCATAGCTTTGTCTAGACAGATCTTTTTTGGCAGAGTAATGTCTTCTTTTTAATATGCTGTCTAGGTTGGTCATAGTATCATTGCCTAAATGAATAATTTATTTGAAAGTCTTGAAGATTGAGTTTAAGGAATCCGATTTGACCTTGACACTTGGAATATTCATCTTGCCATCTTATATAGATTACCTTATTTTTCTCAATAAATAAAGCTATTCAATATTTCAGTAAGTAGTAATTCATAATTGCAGTAATGTAAATGCTATTTCAGTTTGTAGAATCAGCATATAAATAAAACTTGGAAGACAATAATAACTATTAAAGAGAATCTAATATTGACATTGATCATGTAAGAAAAAGGAAGTTTGAATGTTAAAGGCAGCAGACACATGTGGAAGGTTATGTCAGACACAAATTTTTCTCACTTTGTCAAGACATGCTATCTAAAATTGATGTAACAAAATATGGAGACTAAGCATAGGCTTTAGAATTATAGGTAACCACCAGAAGAACCGAAATACTGTAACTGGAAAAACTTAGCAATGGATAGATAAAGAAATATGAACTAAATTTATCATCTCTCAGTAGATAACTGTCTAAAGTTGATGAACAAGAGGTGGAAGAACTAACGTAAGTTTCAGAGGTGTGGTAATAACTAGCAGCAAAATAAAAAAAATGTTTAAAAGTGTGGAGCTGAATTAGATATGGGGAGTGGGAGAGTGAGGTCAGGTAGAGAACTTTTCATTCAGCACCACTCTGGACTGTTTGATTTTTAAAAGAAAAACTTGCATATGTATTAATTTTACGCATTAAAAGTGAAAAAGCAAAAAGCAAGACCTTTCTGCAGCGGCACCTCCCGGCACTGCTTTCTTCCACAGCTGCAGTCTTTCTCCTCACACTCGGTCAGTCAGAGCCTGCCGAGACAGGACGGAGGGAAGCAGCAACGTTTCTGCCCTGAAGTTTAGGTTTAGGCTTTTCTTTTTTTTCTTTTTTGGCTTATGCTTGTGTTTTATCTTCTCAATGGCCCACCTTTTGGAATACTAACTTTTGAATTTAATCTGTGATATCTAGAATCTCCTCAAAGTCTTGCTAAACTTTTGTATCCTTCTGCTCCTTTTTCTTAATTTTTAAAAAAATTGAGGTAAAATTAGTATATCATATTTATACAGACTTCAGGTAGACAATATTATAAATCAATATTGGTGTACAGTACAAAGTAATCAGTAAGTCTAGTAACCGGCCATCACCATACACTTGATCCCCTTCATTCTTCCTTTAAAGAAAGCTTCAAACTGTTTTTCACAGTGGGTGAAGCAGTTTACATTCCCACCAACACTGTACAAGAGTAATCCTGCCCCTCTGGTCTTACTGAGATCCTGGTGTTTTAATTTTGACTCTGGTCACCTACTTCCTATCTGGGTCCAGCTTAACCCACCTAGGTAGGAAGGGAAAGTTTATGGAAGAGTGACGACAATCACAATCAGAATAAACACAGCAGTGTATATTATTAACTTAAAAAACATAGTGCTAAGGAAGTGGGGTGATGGTCTCTACCCCACTCCTCATATTTTCATGGAGAAAAGTGTATTTCACCCCTAGAAAGAATACAGTTGGAAGAATTTGGGAGTAGAGGTTTTCTCTAGACCACAGTCTTGCATGAGACAAGGAACTAGAATATCTAAATTTTCTAAGAAGGCAATAATGTCTCACATGTCACCCTGAGAGAAAGTAGGCAGCATATATGGGGAGATCCCACGAGCACCACCCACACAAAACAAGGAAGAGCACAAACAAGAAATACACACATATATTAAACATGGACGCAGTTTCCGGTCAGTGAGTACAGATTCCCAGACTGTGGACTTGACTCTGGCGCAGTTGGCTGGCCTGCCCTGGGACTGAGACCCACTCTTCTCAAGTCCTCACTGTCTCCAACACAGGCACCACTGAGTTATCTGTCGTCTTCTTTGGCTGAGAATAGCAGTGTTGACCCACATTACACAACTAGAGATTAGGATTTAAAGAAGCTACATTCTTGTGAAAGACAGCCTAGGACGCAGCGGCAGATATAGGAACCTAGACAACTAAGTAAGACCCTCTGGCAAGACTGAGCCCATAACATTGGGAGTGAAGGCATTTGGGCTTTAATTTCTATGGTCCTTTATTTGCAGGGGGAGTTAGTTTTGAGGAAGTCAAATAATAAGAGCTTCCTATTGTTTGGACTTGGAGCATCTTTATGTTGTAGATCCAGTCTTTGTGTTCATTTCATAAAGTCTGGTGATGTATTTTGGACAGCATGTTAGGACATAATTAGTGATAAGAATAGAACAGGGAGTGAATTTCGAGTTTATGGTGCTGCATGGAATCCTGTCTGACTCACGTGCTGCTAGAGTCTTTTGCGGGCAGTGAGATGCCCGTCAGCAGTTGCAGCGGGGAGGTTTGTGCAGCAAGAGCAGGGCGCGGGATGGTGTGAGCACGCAGCCTGCCCCACTCGGGGACGGCCGCCCTGGCTTACGTCTGAGCTGCGTGAGGACATGGCTCATGGCATCGCTCCCCAGCCTCCCTTCATACACACGGTGCCGTCGTGATTTTCCTTTATTTGCCTATCACCCATGCTAATACTTTAAAAAATGTTATGTGTACTTAAAAACCTTTAACTCGTATGTTAAAATGCATTATGTATTTTTCTGAATACATATTAAAATACATAATTACCAAAGTAAAAAAAAAAAATGCTTGTCACCATCACCATGAATAGTTTTTTTTCACATAGATACCTGGAAGTATTGGGTACCAAAATAACTGGCATGATGCCAGTGGAACACACAGTGCGATATGATGAAAGATTAAAAACCTGGCAAATATTGGGAGGGATGCATGTTACTCCCACCTTCAGGTTTCTGTTCTAACCCTGATGATGGAAACTGGTACTGGAGAAATGTTTGGGGCTTCTCTCTCCACTCTCTCTCACACCATCCGCAGCAACGAAGAAGAACACTTTCTGAGACTTACAGGAGTTCAGGTAAGATGCTTTCTAGTTCCGCCCTCGGTATTCAGGATGCAGGTCTTACTCCCACCGTAGAGCTGGGCTTGAGTGAGCAAGACTGAAGTTTTCTGAGTGTTCACAGTTCATTCATGGAGGAGTAGTAGCAAACCTATTTCTGCTTTAGGTCTAAGCCTCATCCTCCTACCCAGCATTAATAGGAACCCCATAATTTATATAGTAATAAATACACTTCAGTCTCTTCCTGTTTCCCATGTCTGTTTCTCAAACTGGTTAAAGCCCATAAACTAGAAACCCAAATGCCAACACAGCAGTTGGTACAGAAACAAGTGAAAGAATGAGAGAAGAAAATGTTGCTAGAAGAAAATGCTCCTGTTACACAGCAAGACGCTCTGTGTTTATAAACATTTAGTGATAGCTTGTTATGAAAAAGAGTTTTTGAAAAAGTCAATGCACCTCGACAGTCAAATATTGTGGCTGTGAGTTTTCACTTCTCCGGCCTGGGGTTAGATTCATGTGGTAAGTCTCCTTGGCTGAGATGGACATTGGAACAGGGCAGTGCTTCTTTGTTCCCTAGTCTCTGAGAAGCAGTGAGGTATAGTAGAAAGAATATTGGTTTTGGAGTCAGGTCTGGGAATGTATTCTGGATGTTTGAAGTTGGACAAATTACTTAACCTACCTGGATCTCACTTTTTACAGGTGTAAAATGAGGATAGTTTGTTGTGAGGATTGAGATTGTGTGTGTGTGTGTGTGTGTGTGTGTGTGTGTGTACTCAGTCATGTCTGACTCTTTGCAACCCCATATACCATAGCCCGCCAGGCTCCTCTGTCCATGGGATTTTCCAGGCAAGAATACTGGAGTGGGTTGCCATTTCCTACTCCAGATATAATGCATATAATGTACTAATTTGATGCCAGATCCCATTCCTGTCTACAGGTTGAGTTTAAGATACTCTATGAAGGATCCTTTCTACCTACTCAGTGTTCCTTCATGGTTATCCTCTAGGCATCCGCAGTTATAAACCTTCCTTTTGGATCCACTCCTTCTCTTTCCACACGTTTCTCTCCTCGCAGTCCTGAACTGAGGCTCTGGAGCTGTTCCTTACTGTGGACGGCTTGTCGCTGGAGACCCCGACCTCATCCTTTTCTTGCTCCACGGCCCTCCCGTGCCCATCACCAGTTCCCAAGGCCACAGGCTGCAGCCCCGGTCCCTCACTTCCTCACGAGCCCCACCCTCTGGTCTCCCACGAGGAATCGGACTGAACAGATGGAAAGCATTCACTGGTGCTGGGCACGTGCTAGATCATCATTGCCTATAAATTTCCTTTCTTAGATCTGGAACCTTTGAATTGATTTCTACAAAGCTGCATTGATTATTATGGTTGAGTACAGCAATCCAAGAATGGTATTTTAGACATGAACTATTTTGGTATCATTGACTTAATCTTTAAAACCACTAACTTCTGTGCATAGACAGGGAGACTGCCATTCAGATAGAAATCATATCCATGTCTAGGCATCCACTTGATATATCCGCATCTAGCTAGTTTTTAAAGATGTTTGAGATCTTTCCCTTGCATGGAAGCGGAGTGTGGTTAGCCTGCTTATGCTCAGAGGCCTTTTCCAGCACAGATGAAATTCCAAGACAATAAAGATTTTGATCTGATGTTAAGTTCCTTTGTGCAAACAAGCTTGCATAGCAAAATGATGCAGATAAATGTAGATGAAAATGGACCTAGATAAATAAATGAAACTGTATTATGTTTCTCTAGTATAAACATAGATTAAATGGTAGGAGGACAAAAATAGGTGAAGTGGTAACATAAACTGACTTGTGTAATCAGAGGGTCAGCGCTGACATTTTTCTCTCTAGGCCTTTTCTAATAGTTTTGTTGCTAGGGCTACAGTGTTTTTGCCAGATTGGAACAGGATTGTCCGTTCTAATGGAGATTAAGTAGCTTTCCCAGCTAGATTTTTTTTTTTTTTTTAATAAGCATAGATTAATTCTACTGACTTTCAAAGCCATAATCATGAATAATGGAAAGATTACTAAAGATCTGTTTTTAGAAAATATAACTAATAAAATTTGAAGTTTAATAGACAGGTTTCTTCCATAGTTATTCCAACACAAACTTTTATCATGGTTACAATGAATAAAATAACTGAAATACAGTTTCACACATGGAATTTTTAAAAATGAGAAATTATTTACAAGTTAATCCAAAAGTTAATGCCCCAAGGAGTAATGGACAATTCTCCTGGTAAGTTGGAAAACTGGTTCACAAATGCTTGAAAATTCGTACTTGAATTTCTTCTATAAACAATACAGATAAGGTTTAGGAAAATGTCCTCTGTGTTTTGGTTGCTTCCCATCATTGGTCAGAGTCATCTGAGGGAAGTGGAAATACAAACTCACCGATGAAACTCAAAGCCCAGTAAAGGAAAACTGACTTATTCAGGACACTCAGTTGCTAACAGGATGTAGACGGTAAGAGCCACTCAGAAAATGGTGAGGAAACATTCCTTTCGATGTGCTTGTTATGGAGTCAAATGAACTTCCCCGGCCATGGACAAAAGGAGACCATCTAAACTTTAGATCACAGTGCCATTTGCGTGCCCCTTGGCCCTGCAATTCTTTTTGTGCACTACAGCGCGAGAGTTAAATGAAACAGTTCATGTGAAATGCCAGCAAAAGACAGCTGCTGTGCCTTTCCTCCTGGTGTCTTTCTGTAGCCAGAAGTCCCAATGTTAACTTCAGTAAGAGAAGCTGAATATTAGTCTTTAGTCAAAAGAAAGTCACAGTACTAGTGCCACCTGGTGGAGAACATAGGTATTACAATGTAGCATTATTTCAGCTATCCTGAATTTTCACATTTAATAAAATTAAGATAAATCTTACAATGAAATGAAACAGAAGGTAAAGAAAAAATTAAATGTGTGTGTGTGTACCTGCTTTATTATGCTAGTAATTTTTCAGTCCATAATTATAAAACATATAGGAGGTTAGGAACCTAAGAAACTTGAATGCATACTAGTAGTAAAAATGTATTCAGCATCCATGTTTACACAGTGATCGAAAATAGAAGCATGCAGCATTTTCGCTGTTCTCAATCTATTCATAGGCATCATGTGCCAAAGGGGCTCCCTTCCCGTTTTCAGATAAAAATTCATTGTAGGGTGTCCTGAAGAGTACCTCGAAGAAATAGCCAGTTATATTTCAATACGGGATTGAGGTGAAATAGAGGGCCATCCTATTTGAGGTACTGTGGATGGATTCAACAAATAATGATGTTTTAAATGTTAGCCTTAAGTATCAGAGAATCAGTTGCTTTGAGCCAGCGACGGGTTTGAACATTTGTGAACAAAAGAGCAAATGTACCTATTACAGGGTCAGCAAACTATAACCCATGGACCAAATACAGCACATCAGCTTTTTGTTACTGGAACACAGCCACGCTCATTCGTTTACTTACTGTCTGAGGAGCTTTCATAACGACTGACTCACTTGAGTAGGTGCAGGAGACCATATTGGCTGCAGAGCCTAAACTGACCCTTTACAGAACAAGTTTGCCAATCCCTGGTCTATTAGAGCCTTTCATTCGATTTTCACACCTCTCCCTACCATCTGCTTGGGAGGAGTGTATTTCCCTTTCCCACTGAAGTTTGGCTTAACCATGAGACTTGCCTTGGTCAGTGGAATGTGGAAAAGCATCAGTGTACAAGTTTGAAGCGAAGCCTCAGAGTTCTGTGCCCCTTCAGTGGTCAAGTGAGACGTGTGACCTGTAGACTTACGCGAGAATGAGGCAATCTGCTGACCTGCAGACTTGAAGGAGAAACAGATGTTTGTTGTCACTGTTGTGCTTGTGTGCATGTTAATTCCTTAGTTGTGTCTGACTCTTTGCAGCCCCACAGACGGCAGCCCACCAGGCCCCTCTGTCCATGGGATTCTCTGGGCAAGAACCCTGGAGTGAGCTGCCATTTCAGCCAATACATGAGATTGTTACACCTCTGCGTAAAAGTACCAGAGGACTGACTTCTCTGTCCCTCTAACGACACTGGGGGAAGGGCCCTGCAGATTAGGTGGGGTTCAGTCCCTTTTGGGGCTATTCCGGACTTTGAGGGGCTCAGCTGGAGCACGTTTCATTCCTCTACCTACAGTAAGCAAAACTGGGTCAGAGTGCAGGCCATGTCTGGAGGCTAACCAGACTCTCTCGGAATCAACTTCTCTATGTTTAACATGGTGTGGCAGTCACAATTCTTTCCTCTGTTGGATTAAACATTTCCCTCCCAAGGTGAGCCTCAAGTTATAGCAAGAGGGTGGGACAAGTTCAATGGGGATTGAGGCCAGAGTTTTCCAGTCAGGCTTTATCAATAAAGCTCACAGCTTGGCTTCTTCCTACTCAACTCCAGTAAGTGTATTTCTGAATTGATATATAATCTGTAAGTGGTAAAAAATGATCATGACTAGCTCCTCAGAAAACTTACAATAGTAATATGCAATCTAATTTAACCATCTTAACAACGCTGGCTGCATCAAAGTGATCAAAATATTTAAAAATGCAACTTCCCAGAATTCTTAGTCTTACATCTCAGCTTGTTAAAATGCTAAGGCTCTTCATTGTCACTTTTTTTTTTTTAAACTATCCATATTACTTTTTTTGAAACAATCAGTTTGAATCCTTTGGAGATATCACTGGGTAACACCAGTGACCCATTTATTACAGAGTTCACAAATTTGTGACTTGAGAGTCCTTGAGGCTGCCCTAGTTCTCTAGTTTTCAGCCTTCCCTTTGATCCTTTATGTAGTTAATGTTCTTTCATTAATTTTTTTCAAAGCCAGTTTTTGCTTTTTTTTTTTTTAAAGAGCCTAGATAATGCAGAATTGGTACTATAGAGTAACTTCTAGGCAATAGACTGTATGGCAGAAGCTTCTATTGAGACTAACATTCAAATCCAGAGCATGAATTTCTGGACATAACTCTTGAAAAGAGAGTATGAATAATAAATCAGTATTAAGATCACTAATATTAAATACATAAATGACAGACATTTAAGTGTTATTGGTTATCCATAATGTTGCTACTGGTGTGCTTTTAGGAGGAAAGAACCACATTTAGTTTTCCTATTAGCAAAGGGGCAGTGTTTCCAGAAGCAGTCATTGCTTCCTATAATGATTTTCAAACATATTTCCTAAAAACAGGACCATAATTTTCAACTCTCTTCATATTTTTGCTCAAGTTCTACTTTTGCTTTCCTTCTCAATGAATATGTCAAATGTCAACAGCCCAATAATTCAAATGTCTTAATATTGACCACTATAATACACCTCATGCTGCTTGGAAACAGAGATTCTGTTGTTCAGTTGCTAAGTTGTCTGACTCTTTGCAGAACCCCAGGGTCCTGTCCTCCACTATGTCCTGGAGTTTGCTCCTATTCTCGTCCATTGATTCAGTGACACTATCTAACCATCTCATCCTCTGCTGCCCTCTTCTCTTTTTGCCTTTTGTATTTCCCAGCATCCGGGTCTTTTCCAATGAGTCAGCTCTTCGCATCAGGTGGCCAAAGTACTGGAGCTTCAGCTCAAGCGTCAATCCTTCCAATATTCAGGGTTGATTTCCTTTTAGGATTGACTGGCTTGACCTGCTTCCAGTCCAAGGGACTCTCAAGTCTTCTCCAGCACCACAGTTCAAAAACATCAATTCTTCAGTGCTGAGCCTTCTTTATTGTCCAACTCTCACATCTGTATATGACTACTGGAAAAACCATAGCTTTGACTAGACAGACCTTTGTTGGCAAAGTAATGTCTCTGCTTTTTAATATGCTGAGTTTGTCATATCTTTTCTTCCAAGGAGCAAGTGTCATTTAATTTCATGGTTGCAGTCACCATCCACAGTGATTTTGGAGCCCAGTAAAATCTGTCACCGCTTCCACCTTTTCCCTATTTGCCAAGAAGTGATGGGACCAAATGCCATGATCTTAGTTTTTTGAATATTGAGTTTTGACCATCCCAAAATCAACACAATTTCCACTTCTACATAACTGCTTTTCTTATTCAGGAAAAAAAGACATGGCTGGACCTAAGTTAGATACTTTTAGCTCCTCTCTGGGAATGGCTTTTGCAGCAGCATACATAAACCCATCATCAAAGACGGGCACCTGTTTGTCCAGCAGCACTGAGAGATGAAAGAACGTAAGACATAGGCCTTTGCGCTCCACAAGCACCCAGCTGGATCAGAGAGAGATTCTTCCAAGTGAAATAACAGACAAACACACAAGGAAAGAGACCTGCTCAGCCACCTTGTGGTCCTCTGTCCTCCTTTCCTCTCCTTCCTAAGATCTCGAGCTCTGGAAGGGCCAGGACTCTGTTTCATTCCTCCTAGTACTTGGCACGCAGTGTTCTTACTCTGCACGTTAACAGATGCTCATTATGTGATTTTTGAATGAATGGATACCGATTATGTGTACTTACTTAATAGTGAAGGTTGAATGAATGAATACATATAAAGATCTTAGAACAGTGTCTGCTACTACATACTTAAAAAACTGAATTATTACAAAATGGGCTAAGATTTAGTATAGACATTAGAAAGGAATTTTTATGAGTTTGCCTTAAACTGACCCTGGAAAAATAGGTGGGAACTGAAAGAATATACCTGATGAGAGTATTAATGAAGGCACAGGCAGAAGAATAAACATGATGTTTAAGGATACAGCTGACCTTTGAACAACAGTTTGAATTGTGCAGGTCCACTTATATGTGGCTATTTTTGAAGAGTAAGTACTATAGTACTACATGATCCATGGTTGGTTGAATCCATGGGTTTGGGGTAACCACAGATATGGAGTGCTGGTTCTAAGTTTTACTGGGATTTTCAATTGCTTAGAGGGTCAGTGTTCCAACCCCCATGTTGTTCAAGGGTCAACTGTATACGGAAAATTAGACTACTGATAATAAACCTAAGAGCATAGAAAGGTTCTATACAATCTAACATTTGCTAAACTGAATTAATTCCAAATGACACCTATCATTTTACATAAAGAACAATGTTTATTTTAAATCTACTGTTATAGGGTGAAGGAGGTTTAATTAAAGCTTGTCCAATAAATTGAAGGTACCTCAAGACTTACTCAACTTTGTATCCTTAGGCCCTCCCTACAACATAGTAGGCACAAGAAATAATATGCCGTACTGAATCCATAACTACTTAACTGTATCAACACACCAATATAAAAAATTTAATACAAATTTAAAGTATACACATTTAACTTTATTTCATCATTGTCATTTAAAGCTTGATTTTATAAAACATGAAAAGACATTCTTAAGAGTTCTGTATCACAACAACTTGAAGAGTGGGAATACCCACAGCTTTATAGACTCAAGTTACATAAATTAAACTCAAATAATTGGACATTTTTTCAATATGGAAACTATACAAATGAAATAAATGGCAAAAGGACCCAATAAAGAGCAATATTTCACTACTTATGGATTATCATTAGTTACTTTCAGGATCTAAATGAAGATTCTGAATATTCGTATTTCTTTTGTTCTATTTTATATTTAAATATTTCTCTACATTCTGAGTCAAGCTACTTGACCAAAAGCCTGACTTAGAAAGGCATTTAGCAAAAGCTTTTCCACCTACGGTTACTACCTTGAAAGAAAGTAACACTGCAGTACTGATGTAATCTGTGCAGCAACTTACGTCAACCCTATGGAAAGTCAGATAGGTACCAAAACTGGAACAATTTTGCACAGATTCAGTAAAGTATCATGTTAAGTTTTCCTCATCTAAAAACTAACCAATGAAATAAAACATACCAACTATAGGTGATCTGGAAGGAAAACCACATTTGAGAGTTACAAGTACATTATTGTCCATATCTCATCCTCAGTCATTGACAGGAATTTTGTAGGCTACCATGCTATTTACTTTGTGAATTGTAGTAGTAAATGAACGAAGACGAACTTCCTCAGAATTGGTAATGAACTGTGGTCCTGACTCTTCCCATTTTTCAGGTACAACCAGATCTTTGTCTGTATAAATGAGGAGATCAAATGAACCTAAATTGGAGATAAAATCATTAAAGTACATTATTTTTTTCAAAAGTAGAAGAACCCTCCTTGTCTCTCTCACATTTTGAACCACCCACAGTATTAGAAAAGGGGAGTTTAGCCTGGACTGTAATGACTAGTCAATTGCTTTTCCTCAATAGAAATTTACTGTAGTACAGAAAATATTGCACTCCTTTTGCTTTATCTTATGAAAACTTCAAGTTTGCTTTTTTTAAAAGAGAAAACCATTATTTGCAGGAAGTATATAGTTAATCACATAGGATAGCATAAAGGTAACCCGAAGGAAAGCTAACATCTGGGTTCTGTGACTGATGTAGCCTGGGGCCTAGAACAGTGTCTCGCATATAGAAGGCATTCAGGAAATATCTGATAAGGTAGAAAAGCAAGACAGTTCTGGCTAGCCTTCAAAATATACATAAAAAATTAAGATAATGAAAGGGATTACATTAAGACATTCAAGAATGAATACTGTGGAATACTTTCATTCCTTTCCTTTTCAGAATTTCCAAATTTCTAGAATGCATATAACACTACTTCTGCTTTATAATACGTTTTTCATTTTTATTATGTAATATGAATAATTAAGCAAAATTTTAGTAAAGGGCTAACTCTTAAACTAATAGCTTAGTCTTTTCCCTGACAAATTTTAAGTCAATGTGAAGCTGTATAATACTTACAAGAAACTTCCAACAGTGGCAGAAATGTCACTGTAGCTGTGATCTGTCTGATCACTGAACGGATTTCATCTTGGATGGCTTTCTGAGACTTTTCTCTGGGTGCACTATTGGAGAAACCAAATCAGTTTACGTGTTAACAAATTATTTAAAACATTGGTAGGACTAACTGATTAAATGTTTCCAAGATCAAATAAGTAATACATTAAAATGGAGTTTTTTGTGTTTTTTTTTAAGGTTATAAGTGTATCATCAGGGCCTATATACCACAAGAGGCATATGCATTTTTATTATTTCATTTATCATTTCAGTCATTTTTTAGGGGTGGTCTTAAAATCAGGTCATTTGGTATCAGATAATCGGAAAACTAGCCAAGTGCTTCAAGTTAGGCAAACTACAGCACCTTTTAAAAAATGGAAATAATAGTATCTAATAATAATATTATCTAAAATATTTTGTTGGTGCAATCACTTTGGCATTTTTCGTAATCACTCAGTTGCGTCCGACTCTTTGTGACCCAATGGACTGTAGCCTACGAGGCTCCTCTGTCCATGGGATTTTCCAGGCAAGAGCACTGGAGTGGGTTGCCATTTCCTTCTCCAGGGGATTTTCCCGACCCAGGGATCGAACCCAGGTCTCCTGCATTGCAGGCAGACGCTTTACCCTGTAAGCCACCAGGGAAACCCCTTAAAAAATGAAAATAATAGTATCTAATAATAATAGTATCTAAAATATTTTGTTGGTGCAATCACTTTGGCATTTTTTCGTAATGCTTAATTCCCTACTGCTTCAAATAAAATAGTAAATTAACTATCAAATTATTTTTATAAGCTAAAAATTTCCTAAAATAGACCAAAGGCTTCAGAAACAAACTACATTTCATTATGAGAAATGATTCTGAATTTACCAGTAAGCAAGCCTAGGACAATGCTAGACATGATCATATGGGCATTTCCAGACAGGTGGTCTGGAAGCTTTTTTATGAAGTGTCTTAGAAGATTTGGGGCATTCAATGAAATACAATAGAGCTGAATCTTAGGCTGGGGGAATCTAGGATAATCTCTTATGGTTAAAAGTACCTTTAAACAATTCACTAAAGGGCCACCAGGTACATACTACCATAAACACTGAAGGTGAAATTCACCCATTTACACTATAGGCAAGTCTGTTAAAAGTATATTATCTATGTAAGACAGTGAACTATTCTTTGCCACAGGAGACTAAGGATCAAATTAACATCCTAGAAAAAAACTGTACTTTATATGAAACTTGTTCAATATAATCAGAACTCATTTAGTAAAGAAAATAAATTTTAAAACATGAGAATGGAAGTAACTGCTACTTACCTGTCATCTTTTGCAGTCTTGTCACACTCAATATCAAACTGCCATCTTTCAAGGACCTCTCCACTTTCAATATTTGAGATGACTACCACCAGTTTCTGAACTGAACACTTGTATAACCATTCTGCAATACACAAAACAAGGCATCTTTTTTAGTTTGCTGCATTACAAAGCAACTGTCCTCTCAAGACCGACTTCCTATCCTCAGCAAATTTCTCCCACTGCTATTTTGGATCTCCTCCAAACTATGCAGAAAACTTTCCCCATCAATAGCCTAGCTCCCGTTTTCAAATTCTCATTATTTCTGCCAGGCATAGCACTGGGTGCTAAGGACAGTGAACACGAGGTACTTCCATCCTAATCCAAGGGAAGGGTGTAGATGTCACTAATCTAATCACAACAATAAGTGTGAAATTATAATTGTTGTAACCGCCATGATGGTGCAGTTTCCTGTGATGTAGTAGCAGTTACCCATCATGGAGCAACACAGAGCACAATTAAAGCACCGAATAGGGAATTCTGACTCACGGGGTTTGAGTTTTGTCCTAAGAGACAACAGTATACATATGCAAAACAGGGAAGAGGGTGTAGGTTTTAAAATATGAAGTAATTTATTTTTGGCTGTGTCAGGTCTTAGCTGTGGCACGTGGGATCTTCCTTGCTAAAGGTATAGGTCTTAAAGACTCAGAACAGAGCAGTGGATCAGAGGACTGAAAGGAGGCCAATACAACTGCAGTTTAAGAAAGGGAGAATGAACAAGGCTAGTTTGACAAGATAAATGGGCCAGACCACACAGAGTCATGGGAGCCATTAAAGACGTGATACTAAGAACTAAGAAGGTCATTACTGTGTTTGAAGCAGAGTATGATGTAATTAAACTTGTACTTGAAAACTATCCTTCTGGATACGATGTAGAAAGTAAGCTGGAAGTAAACAGGGGATCTAGGGCACTAAGTAATGAATAATTCAAGCAAGAGCTAATAAAGACTTAGAGAAAGATATACTGGTAGAGATGGAGCAGTAGACAGATTCAAGAGATTTCATGGTTAAAATTGTTAAGATTTATTGGATTACCTTAGGGTAAGGAAGAGGAATGAATCAGGGATAGCTCCCAGGTTTCTGATTTATATCAGTAGTCAGATGGTTGATCCAGTCACTAAGAGGAAAGAGAACTGAAATGGAGATGATCCTAAATTCAGTTTTTAATATACTGAGTGTGAAGTGGTATATTATATAGCTGCATAAAGACATTAAGGGAGTCACTCAATATATGAGCTGAGAGTTAGGAGAGGCTTTGGTTAGATATCGGTTCATGAATCAAGATACACAAGTTGTTACTAAAATTATCTACATGTAAGAGGGCCTCAGATTGAGCCCTCAAGTAATCTTAGAAATTGAGAATACTTTATTCAGGAATTGGCAGGTATAGAAAATATTTTAGAAATATTGAGGGCTTATGGGTCACCTACGTAGCATAGTCTTCTTTAAAATGTGTAATATTCTTAGCTTGCAAGCAGTACAAAAATAAGCCACTTGCTGGACTTGGCCTGTTGGCCTCGCTCACCCCTGGCATATATGAACAACTTTTACCAGTTTACCTGTGAAAAAGAGATTGAGTGGTAATTTGAAGATATGGGGAAGTTGGTGATTTTTTTTCCCTCTCTTAAAAATGGAAATGAAACCAATGGGAATAATCCAAACGAAAACAGAGAAACTGACAACATAAGAGAGAGGAAATAGGGTCAAATTCCTAAGGCTAGAGAAGTGGAATTTAAAAGACTGAATAATTTGCCTGTAAAGCATTTCCTCCATTTTAACTCAAAGGGAGAAGTTAAGTAGGAAAGTGTAGATACATCTGACAAGAAATGTTATTGGTCTCAAAGGACACAAACCAAAAACCAGTAACTTAGGCAAAGCTGGCTTGCTACTTCTTCAGATTAAGATGAAGACATACATCCATAGATGCCTAGAGGTTCCATACCAAACAATCTGAGTGCAGCTGTATGAACGACTATGGGTGGCTTAGCTCTGAAGTTAATGAAAACACAATGATGTAATCTGAAAATGAAGCTAGTTGAAACAACAAAAATGATTCATGAATTTTAAGGTTAAAAAAAATGCAGGCTGTAGTATTTTTAGAACTAGTATTTTGGAAGATCTAATGGGCAGAAAGGGAGAAACATTTCACAACACAGAGAAATTAGAAACAAGAATCCTAAGTGGAGAGAAATATGAAAGAGAAACTACTAGAAATAAAAGGAATATATGGAGCATACTGATCCCACAATACTGCAACTTCTTGAGCTAAAAGAAGAAAATGAGTGCGCAGATAGAAGAGGCTTACTGACTCAGAGGCACGATTAAAAAAAAAAAAGACAAATGGAAACAGGTGAAAAATAAGAAAATTCTAATGAGTGCTGTTATTTAGTAGTTCCTTCTTTTTAAAGTTTAGTTCCCTAGGTTGAATCTGATTTTAGTTCCTTCATCTTAATATAATGATGGCTTTAGATTCCAAGCAGCTACAAAAAATATATGCAGTGGATTTCTCTCAGATAAGAAACTCCATCATAATTACATAAAATTCCAATGTGTTCTATCATCCCTGAAGGAGTTGATGGAGATCGTTTTGTTAACCCATATCAGATTCTGAACCTTAAAATAGTCAGCCTATTCAAAATTGGAGGAAGGGTGGGAATTCTTTCAGTTTGTATGTTATTTGCTTCCGTCCCAACTGGTTCACTGTATCGGAGATGGTAGTGCGTTTTACACTACCCTATACAGAGCTGAAACATAACCACCAAGAAGCTAGAAAATGTGGATCGTAGGTGTGCTCGTATCCAACTCTTTACAACCCAATGGACTGTAACCCGACAGGCCCCTCTGTCCACGGGCTTATCCTGGGAAGAATACTGGAGTGGGTTGGCATTTCCTCCTCCAGGGGATCTTCCAGACCCAGGATGGAACCTGAGTCTTCTGTGTCTCATACATTGGCGGGTGGATTCTTTACCAGAGTCACCTGGGAAGACCCGAGGATCCTATTAACATAAAGGCCTGCAAAACTCAAAACTGTGTCCAACAATAAAATACCTTTTAGTTGATCCACCACATTATTTAGGTATTTTATGAGCTCAGGATCAGTAGTTACAAGCAAGGTGAGTCCGTATTTCTGCACCCGAGTAAAGGTTTCCGATGGATATATGCCACGCTGATATAAAATACTGTTGATGCCAAACGCTGAAAACATAAGAAATATTAAAGTCATCGTCACGTTGTAACTTCTGGGGAAATAAAGCATATGTAGATGGGGCTATGGTTTCACGATAGTGTAAAGTTATAAATGTCTAAACACGTGTTTGTGTTTTGCTGAAAGCCCAGTAGGTACAAAGCGGCATTTTAAAAAAATCCTTAAAATCTTGCGTCTAAGTGATAGCTGCATATGTGGTAATAGAAGAAAAATGCCAAACCAGTAATCTACCAGTGCCAAAGTTCATTTCATTGTAAAACAAGTCCAAATGCCTATTTTATGGTTAGAGGGTGTCAAAATAGGCAACTGACAGACGGGTACCAAGCCCAGGCAGGCCTCTCCCACGTCTCTTTCCTCCTTTTCTCCTCACCGATCCTGCCAGGTTCTGTCAGCAGGTACACCTGGCCAGCTCAGAACAGCGCTTCCCGAAATCTAGCCCGTCTCGGTCCACCCCCGAGGCCTCCCCGTAGCGGGGGCGGGGGGTGTGGGAGGAGCTCTGCACTGGAAAGAAACGCTCCCGCCAAGGGGCCCACCGCAAGACGGGCCCACCGCAAGGCGGGCCTCCGCGGCACCCGGGCCTCCTCCTCCGCCCGGAGCAACGCGAGCGGAGGCGGTGCCCGCCGCCCCACTTCCTGATCCCTCCTGCCGGCACCCGAGGCCGCGGCTACAGGCGCCGGGATTCGGGGCCGCTCCGGCTGAGCCGCGGGCCTGCGGGCGGCCTGCGCTCGGCTCTCCCCGCCCTCCGCCCCGCGCGAGGAGGACTTACAGAAGAACTCGGCCACGATCTCGGCGCTCCCGCGCAAGGTGATGCCTTGCTCCCGGGAGAGTTGCAGCGCCATTGCCAGGCCCACGGATGACGATACGCGATTCCACCCAGCAGACAGCGGCGCCAGGGGCTTCCGGAGCAGTTCCCCGCCACTAGTTTAAAAAGGAACGACGCAGGACGCCGTCGCGCCCTTTGCGCAGGCGCGGAGCGCCTCTAGACCCCGCCCGTCGCGCCCTTTGCGCAGGCGCCAAGAGCCTCTGGACCCCGCCCTGCGCAGCGGAGCCCGCCGGGTTCTCTGCCCCTTTAGGAGCGGCGGTTCGCGCAGGCGCAGTGGGGAAGCGTGGCGGCGCAGTTCCGGGTGGTTACACCTGGCCGGGTTCCCGCTGTAGTTGTGGGCTGGCTGGCGAGCTGGCGGCTAGAGGGGAAGACGGTAGGTAGGTCCAGGTTTTAGTGGCCGCTCTCTAGGTCTGCGGACCGAGCGACCTAGGAGCACAATTCCCGAGTTCGAAAAATCTTTTGAAAGGGTTATGAACTGTCCGCCACGCTGAGTGGCCCCAGTGATGTTTAGTCAGCGGTCGGAACTTGCTGGGTTCTCTGGGAGTTTGCTTCCCTAGTGGCTCAGACGGTGAGGACTCTGCCTGCAGTGCCAGAGACCTGCCACGCACGATCCCTAGGTTGGGAGGATTCCCTGGAGAAGGGAATGGCAACAACGCACTTCAGTATTCTTCCCCGGGGAATTTCATGGTAGGAGGAGCTAGGGAGGCTGCAGCCTATGCGGTCACGAAGAGTCGGACGCGACTGAGCGCCTCACTCTCACTTTCTTTCAAAGCAGCTGCGTGCCGCAGACAGGGTTTTAGAGGTATTACTGTGCCGGCGTAGTGTTTTTCCTGAGAAACTGGGCTAGGGATTAAAGGGACGAACGGCATCCCTTTTTCTGCCCCTCGTCCTGGCTCAGCTCGCGTCTACCCCCGACCCCGCTGCTCGGCGGAGGCTGGCGGCAGCAAGAGTCTGCGTCTGATAGTCCAGCTTCTACTCTGCACCCCGCCACCCCTAGGCAACTGGTCAGGAATAGAGTCATCTCACCAAAAAGGCTCGTCAACACTGAAGAGCTTCTCAGTGAATTTTGACTCAAATCCAGAGGCTTTTAATGTTTCTATGAGAAGCATTAAGCAGATGTTGTTTAGTCGCTAAGTGGTGTCTGCCTCTTTTGCGACCCCATGGACTTGCAGCCCGCCAGGCTCCTCTGTCCATGGGATTCTCCAGGCAAGAATACTGGAGTGGGTTGCCACTTCCTCCTCCAGGGTGTCTTCCCCACCCTTGAATCTAACCGGCATTGGCAGGCAGATTCTTTACCACTGAGCCACCAGGGAAACCCAATTAAGCAGATAGTGTACTACTAATGGCGTGTCACTTGTGAAGCAATTGTATTTTTACAGCAGGTGGAGAAATTATTTGTAAAATGAAGTCTGAGAAACCTGCCCGGATGTAGTTGTTTAATTATATGAGAAAGTGCCTGAGTGTATTAGTTTTCTATTGATGTGTAACAAATTATGACACATTAGTGGTTTTTTAAAAGAAAAACCCATTTATGATCTCAGTCCTTAGATCTAAGAGTCTGGGCATGGCATGGCTGGGTGCTCTATGTATTCTTCTAAGTTTGAAGTAAAGGCACCTGGCTGCAAGAGGGATCTCATCTAAACTCTGGGTTTGAGGTCCTTGGTTCCTGGCAGATTTTAATGTCTTTGTTCTTAAATTGAGGTCCCCATTGGCTTGCTAGCTGTTGGCCAGAGGCCAGTCTTGAGCCCTTGTCACACTTCCACTGTCTCTCTTTCCAAGGAGGTCCTTTTTAAACAACTCATGTGATTAAGTCAGACCCCGGCAGATGATTTCCTCTTTGTTAAACCTAATCTTCAAAATGATTTTGCCTCATAACTACATGTCTGACCACACTCAAGGGGAGGGATTATATAGGATATGTTCCTTGGAGATCACAAATTTGGGGGGCCATCTTAGAACTCTTGTCTATATACAGTGTTACATATCAGAATTTAATCAGTTTGAAGAGTGAAACAGGTATATAGCTAATAAGCTGACTTGATCCAGTAATACTTTCCTTACATCCTTTAGTCTCTGTGGTACAAGTGTGTTTGTGTGTATTTAAATCACCTCCTTTTCATTTCTTCCACCAGGACTTTGGGTTAGAGCCACGCTGGTAGAAAATGGTGCCCACCTTTCTCCATATAGAAATTGTCTCTCTTTCTAAGGAGCTTACTACTTAGCACTTCAGGAAAGATATCCTTCAGTTTCATAATACTATAGTTTGTAAATTTTCTGAAGATGCAAATAATCATTAGTATCAATATAATTTGGGAATTCTAGAAGGCTGGTGAAATATATGAGGTTTCCATGTAGAGGAAGTATTTGTTAGTACTTACTTTCTTTGTGTTCTTAAGAACTTAAGTTCTTGTGACTTAAGAACTTGAATATGCTGGTTTGAATAGAGATATGCTACAAGAATAAAGTACCAGATTTTCAAGTCTTAGTATGAAAAACAAATGTGTGTGTGTGTGTGTATGTGTGTGTATGTATATTAGGTGCTCAGTCGTGTCCAGCTCTTTGGGACTCATGGACTGTAGCCCACCAGACTCTTCTGTTCGTGGGATTTTCCAGGCAAGAATACTGGAGTGTGTTGCCATTTCTTTCTCTACGGGATCTTCCCAACCAAGGGATCCTATCTGGGTGTCCCGCATTGTAGGCTGGCTGGCTATTTACCTTCTGAGCCACCAGGGAAGCCCTGTAAAGTATATTGATAGTAAAGTATATTGATGTCTTTAATTGATTACTTATTGCAATGATACTATATGTGCATTGAATTAAATAAAATATTAAAATAATTTTACTTTCTTTTCTTTTTAGTTTTTTAATCTACCAGAACATTTTACATTTACATATGTAACTTGTGTTCTGTTTCTACTGGATAGTGCTGGTCTTTTTCTATGGAATCTAAGAGATAACTTGTTTTAACCAGAATCCCAAATGATTCTGATGCAAGTTCTTAAATCACTCTTTGAAAAGCAGTAAACTGTGATGGTGATTTTAGTAATGCCGGCCTAGGAGCTTGAATTCTTGGACAAAGTGGATGCCAGAGCTTAAATAAGATGTACATCAGAGCAAGATGTTTTGAAAAAAGAATTGAGTTTTGATGACTGATGTGGAGGAAGAATGAAATGGTAGTACAGAATCCAAGGTGGCAAGCATGCAGTATATGCTAGTGTCGGTCAAAGCTGCTTAACTCTGAGCCTGTTCTGTTTCTTGTTTATCACTGTAACACGTGATTCTAGAAGCTTTGGTGGAACTCCTTTCCCATTAACTTTTGGGTGCTTGGTTTGATGTTGACCCCATCTTATCTAAAGCATGCACTTTTATCCTTTCAAAAAGTTTTTTAAAACTTGTTTTCAGTTACTTGAATTGACTTTTATTCACAATTTGGTGACATCTTTCTAATGTGTTTTGAAGGTTTTTTGGACAGGGAGAAGTATAAATTAAGATTTATTTCTGAAGAAAATTCAAGCAGACTGCATAACCAAGCAACCTAGAATTAATAAAAGAGATAAATATGAAAACATATGTCATAAACTGGCCTGTATTCCATATTAGTTTGCTAAAATCAGAAGTACTCATGCAAATTTCTAAAGCTAGAATCAAATGGAATTTTAGAAAGTGACAGTAACTTAGCTGGACAATCTTAGAGATGAAGAAAATGAGGTCCAGAGTGATTATATAGTTTATTCAGTATCTGGTTTATTGTTGTTCAGTTGCTCATAACTGAGTCGTGTCTGCAGAGTCGTGTCTGACTCTTTGCAACCCCATGGAGTTTGGGGTTTGCAGCATGCCAGGCTTCCTGTCTAGTAACCCATTATCTGGTTAGTAGAAAATTTAGTAATAGAATCTAGGGTTTCTGATTTAGTTGTTTTAAAAGTATTTCTGTTTGAGGAAGATGCTTGTTTTTAAAATATTAACTGATTTTAGACTGAGCATGTTCAGTCTAAATAGAATCTAGGGTTTCAGATTTAGTTCTTTTAAAAGTATTTCTGTTTGAGGATACTCTGGAAGATGCTTGTTTTTAAAATATTAACTGATTTTAGACTGAGCATGTTCAGTAACCTTAGGTTGCTGGGTTGTTGCTAAGTTGTGTCCAACTCTTGCAGCCCCATGGCCTGTAGTCCTCCAGGCTCCTCTGTCCGTGGGATTTCCCAGGCAAGAATACTAGAGTGGGTTGCCATGTCCTTCACCAGGGGATCTTCCCCACCTAGGGGCCGAACCCACATCTCCTGCGTTGGCAGTGGGTTCTTTAGGCCTGAGCCACTGAGGAAATCCTGTGAACTTTCAGGAGTCTTATAGGTGTCACTGTGTTAGTGTTAGACTCTTTGCAGCCCCATCGACTATACAGTCCATGGAATTCTCCAGGCCAGATACTGCCGTGGGTAGCCTTTCCCTTCTCCAGGAGATCTTCCCAACCCAGGGATTGAACTCAGGTCTCCTGCATTGCAGGCGGATTCTTTACCAGCTGAGCCACAAGGGAAGCCCCAAAATACTGGAGTGGGTAGCCTATCCTTTCTCCAGGGACCATGGCAGTTACAATCCATAATCAGTTTTATGCCAGAATGCTAATAGCTGCAACTGCCACAAGATGGCACTATTTACATGTGAAATAATACCTTTAGAAAATTCGGGCCCTGTATGTGTGCTTTAGTTCAAAGTGAAATGAGGGAAAAAGAATTTAGTGATTTCTAAGGTATTTGTATATGTGGAACACATCAGAATGAAATGTTGGATCATAAGATATTACAGAACTTGTATCCTTCTTTTAAATATGTGTGTATGCACACACTCATGCCCTAAAGCATATTTACTTATATTTACATTTAAGTTGCATATCTGTTTTCACATGGAGAGAGAAAACATTTTGGATAGTTGAATCACTATTCTGATAGACTGAGGACGGTTTTCCATCAAATTTCCAGATGTTATTTTATTCTTGAGTCCAGTATCTTTAAATGGAGCATTTTGTTCTGAAATGGGTGAAGCAAGAATATTTGTCTTTATAATAACTTTAATACATTTATTTACTAAATTTAGGTAAAAATTCTGTGCACATAGGCATTTGTGCACAGTTGTCAGTATGAGGAATTTGCCTTCTTGAACAGCAAGGATGCTGTCCTGAGTCTGTGTTACTCTATTTCTTATACAGCTCTCTCATATGATTTGAAGAGCAAGAATTAAAATCAGAAATTTCCTACTCAGATTATGCTGTAGGTCGAATGAATGTTTACATTTATTCATAAGCTTAAAAATTAAGTTACATAATGTAAATCTCCTAAAGATCCATTTTCCCCAAATACTTTCCTCTTAAGGACTGTTTGATTGTTGTTCCACATGTTCAAACTAATAGAACAGTTTTAAATCATGGAATTTTATTAATAAACAGTGGCTTAATTAACAAATGTATCTCTGTACTTGCATAATTCATCATTTTTAATGATCCAGTTGCATACATAGGATATTAAAATTTTACCTTAGTAAAAATTAGGTACAAAAGTTATTGAGAACATATTAATAATTTCATAAGTTCTTGTAATGAAAAATATGGGCTGTTCTTATCAGAAAGTATTACCATGTTGTATTGTTTTATTATAATTCTGTTATAATAAGTGATACATAGAGACTTAGAAGTCTTCCATAGCTCAACCATAATTAGGCACCAAAAGGTATAATTTGAAAGTAAAATGATAATCTTATTCATATCTAATTCTCAGAGATTGTTTGATGGAGTACTTATATATTTACAAATATCAACAAATATGTGTGTGATATATATATATGAAAAATGGGTCCTGTAATCAGTTGCCTCTGACAGCAGAGGATATTTTAAAATACAAGGGAAATTTCAAACAAGTCAGAACAGGGTCTGATATGGAAACTAAAAACACAAAGACTCTATGAAAAATTAAAAGCCATGGTTGCAACTAAATTAATAAAAACAAATTTGAAGTGTTAAATGACTTTATAATTACATATTAAATTTGGTTAAATATTTTATGCCTGTAGTACCTTTTAAGCATGTTGTTTCTGAATCTTTTGTAGATAAAATCATTTTTATTGTTCTTAATATGTGCATATAAATGAATTAGTTTTGTTAAATCTACTAACTAATAATAAAATTAAGATGTTAGCTGAGTAAGTGGAAAATATTTTTTGAGATAGTCCATAGACAAATAAGCCATAAGTTGGGTGTTTCTCAAGTATTTGTTAGTATCATTTTATAAAACATTTATGGGAATAAAAAGCTTTGTGAAAATATGAAAAATCACTTTATTTTACGTTTGTTTATATTTTTCTATTTATATAAGCTTGGTTTTTTTCAACTGTAACAGTTTTCTTATAACAACTTGCCTTGTGTTTATACCTCAATCAAACAATATAGTAGTCAAGCCATATTTATCAGGTTACAGATCAGTCATGCACATTAATTCTATTATTTGTGCTGAGCTTTTCTACTTATAAATTGAATATGACAGCATTTTAAATTCTTGAATGGTGTATGTAACCTGTAAACATCAACTAACAGCACAAAGACTTACTGAATTCCAAAGGTTTTGGTTTAATGTTGAAGATCAAATGGATTAAATATTAAATAGTGTCTCTTTATGTTTGCTAAGTCCCAGTATGGTTGTAAATATAGATGGAAACATTTTACTTCAAAATAGATTGCAGTTGTTTGGGTGATCTAGAATATACCTCTTTAAACCTGTGTTATGCTATTATCAAAATAAAAGAAAACTTGAAATCAAATTTCATTTAATTAGTATATCTCCAAGAATATTCTTGCAGACTCTAGTGTAAGAAACAACAGAATGAAGCATATATATGGTTTAGAATTTATTCGCAGAATTTTATTATTAAAAGAAATGTGTGGGTTTTTTTTTTGTGTGTATAATTAAAAGGTATTAATAAGACAGATTTCAGGGCTTCCCTGGTGGCTCAGCTGGTCAAGAATCCACCTGCAATGAGGGAGATCTCGGTTGGATGCCTGGGTTGGGAAGATCCCCTGGAGAAGGGCATGGCAAACCACTCCAGTATTCTTGCCTGGGAAATCCCATAGATGGAGGAGCCTGGTGGGCTACAGTCCATGGGGTCGCAAAAAGTCGGACATGACTGAGCAAATAAGTAAGCACAGCACAGCATTTTGTTTTTGGAATTTTACATTAAGATTCTTATTGTGATAGTCGCTCAGTCATATCTGACTCTTTGTAACCCATGAACTGTAGCCTGCCAGGCTCCTCTGTTCATGGTAGTTTCCTGGCAAAAATACTGGAGCGGGTAGCCATTCCCTTCTCTAGGGGATCTTCCTGATCTGAGTCAAGATTCTTTTTAATTTTGAGTTATCATTAATCTCTATTAAATTAATAAGAAATTGTAATATTTACTTTCCAAGAGCAGTCCAAAATACCACTGTTCATAGAAGATGAACATTTTAGGGACTTAAGAAGGTGTGTGTTGCTATTCCTAGGATGGCTGCCGGCCTTGGGAAAAGATCGGCAGGGTGGGAGGAGCAGGCCTTCAGAACCGCAGGTAAGCTTGCTGTGCCTCTAGGGAGACTGGAGCTTGAAGGGAGGTTCTTCAAAGGACTCTGGAAATGTAAATGTTCCGTCCTCATCTCTTTCTTGAAGATCTTGTTTAAAATAATGTATCTCAACAATAACAGAGAAAATAGTGAATACACCCCAATATGGGTTTGGTGGTTTAGTCACTAAGTTGTGTGCGACTCTTTGTGACCCCGTGGACTGTAGCCCACCAGGCTCCTCTCTCCATGGGATTTCCCAGGCAAGAGTACTGGAGTGGGTTGCCATTTCCTTCTCCACAATATAGGTTTATTTATCTCTAATGATAGACATTTTCCACAGTATTAGCTACAGTGTGTGCATGTGTGTGTATGTATGTAAGAAATTAAAGATGTAAAGAAGTATTTATTTAAATACTAGAAAATAATTTTACTATCACTAAATATATTAACTATATTAAGAATTATGTGATTAACATATTAAGGAAGCATGTTCCTTATTCTTAAAAATCTTGGTTTAAATAGTGACTTAAAAGTCAAATGCTGCTGCAGCTGCTAAGTCACTTCAGTCGTGTCTGACTCTGTGCAACCCCATAGACCAGGCTCACCTGTCCCTGGGATTCTCCAGGCAGGAACACTGGAGTGGGTTGCCATTTCCTTCTCCAATGCATGAAAGTGAAAAGTGAAAGTGAAGTTGCTCAGTCATGTCCGACTCTTCGAGACCCCATGGACTGTAGCCTACCAGGCTCCTCTGTCCATGGGATTTCCCTGGCAAGAGTACTGGAGTGGGTTGCCATTGTCTTCTCTGTAAAAGTCAGACTTCAGCTTAATTTAATACTTGTTTTGTTTTTTTTTTTATTTGTTGTTTTAGTTTTGCTTTGTTTTTTGGCCATCATAGCTAAAAAAGATACATCACAAAGATATGAAGATCCAAGTGAAAGTGCATTGTTGACTTCTTATTTTTGTTTATCAGTATTTAGCAATTATGCAGAGTCTTGAAAAACTACTAAATTCCCCATTTTCTTGGTACCAATTAAATATTCTTGCAAACTAATTTTTTTTTGAAAACTAATTTTAAAATGTTGTAGCTTTATAGTTTTAGTGAATGGGTCTAAAACCGGAAGTTTAAGTATTTTTGGTCCATTTCTTTAAACTATGAGAACTTAATACCTTTCTATTAGTTTGGAACTAATTGCTTTCATCTTAATTGCCTTTGGAAATAGATTGTAATTTAGAAATATTATAAATAGATTAGAAAAATTTGTTTCCAAGTTTTTTAATGTGCAGATGAAACTTCTAAAAAAATAATTGGCACAGACATGCTCTTTCAGCCACACAAGTGTCTTCTGGAAAAAAGAATTCCTCACTTTTTCTTTGAAAGAAATAAATGTTAATTTTTCTGAAATTCTTGTTAGACAGCACAGTATCTGTTGTTAGCTGCACAGGGAAAGCACCAGTAGATTTGCAACTGTTGACTTTCATTTCTTTAGGACACAAGTCATGATCTGTGACTTTCTGATGTGCAGATTGTGAGGGTGTCGGAGTTGATCCATTTGTTACGTTTTAGTACAGCTTAGTTTATTTTCTTGGATAAAAGAATCAACTTAAATGGGAATTCTACATTTCTCCCTGTACCCCAGTGAATCGGTTTGTACAATCCCACTGTGGAAATAGTTGGTTTAGGTAGTATATGCAGAAACCCAGTTGGTTACAGGATATATCACCTGGAGTTGGGGATGGTCGTGGTCCTTGCTTGTCCCCCTCTCCAAGGCAGACATGGAATGGATGTAGCTAGGATAGTCAACTTGCATTCTTGTGTAGAAATCTGAGTTACTGTTCTCCTTGCTGGCTTCTGCCAGGGCAGTCCTGTGAGGAAAATACATGATCTTTATTGGGAAAGAGAGCTCCAGACTTTTCCACTCAAATGTGCTGAAGGCACATTCGTTCATTTTCCATTTAAATATGCTGAAGGCATAGAATAAATACCCTCTTAGGAGTTTTGACAAGTTCTTATGTGGTAAAACCCACTTGGATCACAAGAAAACGCTTTACTGCTGGCAGCATAGGGGTAGAGTGTCATGGCATTGTCTGAAGAAGCAGGACTCTCCAAGCAGTCTATCAGAGGCAGACTTCATAGGCAAATGTGCAAGAAAGGGTTGCCAAAATAGCGTGTTCCAGAAACTTTTTAGAGGCAGACTATCTGAACGATTCAAGAAAAGTTATCTAAGGACCTTTCCCCTCATATGTAAAATGGTTGTAATAGTACTTGCCACATAAAAATTTTTGTGAGGATTCCATAGATAATGCAAGTGAAGCCTTGATTTACTGTTAATGTATTATGTTACTCTTGTTGTTGTTATTATTATTGTTTAGGTAGCTTTCCCTCCATTTTCCCATGCAACTTTCCTGGGTCAGGTACATATTTAGTAGAGGATAACTAAAGGAGTCCTTAGGTAAAGCAACTGAAAGCAAAGATGGGGACACACTCTCTTAACATTGTCACAAAGATGAAATAATACTACTACTAACTACCACTTATTAAGCTCTTATTTTCTGCCAGGCACACTTCTAAGTGCTTTATGGGAATCAATGTATTTCATCCCTTCACAAACCCATGAGTTATGTACTATTATTATCTGTATTTTTTTACCATGGAGGAAACTAAGTTACAGAAGGAGATTGGATTAATTTATCGAAGGTCACGCAGCTAAAAGAACAGAAATCAAGTCCAGAAAAGTCTAGATGATAGCAGGATATGAATCCTAAAAGTGTGGAAGGTCTGACTCTATTTTTAATAATCTAGCTTGAGCGATCTTTTATGCTCTGTCCTTCCCTCTGTTCTTGATGGGAAACTCCTGGAACTCATCCAGCAGTGGAATGCAACAAAGCTGAATGGCTGGAAACCTAGTGGAAACTCAGCATAGAGAGAAGACCCTGGGCTTAGGGGTTGTCCAGGTTGAAGTTTTGTCTCTTCAGGTTAAGAGTGGGCAACCAAAAAGGGTACCTGAGTAGGACTGGAACAACAGAAGTGGTTTTATTTTATGCACTATATAAATGCTTTGGCTAAGAAACAGCTTGGTGATTGAAATCCAGCCTTCTCAGCTTGCCAACTCTTGATAGTTCCAACAAAAGGAAATGAGAATGTCCAGTACAATAAGAATATAAAGGGATGACAGATCTCAGACATTTTGGAAATGTGTTCATGTGTTTGAACTCTGAAGAATTAAGTCTGGTATCTTAGAGGTCATCGTGGAATTATATACATGGAGATCATGATAACTCAATTTGTGGAATTGGATTAATTTTCCTTCAAGTGAGTTTGGGTGAGGAGAAGACTCGGAAGGATCTGGGGGTAATAACTAATAAAATGACACTTGGTTTCCAGTGATGGAAACTCAGAAGAAATGAAGAAGTAGGAGGCAAATCAGGAGATGAATGTCCTAAAAACCTACTTAACGAATTTGAGTTGGGTGGTAGAATATTTTAGTAGTTCAGTTCACAATTCAGTACGAATAAGAATGGGAAAACATTAGATTTTGCACTTACAAGATCTTTGGTGAACTGAGAGGAAGCAATTTGGGTCATGCAGAGGTGATGGATGTCTTCTCCGAGGAGTTTCCAAGTGAGGGGTGGGGAGAGTGGGGTGATAACATGAGCAATTGCTGGAACTTGGACATTTTATTTTTAGGAATATAGAGGAAAGAGAGCCAGAAGAAATATATAAACTGTGATTGGAAGTTGGAAAGGTGTAACTAACAGAGTCCAAGACCACAGAAAATAGCAGCATCGAGGACCTAGATGGAGAATAAGCTTTAAAAGAGACCATTTCTTCCTGGGAAATGAAAATATGCAAGAAAGGAGAAGTGAGAGTATAGAATTCTTATTTTTCTTTATGAAACATTAAGTGAGGATAGCTGCAAAGGGTTCCTGGACCAAGTATCAGCGTGTGTGTGTGTGTGTGTGTGTGTGTGTGTGTGTGTGTGTGTGTGTGTGTGTGTGTGTGTGTGTGTGTGTGTGTGTGTGTGTGTGTGTGTGTGTGTGTGTGTGTGTGTGTGTGTGTGTGTGTGTGTGTGTGTGTGTGTAGGCTTCAGTACAGCAACAAGCAATTTTCTGCTGCCAACAGTATCCTATTATTCATTCAACTCAATTCTGATACTACCTACCCAGAATTCAACTCAATTCTGACACTGCCTACCCAGAAATACAGTCAGAGTCCATAGGTGAAGGGCTCAGTCTCTCATATAAGGCCACCCTTCATTCCAACACCAGTTTCAAGCCTGAGTTGTTTCCCTGTGCTGCTGACCTACTGGCTGCAAACCAGAGGTTCTCACGGCCTCCTCCTCGGTTTTGATTAATTTGCTGGAACAAATAATGGAACTCAGGAAAGCTTGTTTACTCACTAATTACCCATTTATTATAAAAGACTATTAAAGGATATGAATCAATTGCCAGATGAAGAGATGCGTAGGGTGAGATCCTGGACAAAGAAGCCCTGTGTGGCATGTGAGGTATTCTGGTTTCCCTACACAGAAGCTTCCTGGAAAAGGGCATGCGTGGTCCTTTTGGGTTTTTATGGAGGCTTCATTACATAGTCATGATTGACTGATGGATCCCACCTCCAGTCCCCGGGGGTGGGACTGAAAGTTTTGTCTAATCACAGTTTTGATTAGTTTTGGTTTTCCTGGCAGCCAACCCCCACCCTTGGGTGGAAGCCAAAAGTCACCTTCCCTGGACCTTTGTCTGCAACCAAAGGTTAAGAGACCAAATGTTACCTTTTTTGCCCGTTTCAATCAGGACATTTCAAGGGTTCTGGAAGTTGTAAGCCAGAAACTAGATGAAGACCATAGTCTGTCGTTGGCTATGTATGTGGCCGCTCTCTGTGTGTGTTATATATGTTACCGGGTAAGGGAGGGTCGAAGAGGACTCTCTCACAGGGCTCAGTTCTCGGTAAGGATGAAGAGAAGAATCTGAGGTCTTATCCATGGCAAAAAGAAGTCTATTAAGGAAAGCACAGAGCCCCTCAAGGGAGAGGTGGGCCAAACAGGAGGGGCCCTGGTGACTGGACTTTTACATACTTATTTAGGTGGACGTGAGCTAGCAGTTTTGATTTACAGTTGCAAGTTACATAACAGCGGGCTCTCCTGTGCATGTCTTTCCCATAATTAAGTCTGTTATAATCAGGTGTCTCCATGTATAGAATATTTGTGACTCTTTTATGGGCTCCTGAGGTCTCTTGAGGACACAGCTGTGCATCAGGGGCGCAGGTGCCGAGTTGGAGAAGCCCCTGTGTTTAGTTTGTATCTACCTGTTGTACCCGGATTGTGGAATCCCACCAAACACCACAGGAGCCGCGGATTGATGCAAAAACAGTGAGGAACTTTATTACAAGCTCGAGCAGGGACTCTCTTCACACAACGGTGAAGGAGCCCTGAGTGAAAGCGGCAAATCTTTTTTATACTGTATAGCAGGGGAAGCAGGAAGGGAAGCTTAAGGGGATTGGTTAATTCATACTGTGCAGCAGGGGAAGCGGGAAGGGAAGCTTTAGGGGATTGGTTAATTCTTCAACTAAGGATGTCTTGTTAGCTACTGATTGGTGGGTTAGAGTAAGGGGGGGTGAGGGACTTTCCTGTCCTCCCCTGATTGGCTCGTTGAGTTTCTTTCTCTCCTCGGGAGGGGGTTTTACTCAAAATGGCAGTGCTATCCTAAAATGGAGTCGTTTGGGTTTCACATTTCACATTTCCCCCTCTTCTAGTTCCTATGGAAGGCCCAATCATGGGTCTTCTACAGAGTCAACTATATCATCTGTGGAGACAGTCGAATATTGAGATCTGAGTAACATTAGGTGGACGGACAGGCAGTGTCTCTTCTCGACCTTTCCCTAACTCTTCCGGCTGGTGGTGGCCTATTAGTTCCGTATTCCTTATCAGGATCTCCTGTCATAAAACACCTCATGCAAATGGTTACTATGGTGCCTGGCCAGGGTGGGCGGTTTCAATCAGTGTGCTTCCCCTAACAACTCCCCCCTGAGAGACTTCATACTCAAGATGCTTCTTGGGAATTGGGGCGGAGGTCTCTTTCTTCTGTAACTTCTTCCTGCTGTGCCTGGGCGTAGGCCTGCCTAGCAGAGCAGAAGTCTCTCTCTACCTGACCTAAGTTGGGGTATTCCATATCTGAAACCAGCTTTCACTCTTGTAATAACAGCAATTTAGTTTGAAACTGTTGGCGCCTCTCAGAGATAAAATAGACAGGGGCCAAACAGGAGACCTAACAGGATGGTCATCACTGGTCCCCAGAAACAGGAGGCAACATTTGGGGTGAGGGCTGCAGGGTTTGTGACTTTTTTTTTTTTTTTTTTTTGATTGTCTGGTGGTCAAGCAACAGAGCTGTGCTCCAGGAATCTTGTGTTTAGTCTGAAGTTACCATCCTCCACCTGGGTGGGGGCTCCAGTTCTGTAGAAAAACTCAAAAGACATTGTTATGCATATTTCTTTGAGTAGGAACCAGGACCCATCTCAAAGCTGTACCACCATTTGATTGTTTCCCCTCTGTTTCTGTATTCCCTCCCTTCCCTGATTAGCAATTATTTGAATCCACCCTTTGGAACTCAGGGAAGGTCAAGGAGGCTGAATGAAGCCTATATCCTACAGATAAGAAATGGAGAATACACAGCAGATCTGTATTCTAGAGTCGCCACCCCTGAGTCCTGCTCAGTTTTAGTTTAGGGAACAGGGCAACTATGGCTGTGATAACTACCTGTCAAAATGGGGCATAGGACTGCCTCAGCTTGGAGAAGAGACACTGAATTGGAAGTATTCCTGAGTTCCAAGTCCTAGATCTGATCCTTGTATGATTAAAATCTCAGTCCCTTGGTCTGCCATTTTGTTGTAACATACCCAGTTAGTAGTAGCTGGAGGAGGGATAACTGGAGTTTTAATAGACAAAATAAATCTCTCTTTTAGAAGAATAGGCCTGAAATCCAGTCTGGACCTGGCACTTCAGGGAGACTTGTAGCCAGGTGGCCAGTTTTATAAAAAGTAAGGTAGAAGTTACTAGCTTCCAGCAGACATTGTTTTGAGAATGGTGGCATCTAAGCCTGACACGACTCAGAAAACTCAAGTGTTTAGCAATACAATGTCTGATCTGAAATTACACCCATAGTAACATCTAGTTATTTCCCAGGATGTCTGAACCATAGCTGAGTACTCTATTTGACTTTTAATTGTAAAATTTTCCTTAATAGCCAAAGCAGATATCACTATTAATGACGTCAGTGTTTCTCTAGGTATGAGAAGATGCAAGAATTGGGACTCATAAAATCTCCTGAAAAGATCTAACTATCTGACGGCCTGTTCTGCCAGTTTTTCTCAGAGCACTAAGTGCCTCATTCCTGATTTTCACCCTGAACTCCTTTCAGGGCTGTTGAAAGTCAGCTGTTGCAGTGGTCATGATTTAATATCTGTAGATGTAGATGGCAAGTGTCAATCTTCAGTTGGCAGAGCCCCTTTTTGCTCATAACCTTGACCGTGATTTTGAGGGGGGCCATTTCATGACCATTTTATCCCATGGTGCTGAGAATGTCCATTCTCAGGTTTGGCAAAGATTTTGTTGACCGGCCACTCAATGTGCTGTTACTGGACTAGGCCATAAAACAGTATCTAAAATTCTCTGGACCTCCTGTCTTACTAGCCTCTTAGTCCAGGAAAACATTCCCTCTCGTTGCTTTTTCTCGTATCTAGAGTTACACTGTTATCATCATCGATCTCATAGGGAACTATATATTATTCCATCAGAGGCCTTAGTCACACATTTGGCAGTGTAAGAAACAGCAGTTTTGTAAAATAGGTGAAATACAAAGAACATAGCCAGCAGTATTAGTAAAGTCACAAGGAAGACTTAAGAGCTTCCATTAGATGTAGCCCAGTATATCTCAGGTCATCTGACTTAGTCGACTCTGTACAAATCTTTATCTTTCAGGGAAATTATACATTGGCACCACCGTCTATAAGGCACATAGCCCAGTTTTCTAGTGTTACTAGACTGATTATCCTTAGTATGATTTAATTGTTTTCAACACAGAGGAGACTTTAAACCTAAATTACCATAGCCTGGTGTTATCTACATAAATCTATCTCATAATTGTGGGAGATTTCTTTTTCCTTTGCTAAAACTTTTCTTGTTGCTCCGATTGAGCTTGAGGAATAGAAAAAGGCTCAAATTTATGGCCAGAGTCAGAGTAGGCATTATTAATTGGCCCAGTGAGGGGATCCCATCTGGTAGTATCACAGTGACCTGAATATGACTATAATTTTTTTTTTTTAAAGTAAATTTCCTCAGGGCCAACCAGTTAGAGTCTTGTAGTAGAGAAATTTACCAAGGTAACCCAGAACTGGATACAGGTAATTGGCCACAAACCCAACAATTGGATTGATTTCTAAAACTAGCATAGGATCAGGCCTATGATAGAAAAGCATTTGATTTATATGCAGAGGTCTAAGAAGTCAAGAAAACATTATAAATGATCATACGAAGCAGATCCAGCATCTTGGGCAAGCTGTCTACCTCTGATGTTGTTGTCTTCTCATCTTGGTGTAGTGTAGTTTTTCCTGTTTGAGCATCATTTTAAGGTGAGATCAGGTCAGCTGTCTTCTCTATAGACCAGTCCAGTGTAGGGGCCTTTGGAAGTGGGAATTAATCTAAGAGTTAATTTCCCTTCAGTTTCAATGTGCATGAGCTAGTTAAGAGTACCTGATAAAAAGTCCTTCCATCCAGGTTGGAGACAGTCTCTTAAATTATGTCTTTTTCCAGTCCTGGTTGCAGGTCATGAGGCATCTGATCTTCATCCAAAGAGAGATTACTGAGATAAGCTTCAGAAACAAACTTAGGGTGTTTTCTAAGAATTCAATTAAATTTCACATTAATATCACATAACAGCAAAGAACTATCCGAGAAATGAATCTTACTACATGCAGACCTCCATTAACAAACTGGGATTTAACATTTTTTTGAAATATCTTTTTCTCCCTAAGGTTACCCTCATTTTTATCAAATACAACCAAATTAAGGCTAGTTTGTTTGCAAAATAGGTCTGTTCTCAGTAATTTTGGTCTGATGATTTATATAACCATAATTGATTATAGACTTTTTATTTTGTTAAAACATTTATAGAATCTCAGACTGAACTTTTAATATAAAACAGGGCTGGGAAACTCACACCAAAGGCTTATCACAGATTTTGCCTAACAAATCTACGTGAACTCTTCCCTTTTTAAGGTCTTAATAATTCCTTGAGATTTTTGTACCTGTTAGTGAGATAACCTTCCTAGCTCATTTGATAAACTTACTGGAAACCTAAGAGTTTCAAATTTCTGGAGGAGTCAGATAGAGAGAAAATATAATTATTTTGTTTATAACATGTAATTTTACCAAATTATTTTCATAAGTAGTTTGAGAAGAAGGTTTTCCCTACTCCCGGAAAACACAAGATTTAAACCTGTAATTTCTCAGATAGAAACCATAAAAGTTATAAGCATATTCGCTGGTTCATTCAGTCCTTTGTTAACTTTTGTGAAGTCATCAGGTTTTTCATTAGAATACCAAGACATATCAAAATGTTAAGAACTCCATATAATTTCTAGGATAGCTGTATTAGTAATTTTCCATATATTATAACATGAGCAGATTTATTACTCATTTGATAATCTTTTTCATGTAATTTAACCAACCAAATAAACACAGTTTAATATCTCTCTTTGGGATGTTTCAGGGGCCCTCTGAAACACCCCAAAGTTAGCTAGATGTCAAAGGAACTTCAAAAGAATTCAATTTAGAAAGTTTTATCCAAAAGATCAATTAAAAGCATTTAGAACATTTGGTCAGATTTAGTCAATGTTGATGCGTGTATCATTTAGCTTGTTGATATGTCACAATGGGCGTAAATACCAAGGCTCAAGGTCTAGTGAAAGTCAGCTCCGCCATCTTGGACATAATTGGCTCTAACCAGTTTTCTTATGACCGTGTCATTCTTAACAAAATCCATTTATCTAACATTGTAATCCAATTTTAGAAAATCCTGATTGTGCATAACTCTTTTTAGTATTTTTTCATACTTTTTTTTTTTTTTTACTGAAAGCATACTTCCTGCTTTCCTTTAGCAACCAAGAGCTAACTTTTATATTAGCATTTTATAGATTGGTGAGCATAAATACCAGTGATAACTTCTAAAACCCTTGCTTAAAACATTTTAGGATGGCATCAAACATTATTCATTTATAGTCCCAAATCTCTTTAGTTTTTCTGTAAAAGGAAATCAGTGTTTAGTAGTAAATGTTTCAAAATCTTATTTAATTTGGAAATGACCTAATTATTTAATAGACTTCTAATACTTAGTTTAGCACAACACTTAGAAATTCAAGTTACGCCAATCTGGGGAGACTATTGTAGACAGATATTCTCAAAGAATAATTATTCTTACTAGAGTTTATATACAAACTCATACCTCTTTTACATTTTTTTAGAAGTTTTTTCACTCGAGGTAATTTCCTTGTTGACAAACTTGTAACAGGTATAATATTTAACTTATATTAAACCTAGATACAATGAAAATATTCTACTTGATGTTAATTACTCTAAGACATGTCTATATTACATAGGTCAACAAACAAACATTAATATCAGGTATTTAATACTGAATATTTCCCAGTTCACCTGAACCTGGAATTTATTGTTTATTTAGAATTATTTGATTTGTAAGCGCTTACCTTTTTTTAAGCCAATTAAATAGAGCTCATTTACAAATTAACCTAAAAAATATTACTCAGAGACAAAGACATACCAAAACATATTTAGACAGACACAGTGCAAGATCTAGCTTCATTGCAGGTCCTCCCCCAGCCGCTTCTGGAGAAGGTTGGGGAAGTGGGGGTTTGGGCTGAATAGGAGGAGGGAGAGAATATGGTGGAGGTGTGATAAGGAGATCAAGAAGAGTCGAATCTTCCTGTAAAACAGGGGCAGAGGGGGCAGCTGGAGGCTTTTTCTTTTCTTCAGCCACTAGGATCTCCGTGGCTGCTGCTGCCTGTGGAGGTAAAAAGGGTTGCATCCAAGGGGTTGGGCTGACTATTAAATCTTCCCAAACCAGGATATATGGGACCTGGTCTGGATGTCCGCTTCGAGGTCTGAGGATGATTTCTCCGACTCTCCGGACAGTCCTTAAGTCGAAAGTCCCGTCAGGAGGCCAGCCTATGTTAAAGCTGGGTCATTCAGCACTGCAAAAGATAACCATCTGAGATTTCTTGAAATTTCTATACTCAGATTATGAGCTCGAGCTCTAACTTCTTTGAAATGGTCAGTTATTAAGGTAAGCGGAGAGCATCCAGATTGGGTCTGTCCCATCGTCGGTCAGTCACACAATGAACAAACAAGACGACACACCAGACAAATAACAGAGCGCGCAATTCCGAGAACAAAAGGTGCAGACTATATCAGATGTATATATATATATACGGGACTACTGAGTGGGAGCTGGAAGACGTCTCTTCCTGCTCCCTGCTGGAGACCGTATTGGCGCGTTCGCCTAGGTTTAAGTCCAGCTACAGAGCGGGGCCCCCTTACAGATAGAGATGTAGCTGCTGCTACTGCTTACCGGCCATTCGTCCTCCGAAGCGCGGGTCCTGGAGGGTCCGGGGGATCCCGGACGAGCCCCCAAAATGTTGTACCCGGATCACGGAATCCCACCAAACACCACAGGAGCTGCGGATCCATGCAAAAACAGTGAGGAACTTTATTACAAGCTCGAGCAGGGACTCTCTTCACACAATGGCGAAGGAGCCCTGAGTGAAAGCGGCAAATCTTTTTCATACTGTATAGCAGGGGAAGCGGGAAGGGAAGCTTAAGGGGATTGGTTAATTCTTCAACTAAGGATGTCTTGTTAGCTACTGATTGGTGGGTTAGAGTAAGAGTGGTGAGGGACTTTCCTGTCCTCCCCTGATTGGCTTGTTGAGTTTCTCTCTCCTCGGGAGGGGGTTTTACTCAAAATGGCGGTGCTATCCTAAAATGGAGTCGTTTGGGTTTCACATTTCACATACCCTGTGCCTAGGGTGCAAGGGCAGGAGTTGGAAAAGTCTGGTTATTTTGTAGCATATCTGTGAGCTCTCCTGGGCCACACTGTGGGGGTGTCTGGGGTGGGGTTTAGAGATCAACTTGAATCTTTTCCCGCTAGTCCACTCCTCATTGCTCATGCCTCACTTCCTACCTAACATACACACACGAACACCTTCATGTGTGTGTGTGTGTGTGTGTGTGTGTGTGTGTGTATTTCTCACATATGCTTGGTCATGAACAAACACATAAATTTCCTATGAGTCACAGTATTGCAGTAACTTTTAGTTCTCAGTGGAGGGAGGGGCAGGGAGGGGAGTAGAGATGGGCAGACAAGGTTTTCAGTGCAGCCATTGTGGGGAGTGGGAAGAAACGTCAGCCAAGGAGAAGTAACAATACACAGCATGTTTTCTCAAGAGAGATTTTTTTTATCCGTATATATTTACTGAGTAATATTTATCTTGTGATGTGGTACTGTGTTGCTGCAAGAGGGAAAAGAAAATAACCTTGCTTTGCCAGGCAAATCTAGTTGGGAAGCCAGTACACAAAAATAGCTGCAAATAAGGAGGTATCAGATGAGGACCAAGTGAATATATGCAGCAAATGCACAATGATTCCCAAGATAATTATGGGAATGTTTCTTGGAAGGCAACTTCAAGAGTGCTTCAAACTGGCTGGCGAGATGGGTGGTGGTTAGGGAAGGTTCAGTGGAGAATACTAAGTCCAACTTGAGTCATAAAGTAGGGAAATAACCTTTTTTAGATGTGAACTTCCAGATGCTCAGGCTGGTTTTAGAAAAGGCAGAGGAACCAGAGATCAAATTGCCAGCATCCGTTGGATTATCGAAAAAGCAAGAGAGTTCCAGAAAAACATCTATTTCTGCTCTATTGACTATGCCAAAGCCTTTGACTGTGTGGATTACCACAAACCGTGGAAAATTCTTCAAGAGATGGGAATCCCAGACCACTGACCTGCCTCTTGAGAAATCTAGGAAGCAACAGTTAGAATTGGACATGGAACAACAGACTGCTTCCAAATAGGGAAAGGAGTATGGCAAGGCTGTATATTGTCACCCTGCTTATTTAACTTATGTGCAGAGTGTATCATGAGAAATGCTGGACTGGAAGAAGCACAAGCTGGAATCAAGATTGCCGGGAGAAATATCAATAACCTCACATGTGCAGATGACACCACCCTTACGGCAGAAAGTGAAGAAGAAGTAAGAGCCTTTTGATGAAAGTGAAAGAGGAGAGTGAAAAAGTTGGCTTAAAGCTCAACATTCAGAAAACTAAGATCATGGCATCTGGTCCCATCACTTCATGGAATATAGATGGGGAAACAATGGAAGCAGTGGCAGACTTTATTTTCTTGGGCTCCAAAAATCACTGCAGATGGTGATTGCAGCCACGAGATTAAAAGATGCCTGATCCTTGAAAGAAAAGTTATGCCCAACCTAGACAGCATATTAAAAAGAAGAGATATTACTTTGCCAACAAAGGTACGTCTAGTCAAGGCTATGGTTTTTCCAGTGGTCATGTATCGATGTGAGAGTTGGACTAGAAAGAAAGCTGAGCACCGAAGAATTGATGCTTTTGAACTGTGTTGTTGGAGAAGACTCTTGAGAGTCCCTTGGACTGCAAGGAGATCCAACCAGGCCATCCCAAAGGAAATCAGTCCTGAATATTCATTGGAAGGACTGATGGTGAAGCTGAAACTCCAATACTTTGGCCACCTGATATGAAGAACCGACTCATTTGAAAAGACCCTGTTGCTGGGAAAGATTGAAGGTGGGAGGAGAAGGGGATGACAGAGGGTGAGATGGTTGGATGGCATCACTGACTCACTGGATGAGTTTGAGTAAACTCTGGGAGTTGGTGATGGACAGAGAAGCCTGGTGTGCTACAGTTCATGGGGTCACAAATAGTCGGACACGACTGAGCGACTGAACTGAACTGAAACATATAAGTAGGATATTACAGGCACAGAACTGAAAATCAACAGACCCAAGTTTTAAACATTAGCTTGGTTTTACCTGGGACACAGTTCTCATGTAATCAGATCACATCTGGGTCTTCTTTCTTTTTCCTTTTGTAACAGGCTGGAAAACTTGTCCTTTTCCGAGACTTTAGAGAGCCATTGAAGGTTTTGGACTTGGGAATATAGAGTGATGTTTAGCAGCATTAGCATAGCTGGTGTAAAGTACAGATTACAGAGTTGTCGGCTTCCCTGGTGGCTCAGATGGTGAAGCATCTGCCTGCAATGCGGAAGGCCCAGGTTTGATCCCTGGGTCGGGAAGATCCCTGGAGAAGGCAATGGCAGCCCATTCCAGTGTTCTTGCCTGGGAAATCCTATGGACAGAGGAGCGTGACATGCAGTACAGACTGCAGAGTTATAATAACAGGCAAAGCAAGAGACACTTGAGTACTTCAGTGTTTAAAGTCTGGTGAGTGCTATAATTACCAGGAGAATCCCAGGTTTTGCCCCATTATCACAGATTCATCAATGTCCCCCCATTTTTCCCTTTCTAAAGGTGTCTTTGGTGTATGATATTTATGGTTCTTTAACTCCCCTAAATTTCCAGTCATTTAAAAAATCTCCTGTCCTTTCCTCTTGACCTTATTTGCTCTGCTTCCCACTGTTCTTTCTGCATGAGTCACGCTGCTCTCTCTCTGTCCTGTCTATTCAGCCTCAATCACAGAGAATCCTAATGAACTGATGGCCTGTGTCATTCACTTGCTAAGATCAATGATATATTCTGTAATATTTATTGAACATCAATGGCTGCTAGTGTTTGATATCACATTGTTATGTAAGTGCAGTAAAATATTTCTGGTTTTTTGGTACTATGATCAACTGTTGAGTGTATTAAATTTAGTGTGGTTGCATTTGTGACTGGATAGTAGGCGTGGGAACCCTAGAAGTTTCTTACCATTTTACTGAGTTTTCACTCAATTTTAACTAAATTTGAAAGCCTCTAGAATTGAGATCAGAAATTCACATACATTAATTTAATCTTTATGCTCTCTTTGAAATACCAAAATGTTGGTGGTTTCTATTTGAATAAATTGTTTTCTATTTAAAACTGGCTTCCCTGGTGGTCCAGAGGTTCAGAACCACCTGCCAATGCAGGGGCCATGGGTTTGATTCCTGCTCTGGAAACATCCTACAGGCCACAGGGCAGCTAATCCCCGTGTGCCACAACTACTAAAGCCCAATGCTCGGGAGCCCGCATGCTGCACATACTGAAGCCTGCGTGCCTAGAGCCTCTGAAGGGAGAAGCCACTCCAGCGAGAAGCCTGCTCAGCAACAAGGAGTAGCCCCACTTGCTGCCGCTAGAGAAAGCCCAAGCCAGGAATGACGACCCAGCACAGCCAAAAACTACAAACAGTAAAGGGTTTCTAAAAAACAACTGTCTGTTTCTACTTCAGTATCCACAGCATAGCGGATACTAGAATACATGGGATGGAGGTAAAGTATGAAATGAACAGAAAAAAGTTTTAATCCTGGAGTATGGATTCATCTGCACACATATGATCCTGATATGATTTGACCCTATAATAGTTTCCATTTAAAAGCATCATTATAGTAGTTTTTAAGTCTCTTGAAATTATTCAATTTGAAGCTACTGAAGGCTTTAGAAAGTAGAGATTCTGAATAATTAATGCTTAATACATATTTTAACTGAAGACAACAAGAATACATCATGTTGTTAAATTAGCTATTTAATTCTGAGATAACTTATGAATGATTCAGTCCACCCTTCTTCTTGAAATCTTTTTTCTTCAGTGAAAGGGCAGTCAAATTTGGTTTTATCTTGAGAGTTCAAGAAGGGGTGAAAAGTAAATCGAGAAGAGTCTATTCTGAAAAATGGACCTAATTTTGAAGTTGAATTGGAATAAATTATTAAATTTTGTATAGAAAATTTTATCAGACTTCATAATTATCTGATTATTTGATTTATCAAGTAAACAAAGCATAATGTTTCTTAAAGCCTATGAATACTTTTTTCCAACCGTGACAGATTAAATGAATATGGAGAGTGAGCAGAAACGGGAGGGGGTCCTGATTCTGTGTCCTCATGCAGGAAAGGGCAGTGCTCTGGGGAGTGCAACTTACATGAGCATCTGGGTCTTTTGTCGCGTTTTGGATGGATGACCTGAATCTGATATATGGTGAATAGCATTAACAAAGGTCTGATTATCAAAGGCTAGGAAGAAAAATGCAATTAGCCACAGCAATGAAGTGATGTCTGTGTTTGGGGGGAAAACCTGATATCTAACTGGCTATAGAAGACACTGAAATGATACATCAGTAAAAGTCCGGATTTGTGTTTGTGTGTGTGTGTGCGCGCATTATATAGTGATTTTAACTCAGTGGGATATGACCAAAAAGAGTCATCTTTTGGATAATGTTTGGGTTATGTGATGAAAGTGGGATTATGTGATGAAAGTACCTGTTACTAACAAAATGATGTAAAAAACTCAATGCATTCTTAATTTATAACACACCAGTTTCACCAGTCTGACAATTGCAATACTGTTTCTATTTAGAGAAAATTAGAATTAAGTAGAAGTGCATTGGAGTTCAAAAGAAGTTTGCTCTTTTTCTGTTGTTTTTCCCCTCTATAAACCATGCCACCCAGAACAGAGAACCATATCTAATCTCCCAATTAGGTCAGGCCCTAGGATAATCAATCTCTTTAACAGCAGATTCCTTGCTTTAGCAAATGAATGCTTGGTTTCAAAGGCAGTTTTGTGTTGAGAAAGAAGTGCAGTTGGCATGGGTGATTAGAACTCTTTTAAACCCTGTAAAAAGCTTCTGTAGATTGTTTCATGCCCACACTTTGTGAACTGAAGTAAATGCTGTCTATATCCATCTTCAAATGAATATGGTGGCGGCTTTCTACAGCCTGTGAGAGCATCTACATGCATAGAAATGAGATTATTTTAAGGCCAGATTTATAATACCCATTTGAATTACACTGTGATTTTGATAATATCTAAAAGCAGTGTATATGTTTTTAGTAGATACTCTTTATATTTTTAAGTATGTTCATTAGTGACAGTAATGTAATTATTACATTAAACCACAACAGACTGAAAATACAATGACAGATTAACATGATTCTTCTATTTGTTGTTTGGACCACATTTATATTAGTTTGTGAAGGCCTTTTTTTTTTTTAATATCTGATGCCTTTGAGTTCATATTCATGAAATATGCAAATAGGTCATGTGAGACAACTTTGAAACCAAGAAGAAATAATTAAAAATTGAAGTTTATACAAGAGGAAAGTGGTGGCAGGATGAACTGGGAGACTGGGCTTGACATATATTCGCTACTGATACTATGTGCTGTACTCAGTTCTGTGTGGTGACCTGAATGCAGGAAATCGCCCAGTACATGTATCCGAGGGGATATATGTATACACTTTGTTGTATGGCAGAAACTAATACAACAGTTCAAAGCAACTATACTCCAATAAATATTAATTTAAAAATAAAAAAGTTTATAAATAATGTGTAGTAAGTTAAAATTATAGACTTAGTTTTGCTCAAAACTCAATCTAAGGTGTTAAAATGTAGTGAAGTACTTTTCAGTATAGTACAACAAAAATTCTAGGGTTTCAATAAGTTATTTTAGATAATTATTGTTCAAAGTGTGATTGCTGGAACTTATCAGTGATGCTTGAAAGTGATACAAAAGTAATTCAGGAAGCCACAAATTGTCTGTTTTAGGAAAGCAGATTATATACTTAAAAATATGGTGTTGAAACATTTGCAAGGTAGTTAAGAAAAAAGCATTCTCAAACATATTTTGTATGTTACCATTCAACTTTATTGTGTAATGATCAGTTCTGTCAGTTTTTCTCCCCTCTTAAAAATTGCTTCAAATGTGCTTAATTTTTGGAAAGTTAATATTTTTCATAGTGACAGTTCATAAGACATCTGAGGAAAAATTGAAAGCAGATGGTCTTTAAGAAACATTTATTGCTAATTACTTCTTACCTTTCACACGAATACCAGCACATGTATGGGGTTAAGTCACTATTGTAAGCAGGAGTCTTTACTTTGGGCTGTGCTGGATCTTGGTCGCCGCATGGGCTCGTCTCCGTTTGGGTGTGCAGGCTTCTCTTTGTGGTGGCTTCTCTGGTTGCAGAGCACGGGCTCTAGGGTACTTGGGCTTCGGAAGTGGCGGCATGTGGCTCAGTAGCTGGGGCTTCCAGGCCCTTGAACACAGGCTGAAGAGTTGTGGCCTATGGGCTTAGCTACTCTATGGCATGACCGATCTTCCCGCATCAAGAATCCAACTCATGGCTCCTGCATTGGCAGGTGGATTCTTTACCACTGAACCAAAAGGGAATCGCTAAGTCACTTCAGTTGTGTCTGAGTCTTTGCATATGGACTGTTGCAGAGAAGTCCACCAGACTTCTCAGTCCATGGGATTCTCCAGACAAGAATACTGGAGTGGGTTGCCATGCCCTCCTCCAGGGTATCTTCCTGACTCAGGGATCGAACCTGCATCTCATGTCTGCTGCATTGGCAGGCTGGTTCTTAACCACTAGCGCCACCTGGGAAGCCCCTTCTACTGTATAACAACATTTTAATATTGTTAGTAGAATAGCTTCTGCATGTTAAATATTTCTGTATATTAAAACTTTTAGCTGGAAGACTGTTTAATGTCCAGATCTGTTACTCAGCTATATTTTAGATTGAAAACTTAATTATTATAGCTTATCAGGCAGTATACATTTAATGAAATCAAATCACTTAGGTTTATACAATAGATTCCCTACTTACATCCCAATGATTTTCAGGATCCAGAGATTTCCAATCTGAAATCCTTTATTATCCTGTAACTCTTATAGCTAAATTTATATATGGGTTATTTCATCCTTGCCAGGCACACACATTAACTATAGTATGAAAAAAAGAAGTCTGAAAGAAAATATAGCAAAATGTATATCTTTGGGTGATTTGGGGGTGATTTATTAAATCTTCTGTACTGTATTATATAGGCTTTTGATCCTTTTATAATTAGGAAAGATATAAATATTTTCAGTTTCAAAAAACACAGAGTTCCAGCATAGGTGATATATAATTGGACAATAATTTTATAATATAGTTTGACAATAACTTTTTCTTTTCCTCTTGAACCTTGTAAAACCTGTTGGGGCAAATACTCTGTTCTTTCCTTGGCACTGCTGATTTGGCCAGACTGTTGAAATCAAACATTCAATGGAAGGTGCACTTGGAGTAGATTAAAGCAACCTAGGAGTGATCCAAAATAACAAATAGTAAGCATGGTAAACAGAAATTTTATCTATTGAGGATTTCTCAATACTTTTACACTACGAAAAATCATTAAAGAGCTTTTATTAACGTAGGTTATGTCTGAGTATCACATCAGATTTTAAAGCTGAGAAATCTTTGAAAAATTTTTATTACTATACTTTAAGATAATAATGAGTAATTACATGTTGGGGCTTCCCTGGTGGCTCAGTGGTAAAGAATCCACCTGCCAATGTGGGAGACGTGGGTTCTATCCCTGGGTCAACAAAATCCTCTGCAGGAGGAAATGGCAACCCACTCCAGTATTCTTGCCTGGAGAGTCCCATGGACAGAGGAGCCTGACGGGCTACAGTCCATGGAGTGGCAAAAGAAGCATGACTTAGCGACTAAACAACAACTTTCCATGTTAAAATACATAATATGGATTTTTCAGAACAACAAGAAATAGTGAGAAGAGTGATACTGTTTTATGTTTAGTAAATGTCTTGAATATATATCTTAATAGAAGACTGCTGGATTCTTTCAGTCTGCTTCTGCATTCAGCTTGTTACAATATGGCATTTAGGTTGACATATATGAAGAAAAGTTGACTTCATGCAAATATGTAGTTGGCAAGGGAGGACAATTTTAACAACTTTTCCAGATACTTCTGGATATTCTTTTTAATATTACACCAAATCTCAACAAGTAATATTTTGTTAAACTGGGTCTCCTGCATTTTAGGAAGACACTTTACCATCTGAGCCACAAGGGAAGCCCCCTTCCTGAACATAATGAGGCGTCCCTCAGGGGGATGTGCTTTTCCCTAAATGTCCCATTTTCATAACTTTGGGCCCTTAATATTTAACTGCTCCTTTTCCTGCCCTTTCCAGTTTGCAGGATGATCTGTTACCTATTTTCTCCACCCTCTGTTGCCTGTGCTGTTCTTTTATAACTTGATTTCTTGTTCTTTTATTTGCTTTGCTTTCATTTTCAGAATGTGGTTGAGTCGGTACCTCAGGCAGATGACTGCCATTAATTGTCTGCACTTACTAACTTGCTTTGCTCTGAGTCTTTCTTTGATAAAGTGTTGAGAGGTATTCCTGTTTTATTAAATATTTGAATTTGTTTGGGCTTTTGTTACTTGACAAACTAAGGATGGTTAAATGTGAGCATGTGCTACAAATGAATTCACAGTCCTGCTTCTCTTGCTGCTGGTCAACTACAGAAAACAATTTTCCTTCCTCAGACTCATCAGTCTCATTTCCTGGCAGACCTTCATCCTCAGAGTCTCAGGTGTATTCAGCTTTACACGGTTCTCCACCTTCTCTGTCATGTAACCATGCACTGTCTACATGAATGGAGCCCTACAATGGAGCACAGAATGAAGCAGGGCAAAGGCTAATAGAGTTTTGCCAAGAGAACGCACTGGTCATAGCAAACACCCTCTTCCAACAACACAAGAGAATACTCTACACATGAACATCACCAGATGGTCAACACCGAAATCAGATTGGTTATATTCTTTGCAGCCAAAGTTGGAGAAGCTCTATACAGTCAGCAAAAACAAGACCAGGGGCTGACTGTGGCTCAGATCATGAACTCCTTATTGCCAAGTTCAGACTTAAACTGAAGAAAGTAGGGAAAACCACTAGACCATTCAGGTATGACCTAAGTCAAATCCCATGCAATTATACACTGGAAGTGAGAAATAGATTCAAGGTAGTAGATCTGATAGAGGGAGTGCCTGAGGAACTATGGACGGAGGTTCATGACACTGTACAGGAGGCAGAGATCAAGACCATCCCCAAGAAAAAGAAATGCAAAAAGACAAAATGGTTGCCTGTGGAGGCCTTACAAATAGCTGTGAAAAGAAGAGAAGTGAAAAGCAAGGAGAAAAGGAAAGATATACCCATGTGAATGCAGAGTTCCAAAGAACAGCAAGGAGAGATAAGACAGCCTTCCTCAGTGATCAGAGCAAAGAAATAGAGGAAAACAATAGAGTGGGAAAGACTAGAGATCTCTTCAAGAAAATTAAAGATACCAAGGGGACATTTCATGCAAAGATGGGCTCAATAAACAACAGAAATGGATTGGACCTAACAGAAGCAGAAGATATTAAGAAGAGGTGGCAGGAATACACAGAACTATACAAAAAAGATTTTCACAACCCAGATAATCACGATAGTATGATCACTCACCTAGAGCCAGATATCCTGGAATGCGAAGTCAAGGGGGCCTTAGGAAGCATCACTACGAACAAAGCTAGTGGATGTGATGGAATTCCAGTTGAGATATTTCAAATCCTAAAAAAACGATGCTGTGAAAATGCTGCATTCAATATGTCAGCAAATTTGGGAAACTCAGCAGTGGCCACAGGACTGGAAAAGGTCAGTTTTCATTCCAATCCCAAAGAAAGGCAATGCCAAAGAAAGCTCAAACTAAAGCACAGTTGCACTCATCTCACGTGCTAGTAAAGTAATGTCAAAATTCTTTAAGCCAAGCTTCAGCAGTATGTGAACCATGAACTTTCAGATGTTTAAGCTGGTTTTAGAAAAGGCAGAGGAACCAGAGATCAAATTGCCAACATCTGCTGGATCATGAAAAAAGCAAGAGAGTTCCAGAAAAACATCTATTTATGCTTTATTGACTATGTCAAATCCTTTGACTGTGTGGATCACTACAAACTGTGGTCAATTATTAAAGAGATGGGAATACCAGACCACTTGACCTGCCTTTTGAGAAATCTGTATGTAGGTCAGGAAGCAACAGTTAGAACTGGACATGGAACAACAGACTGGTTCCAAATAGGAAAAGGAGTACGTCAAGGCTGCATATTGTCACCTGGCTTATTTAACTTATATGCATCATGAGAAATGCCAGGCTGGATGAATCACAAGGTAGAATTAAGATTTCCAGGAGAAATATCAATAACCTTAGATATGCAGATGACACCACCCTTTTGGCAGAAAGCAAAGAGGAACTAAAAAGCCTCTTGATGAAAGTGAAAGAGGAGAGTGAAAAATTCGGCTTAAAGGTCAACATTCAGAAAACTAAGATCATGGCATCTGGTCCCATCACTTCATGGCAAATAGATGGGGAAACAGTAGCTGACTTTATTTTCTTGGGCTCCAAAATCACTGCAGATGGTGACTGCAGCCATGGAATTAAAAGATGCTAGCTCCTTGAAAGAAAAGTTATGACCAACCTAAACAGCATATTAAAAAGCTGAGACATTGCTTTGTCTGTCTAATCAAAACTACAGTTTTTCCAGTAGTCATGTATGGATGTGAGAGTTGGACTATAAAGAAAGCTGAGCACAGAAGAATTGATGCTTTTGAACTGTGGTGTTGGAGAAGACTCTTGAGAGTCCCTTGGACTGCAAGGAGATCCAACCGGTGCATCGTAAAGGAGATCAGTCCTGAGTGTTCATTGGAAGGTTGAAACTCCAATCCTTTGGTCACCTGATTCGAAGAACTGACTCATTTGAAAAGACCTGCATGCTTGGAAAGATTGAGGGCAGGAGGAGAAGGGGACGACAGAGGATGAGATAGTTGGATGGCATCACTGACACGATTGACATGGATTTGAGTAAACTCTTGGAGTTGGTGATGGACAGGGAGGCCTGGCGTGCTGTAGTCCATGGGGTCACAAAGAATCAGACAGTACTGAGCGACTGAACTATCTGAGAGCTCCAATCTTATCATCTTAACTTTCATAATACTCAAACTGCTCATTCTGTTCATTTCTTCTCATGAGTGAGAAAGTCATAGAATTCTCTACAAGGTGACTTTTTATTTTTTCTTCTTTAAAAAAAAAGAAGAAGAAGAAGAAGAAAACTAGCATCCTTTGCCTTCATGAAGTTTGTCCAGGCAGCCTGATCGTCTTCATTTGAGTTTGGCATTTATACATCATAATCATCATTTCTCCCTATCACTTTTCTTCCCATCCACATCTTTCCACTTGCTGACATTTTCAGCTTCAGATTTCTTTCTATTCATTCCCTCTTCCTCTCTTGTTCCTCACTAATCTGAAAGATAAAGTCACCTTCACATATACTCTCTGGGTAACAGAGTTGAAATCATCACCAAGAGCTGCAACAATGTCAGGACCAAATCCAGTTGAGGGCCCAAAATAGGAGCTGGTTTATTTACCAATCAACATCTTCCTTAAACTCTGTTTTAAATTCTGATTAAGGCAAATTAATTGCACGGCCTAGAATTATCAAAGTCTCCTCTTTCTCCTCTCTCCTGTTACATGTACTGAAGGTAATTGGGATTTAAGCATGTAGGGCCCAGATGCTTCTTTCAAATGCTGTAGGTGGTCATAATCATCATCAAAGCAGACTTCATAACTTCCTTTGTTTTGTTCGCATTCTTCATCATTTATTTTCTGTGGAGGCAACGGAACCCTCTGGGGTGGTTTTGCATCTGTTTGCTAAAGACTCTGACTTGACTGGCCCATGTGAAGACACACACTTTTCCTCTCTGTAAAGGACGTTTCGCCCCCATTCTGTTGCAGTGCGGGGCTAATATCAAGAGCAGTGACCTGAGGGTCCCAGAGCAGGGGACACAGCTTGGAAGTGGACAAAGCCCAGATAGCAGCCACATCTCAAGACCATATCATACATCTATTCTTGGGCTGCAAAGCGCAGGCCTGAAGAACTGGCTCAGAAACGCAGCAAAAGCTACTAATAGTGCATGCAGCAAGGTCTAAAAACACCTAATCCCTGCCTCCCACACCTGCATGGTTAGCTAAAGCCGTCAGGAGTCCTAAGTTAATTGACTCTGTACCCCACTCAAGCTTGAAAGTCCACAAAGCCTGTAAAGCCTGTAAAGCCCCAGCCTTGATCCAAACACTGATTTCCGCTGCTATTTTGTCCCCTCCTTCATCCATTTCTTATATATTTCTCAAGGTTCCCTGTCCATTTACCAAGATGTTGGAGTCTGAGTGATTTTTCCACTCCCGTTTAAACTATAGACCAGGAAGTGGGAATGACCATTTGTTAGCATTCTTCATGTTCCAACCAAATTACGTGAGGGTAGTTGTAGAGTACATGTTTTCACTTCATTTTATAGGCATTGACATATATTTCTTAATTTTTAAAATTTTCTATAGAGATGACAATCTGGGAATTGCTTGAGAATGTTTGAGAATAATGCAAAAAGAAGAATCTTTGGTTTGATTTGAAAACAAATATTATAATTTAAAATATAATATAGTCCATAAAAATGTGTTGATATACATGTTTAAATAACTGATTGTGAAATGATTATTGTATAAGCAGATAGAACATTTTATCATTGTAAATACAAGTCAGTGGATTAAGAGCAAGAAATTAGTATTATGAAATTCTAAGATTTGTTATATATATACACACACACAATATTCCTCTTTCTTATGTTGAAATAAACCTTTAGTTTATCATGCTTTTCTTTTTGAAGATGTTGTTGCACTTATCTTCTAGCTTGCATTGTTTTCTGCAAGAAATCTGTCACTACTATCTTTGTGTTTATATATTGTCTGTGTACTCAGGTTCCTTTTAAGATTTTTCTCTTTAGCACTAGTTTTAAATAATTTTGTTATAATATGCCTTAATGTATTTTTTTTTCCTTTTTTCTTCCATATTTCTTGTTCTTGGGGTTTTCTAAGTTTCTTGGATCTGTGAGTTTATGATTTTAATCAAATTTAGTACATTTTCAGCTGCTACTGCTTTAAATATTCATTCCCACCTCCCACCCATCCTTTTGGAGACTCGCGTTATATGCATATTTGGCTGCCTTTGGTCATCTCACAGTTAATGGATACTCTATTAATGTTTCCAATCTTTTTTTCTATGTTTCATTTTAGACAGTTTCTGTTGCGGTGGCTTCAAGTTCATTAATTTTTACTTTATTTTCAATGTGTAATTTATTAATTTCTCTCATATTTTCCCTCTTAGACATTGTAATCTTACTCTCTAGAGTCCATTTGGGTCACATTTATATCTTCTATATTTTACTTATTTTCAAACTTTTCTCTTACTGCTTGAATGTATGGAGTACAGCTGTAACTGCTTTAATGTCCTTGTCTACGGACTTATCATCTGTGTTGGTTATGATTGATTTTTCATCATTATAGATTATATTTTCTACCTCTTTGTATGCCTGGTAATTTTTCAATTTGATATAAGACATTATGAATTTTACCTTGGGTGTTTAATGTTTAATGTTTTTGTTTTCCATTAAGGTATTCTTGAGCTTATTTTAGGCTATAGTTAGCTGGAAAACAGTTGATCCTATATGGATCTTGCTTTCAAGCTTTGTTAGGTGGAACTAGAGTTGTATTTAGTCTAGAGCTAGCTCCTCCCCACTGGTGAGGCAGGATCCCTCTTAGTACTCTGAACTAAGAGTATAGTGAAACTTTACACTTGGATGGCTCTGGTGGTTTAGTCGCTAAGTCACGTCCGACTCTTTGAGACCCCATGGACTGTAGCCCGCCAGGGTCCTCTGTCCATAGGATTTTCCAGGCAAGACTACTGGTGTGGGTTGCCATTCCCTTCTCCAGGGGATCTTCCCAACCCAGAGATCAAACCTGGGTCTCCTGCGCTGCAGGCAGATTCCTTACCAACTGCGCTCCCAGAGAGGCCCTGATGGCTGAGACAGACATCATTCTGACCCTGTCTGGCTCCTCTCACTGCTCCCTCTAGTCTTTGCTTGACCTCAGGTAGTTTCCTCACTATGCATGTGCTGATCAGGACTCCACTTACTACACAACAGAGACTTCTGCAGATCTCAGTCTGCACATCTCAAGACTTCTCTCTTCGTCCCTTCCAGTACTCTATGATGAAAATTTTAGTATCTTAATTTTCCTGGACACCTAGCTCTGTCTCATAACTTACGGAGATACCTGGCTCCATGTGACATTCCCCTCCCGTGCAATACACCAGAAATGTTCTTCAGGCAGTAAACTAGTAATCAAAGGGCTCACTTGAACTTTAACTTTTCCCTGTCCTTCATTTCCTGATATCCAATGTTTTGAATACTGTTTTTTTCATATATTTTGTCTGTTTCTTTTTTTCCCAGTTGTTTCAAGAGGGAATGTAAATTTAACCCCCCTTATTCAGTCTTAAATGAAGTAGAAGTCCTATTGCTTGATTTTTTAAAATCTTGCACCAGCCTTACATGCTGGTGTAAACTCTGCTTGGTCATGATGAAACAATCTTTTTATTACTGGATTGGGTTTGCTGGTAGTTTGCTAAAGAATTTTACATCTGTGTCTGTGATGGATATTGGTCTGTACTTTTATTTCCTCATAATGTCTTCATCTGCTTTTGGTCTCAGATAATTGAGACCAAAATAAATGAGACCTTCATAAAATGAGTTGGGAAATGTTTTCTAATCTTCTAGTGTCTGCAACAAGCTGTGCATAATTTATAATTTTCTTTATTAAATGTTGAGCAGAATTTCCCAGTGAAAATATTTGGACCTGGAGTTGTCTTTGTTGGAAGGTTTTAAGGACAAATTCAATCCCTTTAATAGATAAAAGACTGTTAAGATTCCCTTTTTCCTTTTGAGTGAAATGTGATGCTTTGGATCTTTTAAGGAATTGATGAATTTCATCAGAGTTGCTAAAAGCAATTTCTGTGGAATGGTGCATGCAAAAGCCAGGCTGGAATGGATTTAAGAGGTCTTTAGAGGAGTTTTGGTGCACAGGATGTGGTAGTTTCTGAAGAGAAGTGGGTTCAAGAGAAGGTTTTGTGTTTTTTTTTTTAATTATTTAAATATAAATAGGAACAATAGAATATATGTTGATGAGAGTAACCCAGTAGAAAATTCTGGTTGCCCAATGTTTAATTCATATGATTAGTGTGTAATCAAATAAGATAAAAGGTACACAAACTGATTTTAAACTGTAGAATGGTATGCAAAGAGAGTTTTAATATGAATCTAGTACACATTTTTCTTGAGCTTTTCTTCCTTGCATCCTCCATCAAGGCAGAATTACTGAATAGTCAAGAGCTTCTCCACCAGCTTGGAAAAAAAACAAGCTGCTAGGTAACTCTTGATCTTCAGGCTTAATCCCAAATGAGAATTATTGTAGTTGAAGGGGAGATGTTTTAATATGTTATTACTGTCCTTTGGTTCCCCACTTACTCTCCCATCAGTTGACCAGTTTGATATTTTGTTTCTAAAATGGAAAATAGAAAATTATGTTGATAATTTTTACTCCGTTGTGAAAATACCATTGAATGGAGCCAGCAAGATGCTCTAATAGCCTTAGAAAAGGAAGGAGTCTCAGCAGCTGGGATGGAAACAGTTATAGAGGGGACATGGGATGAGAGATGATGCTGCTGACTGAGATCAACAAATTATCTCTGATTTGGAACCAGTCACAGGCAGAGATCTGGGACAAGAGTGTCGCAGGCAAAGTGTACTGTAAGAGCAAAATCTGAGAGGGAAAATGCCTAATGTGATTCAGTGTATAATGTGACAGAGTACTGTAACACTGAATGTCACAAGATGAGACCTCCGATATAAGGCAGGATCCAGAGTATTAGGGATTTGTGGACTATGGTTAAAAAAATTACCTTTTATTATTTGTTTGATACTAAAGAGAGGATTTCTGTTTTTCAACATCACTTGGACTACTGCATTAAAAAAATAGATGGGAGCAAGCAAGAATGAAGGCTGATAGACTATTGTGGTAATTCATAAAATGGTGGTATTATATGCTAGGGTGGAGGTAAATTAAGTAGATAGATTTGGAATGTGTTTTGGAGTCAAGGTCAAAATCTGAAATTAGACTGAGGTTAAAGTTCTTCTGTGGCTCACTTATCATATGACTTCGGGCAATTTTTTAAAAGCTTTCCTACATTTCTTCTCATCTGCAGAGTGGAGATTATGGGACTATTAAAATCACACATATAAAATATAAGCTTTATGCCATGATGTCTGACATGTAGTAGTCCCTTAATAAATAGTGATTATAATTCTTATGTTATTGTAGTCCCATAACCGATATTCCTGTGTCCAGTTCTCTCTTTACACAAACATATCTCCATATTGCCACTAGAATTATCTTTTAAGTTACAGATTACACAATTTCTTTGCTTCAGAAACCCTTTAAATCCTTCAAATCAGTATAAACGTAATGTTGTATACCAAGGACGCACACTTATTGCATCTTCGCCTCTCACATCAGTCTTCTCCCATTTACCACAGACTTTGGACTGGTGCTTCTTAACTTTTAATGTGCCTATAGCTCACCAGGGGATCTTCTTAAAATGCAGACCCTAATCCAGAAGGTTTGAGGTTCTGCATTCCTAACAAGCCTCCAGGAGATGCTGTTTCTTCTGGTCTCTGCACCACACTTTGAGAAGCATGGTACTAGAGGACTTTAAGTCCCTGAAAGGTTATATGATGTCCCTGTAACTTTGCCTCTTCTCATCAGTCTGATCTCATTGTCCAGACTGACCTTGCCTTATTTCTCTGCTTAATGAAATCATTCTCATCTTTCAAGGTCTATCTAACTCAAAGATCATATTCTCTATAAAATTTTCTTCAAGTGTCCATTTTATTTATCACTGCAACTTCCCAAATGTTTGCTTCCTCCGGTTCCCATAGTATTTTGTGATAGTTCTTATTACAGCACACATCACTTTGCACTGCCACTGATCCTTAGGTCCATGATCTTCCTCACTGTACGGTGCTCCTTGGGGTCAGGCGCATGACTCTCTTTCTTCCTTTAGTTGCCTGGCTCCTCGCATAGACGGCAGCTGGCAGCCGCCAGGAAACTCGTCTTGAATAAATGAAGCTGACATGTACTTTTGAAAAGTGGTGATCTCTCTGTATAGCAAATGTTACTTCAGGTAAATTAAAAAGCTTTTTTTAAGCTTAAAGCATTGATTTTGTATTTCTTTATGTAAAATACTTCTATACTTCTTAAATTTTCTTCAGTGTTCTAGCTAATCACCCAAAGCATTATATATCCATAATGTATATCTATTAGTTCTTAACAGAAAAGTGTATCTTTTCGAGGTTGTAAAGCCTTAGGCTTTCTCTTAGCTAATGCCAAGCTAAAATTTATAAAATTATACACACTGTGACTAATGATTGCTTTTAACTGTGCTATCAGAGAGTAACATGATTAAAATTTTTTGCCCGAAGCTGATAAGGAATGAGAAAAAGAGTGGGAATATAACTGCTTTTCTAACATTCAAAGTATATAAAGAGAAGAATAGGAAAACTACTTAATATGTTTTAATATCTATAGCCAAACCCCCAAATTTTCATTTCAAATTTTTTTAGAAATAACAGTTGTCTAATGGAGAAACTTAAGGATCACATTGGATGAAAAGTTTTCTTAAGGATGAAAAGTTTCATGTGCAGTTGCATCAACTTCTCAAGTCTTTAGCCTTTATGAAATTTTCTCAAAGAAAGAAATCAGGTTAGCCCTCCCTCCTCACCTCATCCAGGGAAAAATCTCTTCGAAATCTGTTAGAACTCCTTGCTTACTTTGCGTCATAAAATGAGAGCATCCCCTAAAATGGCTAAGCTAGAGATATGTACAGCTATCAAAACTTGGACGGCTCTGTTCTCAGGACTGATAAATTGTGTTTTCCACATGCACAACTCTTGGTGTTGCTGATTTCTGTTAAGTAGACTTTCAAATTTTAATTTGCATAGCATTAACACTTTTCCCCAAGAAGCACCAGTTTTATGGAGACATTTCCTTGTTGTTCTCATGCAATTAAAAAAAAAATCCACGGGGCATTGATTAACACTTCTAAAGGTGACAGGCTGTGTTTTTATGCCATTTCCATTTGCGCTGCTTCTGATCTTGCCATAACTAATTAAAGGGGAATTTAAGGTAATATAAACAATGTTTTTTTTTTTGGCTATAATAAAGCTATGTTTCTTGTCTGGTAAAGAAGAGGATACAAGGTCTCTTGAACAAAGGATAAGGATGTACTCTTCATGGCTTGACTCTCAAGAAGCTTTATAGTGCATTTTGTTTGAGCTCACGTCTTTTATGAAACTTTCTTCCTGGGTAATTTCTACTACTTAGTATTCTGTCCTCTTACCTCAGCCCAGGGAGGGTGCCCTTAAGCAAATATCTTTGGAGGGAAGGTAGGATTTCAACTGAGACTTGAAATAGGAATATGATTATAATATTAGGAGGAAAACTAGTTGGTGATGCTTTATTTGTAGGAGATCCAGGCTCAGACCCTGGGTCAGGAAGATTCCCTAGAGAAGGGAATGACAACCCACTCCAGTATTCTTGTCTGGAGAATCCCTTGGGAGCCTGGCGGGCTACAGTCCATGGGGTCACAAAGAGTTGGACACAACTGAGCAACTAACACTTTCACTTGTCAGCTGAAGCCCATATATAGGGAGAAGGTCAGTAATATTCTGGAGGTAGCTCAGTAACCAGCTTTGTTGGATAATGATATTTTAAAAAGGAAAATTGAGACAGAATTTTGAGAAACTTCAATTTGGAGCATGAATTTGGTACATATTGGACTTTATAAAGTACAAATTGGTAAGCTATTAAAGTATTTTTTTTTTTTGACTGCCAGGATGATGTCCATATTAAATTTGGATGGGCATAGTTAAGAGATATCCTGGGACTACAAGTAATTCTCATCTAATTAGGAAAAGGAGGGAAATGTAATAGATGAAACTGGGTCTTGACAACCTGACCTGCATATATGATCTTGTCCATGGCAAGCCCACAAACTCAAGCAGTAAACGTGCGCTTTTAGTAACAGGAGAGCTTCCCTTGTGGCTCAGACAGTAAAGGATTTGCCTGTAATGCAGGAGTCCTGGGTTTGATCCTAGGGTCAGGACAATCCCTTGGAGAAGGGGATGGCAACCCACTCCAGTGTTCTTCCCTGGAAAATTCCATGGACAGAGGAGCCTGTAGGTTGCAAAGGGTTGGACACAACTGAGCAACTAACACTTCCACTTTCACATAGTAACAGGAATCATGCCTTTTACTGGGAAGTAGCAATAAAGAACACTAACTAGAAATTTTGCAAGTCAGGGAGGCGACATGCATGTCACAAAAACGTCCCACTTGGAAGCTCCCTTGCCAGTGGGGGATAAGTTCAGAGTGCAGTAATCATGTGAAGAAAAGGTTTATCATAATTGAGGCAGAGAATTAGGGACTCCTTGTTACTCACTGAGGTTCAAAACAGGATTTCAGTTTTATAGTTTCTTTGCATGTGGTGGGATGGAATATGTGGAATATAGGAGCTGGGATTTTAGACTAATTAATCTGGCAGAAAAAGAGAGGAAGATAGAGCCAGACAGTCTGATGAATAAGGCCAACTGTATCTGTCTACATGATTTCCCCAGGCTTATACCTAATTCACTGGACCTTAGTTTTGGTTAGTGATGGAGGCGATTGGCTTGAGGAAATCCAGCTGTTAATTCTGGATCATCATATCTAGAGAGGCTAATCTAACAGTGGTATTGATGTTGTAAACTGCTGTGGGGATGAACCTACAGTAGTTGAATCAACTTTGGGGAAGAAGCAGAGAAAATGAATCAGGGTGTAGCAGATGTTTCATTTAATGTCTGTTCCCTCTGGAAAACTCTTTAGTGGGCTTTATGACAATATTCAGATGCAATGATCTGTTATTCAAGTCCCCATCCAAAACAAATTAAATGCCTCTGTCCTATATTATCTCTTACCATTCCCTACATTGATTTTCCATTGCAAACAATTTAATTTGCACACTATCCTCATATATGTCATGCTTCTCATTTTCCACTTCTTTTTTTTATAGTTCTTTCTTCCAGGAACATCCTTTTTAAAGGTTTTTCTCTATCTACAAAATTGTGTAAGATCCAAGACAGTCTTTTGTGTAGCTTTTGTTTATTTCAGCACAAAGTAACTTCTCTCCCAACATCGATCTTATCCATAAAACATTTGCTTATCCTTCAATCCTGTGAGAATTCTTAATTCTTGATTCTTCTTAATCCATATTTATTATTGCCAGTTTATTGAGAGTCTACTATGTAGACTTAGTAACAAGTTCCAACCTTTGGAATTCCTAATCTCTGTCAAAATGTATCACTGGGTATATTACTCTACTCAGTTCATCTGGGGAGGCTTAAACAACAGAAATTCATTTCTCAGAGCTGGGGAGACTGGCAAGTCCAAGATGAGAGTGCCCTTGTCCTGGCTTGCAGATGGCTCTCCTTTTGCTGTGCTCACACTTTATAGAGAGAGGAAACTGAGATTCTCTTCTTCTTCCTAGAAGGGCACTAATCTCATCACGGGAGCTTCACCCTCATGACTTCATCTAAATCTAATTACCTCCCAAAGACCACCAACCCCTCATCCCATCACTTTGGGGATTCAGTATATGGATTTGGCAGGGGGGACCACAAATATTCAGTCCATAACATTCTACCACTGGCCTCCCACAATTCTTGTCCTCCTTGCATGCAAAGTGTATTCCATCCCAGCTTCCCTAGAACTCTCAACTTGTTGTAGCATCAACTCTAAGCTCTAAAAAGTCCAGTTTCTAAATGAATCTCAAGGTACAATTCATCCTAAGGCCAAATTCTTCTCTAGCTGTGAACTTTTAAAATCAGACAAGTTATTCTCTTCCAAACTACAGTAGTAGGGCGTACTATAGGATAGACATTCCCATTCCAACTGGGAGAAATAGGAGAGAAGGGAGGGATGATAGGTTCCAAAGGTTCTAAAACCTATCAGAGAAAATCCATTAGCTATGATGGTGCAGGAATAATCCTTCTTGGTTCAATGCTTTATCCTCCAAGCCTACTGGGGTGCGAAAGTCACCTTCCCAGTTCCTCTGGTTGACCCCACCCCTGTGGCTAGGCAGGGCCAAGGCTTTCTGCAGAGGCCCTAACCACGCTGGGGCTTTATGTGGAGGCAGTGGTCCCCTCCTCTGAAACCACAACGGAGGCACCTTTGTCCTGCCTTTGCCCAGGGCCTGTGCACTGGGCCTGTGGTGGGAGTGGGCAGGCCTGATGATCTCTGAATCATCTTTGGGGTCCTTCTTCCCTTCCCTTTTCTTGAAAAATATTCACGGTGTAAAATTCAAGATGTTTGACAGCCTTCCTTCATCCTCTCCCACTTTCTCTGTCCCCTTCTACTTCAGTTGGCATTGCCTTTGCTGATTTAATCCTATCGATATCTCTGGTCTCTGCTGAGATGGCTGATAATTTCATGAGCCACACCCATGACCTCTTTATCAAATGATTGCTCAGACACACTGAGTGTTCTCTTCAGAACAAGTTTTCTCACTTTTGCAACATGGGTAGGCTGTGGTTTTCTTTTCTTTTTTTTTCCCACAGCTTCAAGTTCTGGTTCCATTTTACTTAACAGTTATGCTTCAATTTATTTCTTCCTTTGGCATTTTACTGTAGGTAGTCAGGAGTGACCAAGTTACTCCTTCAGTACTTTCCTTAGAAATCTCTTCTGCTAAATATCCAATTCCTTTGCTTGCAAGTTCTATCTTCTATAGAGCACTGGAACATGAATACAACGTATACAAGTTCCTTGCCACTATATAGCAAGGATTGCCTTTCCTTCAGTTTTCGATATGTTCCTCATTTCCATCTGAGATCTTGTCAGAATGTCCTTGGCCATCCATGTTTCTACCAAGATTCTAGTCATGATTATTTATGTATTCTTTAAGAAGAATCTTTTCTTGCTGAGCTTTCATCAGAATCACCCTTAATGTCCATATTTGTATCATGTACCTCAAAATTCCTTTAGCCTTTACCCATTACTCAGTTCTGAAGTCACTTATACATTTTTAGGTAGCTGTTAAACCCCAGTGGCTCGGACAGTGAGGAATCTGCTTGCAGTGTAGGAGACCGGAGTTCGATCCCTAGGTTGGGAAAGTCCCCTGGAGAAGGGAATAGCAACCCACTCCAGTATTCTTGCCTGGAGAATTCCATGGGCAGAGAAGCCTGGTGGGCTGTAGTCCTTTGGGGTCACGAAGAGTTGGACACACTTAGCAACTAACACTTTCACTTTTCACTAAAGTGGCATCCTACTTTTTGGTGCCACTGGCATGTAACAATTCCAAATGTTTATGTACTTAATAAAAGAACTTCCAAATACATGAAACAAAAACAGAACTGTAAGGAGAAATGGATAAATTCACAATGATAGTTGGAGATTTCAACATTCATTTTCAATAATTAATAGAATAAGAAGACAGAATATTAAGGAAATTATAGAGTTGAACAGTATCATCAACCAGCTTGATCTAATTGACATTTATAGCACCCTCCAACTAACAATAGCAGAATACGCATTCTTCTTTAGAGCACAGGAAGTGTTTATCAAGATAGACTGTATGCTGAGTCAAAAAATAGATTTAAATACAATGTAAAATGTTAAAATCATATTAAACATGTTCAGTTCAGTCACTTAGTCGTGTCCGACTCTTTGCAACCCCATGAACCGCAGCACACCAGGCCTCCCTGTCCATCACCAACTCCCAGAGTCCATCCAAACCCATGTCCATTGAGTTGGTGATGCCATCCAACCATCTCATCCTCTATCGTCCCCTTATTTTCCTGCCCTCGATCTTTCCCAGCATCAGGGTCTTTTCAAATGAGTCAGCTCTTTGCATCAGGTGGCCAAAGTATTGGAGTTTCAGCTTCAGCACCAGTCCTTCCAATGAACACCCAGGACTGATTTCCTTTTGGATAGACTGGTTTGATCTCCTTGCAGTCCAGGGGACTCTCAAGAGTCCTCTCCAACACCACAGTTCAAAAGCATCAATTCTTCTGCACTCAGCTTTCTTTATAGTCCAACTCTCACATCCATACATGACCACTGGAAAAACCATAGCCTTGACTAGATGGACCTTTGTTGACAAAGTAATGTCTTTGCTTTTTAATATGCTGTCTAGGGTGGTCATAACTTTCCTTTCCAGGAGTAAGTGTCCACAAAGGAATTAAATTAGAAATCAGTAATAGAAAGAATTTTTGATAAATCATCAAAAATTAAACACACTCTTAAATAAACCATTGCTCACAGAAGAAATGAAAAGGGTAATTGACAAGTATTTTGGCTTGAATGAAACTAAAACATAGCAGTTAAACTTTATGGAATGCAGCTAAACAGTACATAGAAACAATTTTGTAACACTGATTTCATATTTTAGGAAAGAAGAAGGGTCACCAATGACCCAAGCTTTAACCTTAAGAAGTTAGAAAAGAAGATGAAACCCAGAGTTAGCAGAAGAAAAAGAATAATGAAACTGCTAGCAATAATTCATGAATTTTAATACAAAATAACAGAAAAATCAATGAAACTCAAAGCTGATTTCTTGAGAATATCAATAATATTGACAAAATTCTAGTTCCACTGATCAAGAAAAAAAAGGAGATGCATATTGAAGAAATGAGGAATAAGATAGGTGACATCACTGCAGATTATACAAATATGTTAAAGAGATGAGAGACGAATGCATACACATGGCTCGCAGATGCACGAAGAGACACTCAGCATCCTTAGTCGTCAGGGAGATGTGAGCCAAAACCACAGTAACCTCACATCTGTAAGATGGCCATTATCAGAATGATAAGAAATGTGTGAGCAAGCATGTGGAGAAAATGGAACCCTTGTGTATTGTTGGGGTGGGGTGTAAATTGGTGCAGTGATTTTGGAAAACAGTATGGGGATTCCTTCAAAAATTAAAAATAGAACAATCATATGATTCAACAACTCCACTTTTGGGTGTATAGCCAAAGGAAATAAAAACCCTAATTTGGAAAGATATCTGCACCTCCATGTTCATTGCAGCATTATTTTAAACAACTAAGACATGGGAACAATCTAAGTCCATTGATGGATGAAGAAAGATGTGATATATCTTCTTCACATATATGCAATGAACTATCATTCAGCTATAAAAAAGGATGAAATCTTACCATTTATGACAACATAGATGGACCTACGTGAAATAGTCAAATAAATACAAATATTGAATGATCTCACTTATATGTGGAATCTAAAAAGAAAATAAAACAAAACTGAACTCATAGATAGAGAATACAGATTGGTGGTTACCAGAATTAGGGAGTGGGAGGTATTAGAGTGGTGATATGAGAGAAGATGGCCAAAAGGTACAAACTTCCAGTTGTAAGATAAATAAGTCCTGGGAATGTAATGTACAATATTGTGACTATGGTTAGCAATACTGTGAAAGCTGAGATAGAAGATCATAAAAGTCACCATCACTAGAAAAAGTTCTTTATCACTAGCGCCACCTGGGAAGCCTGTACCTAAACATGGTTGGCTAAATTATTGTGGTGATCATTTTGATATATGTATATATATATATATATATATATATATATATCTATATCTCAAATCATTGTGTTGTACGCTTAAAACTAATTCAGTGCTATTTGTCAGTTATATCTCAATAAAAAAAGATAGTAGGGGAATATTATATACATTTTCATACTAGTAATTTAGATAAATGACACAGACCAAGTCCCTAAAAGATATCAACCCTCATTCAAAAATTAGATAATGTGACTAGCCCTATATATTAAAGTAATTGAATTTTTAGCTAGAAACCTCCCCCCCCCCAAAAAAAAATCAAAACACTGAAAAAACATGCCCAGATAGTTTCACTGGTTAATTCTAATGTAAAAAGAAATAATACCAAATTTGTGTAAATTCTTTCAAAATTTAAAGAGGAGATACTGCTTGCCAGACTATTCTATGAGACCAGGAATTCCCTGATATCAAAACCAGACAAACACATTACATGGAAAGAAAATCACAGACCAATATCTATCTTTAATGTAGATGCAAAAAGTTTTTAAAAAATTTTCAAAAATCAAATATAACAATCTGTAGAAGTGATAATACATCATGACCAAGATAAACCCAGGAATGCAGGGTTAGTTTTACCATTTGAAAATTTGTCAATTTAATACACCATGATCAGCTCAATATATGCAGACAAAAGCATTTGACAAAATCTAGTATCAATTCCTGATTAAAATCTTGCAGAAAAGAAGAGATACTTTCTTAACTTGATAAAGAGTTATAAGAAAAAACTATGATTAAAATTATACTCCATGATGAAAAGTTGAGTATTTTCCTCACTAAGATCATGAACAAGAGAAGGTTTTATGCTTTTACCACTTCTATTCAATAATATAGGTTCTAGACACGGAGGGAGGAAAAAAACCCAAAGGCATACAAATTGCAAAGGAAGAAGTAAAACTGTCTTTATTGACTGATGGCAGGATTGTCTCTGTACAAAATCCAGTGAAATAATAATAATAAAACTTATCTACACTAATTCAAAATGTATTAAGTGAATTTTGCAAGTTTGCAAGACACAAAATCAATATACCAAAAAAAAAAAAAAATCAATTGTGAAGTGGCCTCCATCAATAGTTTTGTTAAATTGAATCGTGTTAGGATTAACAAAAGGAGAAAGACAAAGAACCTTTTGGTAACTACTCTATGAGTATGTGTCACTCTTTCGTGGATACCACGCTGTTAAAAGCCTCAGAGGACGAAATCCACTGTTTTCTACCTTCAGACTATTGAGTGTGTCCTCTGAAGCAGCAAGGACTGGAGTTACACTTAGGGCTCTGAAACTCTTCAACTTTTTGTTCTTTTTAATTCGGTTCTTTATTTGTTCCACCTAATTCTTGCATTCCAGGCTATTGTATTGGCAAATATATTACCCCACAGAAATCAAGAATTGTTTTCAAATGTCGAGATTCATGATGTTCTTCAGTCTTTTGTTTTGTCTAATTAGCTTACTTCACTCAAATGTTCTAAATAGCCATATTTAAGGAATTTCTATGTTAGATATTGAAACCTAGAATAAAATTCCAAGAAGTAAATAAAAATTTTAGCTGCTTCACATAATTCCTACCTCTACCCTGGTTTCCAGGGTTTGATTTGACACAGGTGGGGCTTAAAGAGTTGGCCCATTTCCAAGCCATCTCCTGTATAAACATTGACGAAGAAATTGGTTGCAGTGTCGGTTATGGTCCACACAAGTGATTATGCTTAACTGACATCAAAAATATTCTTTTTTCTGTATTTCCATCCAAATGGTTAAAAAATATGTGAGAGATTATCCATGCATTTGAGTGACAATAACACTAAATGACTATAGTTTTTAGGATAAGAGAGGAAGTTTTTTGGTTTATTTGATGGAAACATTTAATATTTTAATGTGTTTGCAATGTGTCAGAAAATACTGAGTCAAAGGTTTGAATAATTGAGACGGGTATGTTTCTAAAAAAATAAAAATAAGAAAAGTAACATATATATCAGATAAACATAACTCTATGCCTATTTTAAAATAGCTTTCATATTCTTTGACCCTGAGTATTTAAAAACTAATGACAAGAATTCTTATAGAGTAAAATATTGTATAGTAAAGCGAAGATGTCCCAGTTATTCTAGCTTTCTGGTATTACCTCTTTTTTTTTTTTTGTATATATTCAATCTTAGTAGACTAACTTCTGTCTTAAATATTGTGAGAGGCATACTGTTTTGCTGACTACTTCTACTGATTCTTGGTTTAAGGTGGGTCATTTTTAGTCTACTCTAAACTCTGGCCTCTGTAGATTTCTCAATTCCTATTTTTCATTTTCTCTAGCTTCTGCCATTTTCCTGCTCTGCTTCTTTCTTTGGTATAAACTCAGCCATTTTTTCCCATTTCCCCAAATTATACCACAAGAAGACTGTGTGTCTTAGATTATATGGCTGATTATAATAAGGAGGATTAAACACAGAAAGAGCAAAGAAAAACAAGTTAAATTAGAACTAAAAGTCCTCATGCTGGCTGGAATTCCTCATTGGCCATTTGTCTTTGTTGTCATTTTTCTGAATTCCTTTTTTCTCCCTCTACCAGATTTTTCTGCCAGCCCTAGTAATTCAAGTACCTGGTCACCATATCTGCATCATCCTTTGCCCATTAATGAAAAAGTTTCACAAATTTTTTCTGAACAAATAAAATCAGAATTTCCCCCCTACATTAACTGATCAGTCCAAAGAAATTAAAAAACAATCTGGTAAGTAAACAAACAATAAATAACTTAAATGTTTCATTTATTTATTTTGTATATTAAGATACGGAGTAATTTTTTGGAGAATATCCCATGTGGGGGTTTCCCTGGTGGCTTAGCTGGTAAAGAATCCACCTGCAATGCAGGAGACCCTGGTTCAATTCCTGGGTTGGCAAGATCCCCTGGAGAAGGCATAGGCTACACACTCCAGTATTCTTGGGCTTTCTGGGTGGTTCAGATGGTAAAGAATCTGCCTGCAGTGCAGGAGACCTGGGTTGGATCCCTGGGTTGGGAAGATCGCCTGGAGGAGGGCATGGCACCCACTCCAGTGTTCTTGCCTGGAGAATCCCATGGACAGAGGGGCCTCACGGGCTACAGTGCCGGGGTCGCAGGATCAGACAGGACTGAGCAACCGCGCGCAGTGCAGCATCTCCTGTGGGTGTTGGCCTGGTGTCAGCTGATGCCCCTGGGAAGGTGGTTTTGGTTCCTGACGATCAGTGCCTCTGTCATTGATTGGTGCCTGGGCCCCGTAGTGGGCTTCCCAGGCGGCGCTAGAGGTAAAGAACTGCTTGCCAATGCAGGAGACATAAGAGATGTGGGTTCAGTCCCTGGGTCAGGATGATCCCTGGAGGAGGGCATGGCAACCCTCTCCAGTATTCTTGCCTGGAGAATTCCATGGACAGAGGAGCCTGGTGGGCTACAGTCCATGGGGTCACAGAGGGTTGGACAGGACTGAAGGAACTCAGCATGCATGCATGTGCCCAGTAGATATTAAACACTTTGAATCTCACCCCTAACTATGTCTATTTTCCTATTTGAAATAAAGGAGACCATTAATGTAGTTTTATTTTTAGTGTTTTATAGTTATTATGATTTTCTTTTTTTGGCTGACCCATTTCAGGTTGCTTTCCTTTCATGCTTTTAATCAAAGCTTGATAATATTTTAAAGAAATAATATACTCATAAAGAAAAGTGTCTAGTGAAGCATATTATTTTCTGTTTGCTTTTTTCCTAATCTCCTTACCTCAAAATATAGGTGCAGTTATATGTGATTTCCCCAGTGGTACATAGATCAGAATTTAGCTTTTAAACACATTTTTACCTGTAAATTCTAGAAAACATTTCACTATTTCTGTGTTTTCTGCTTTATGGGAATTTTGGTAAGTTTAAAAAAAAATCTCTAAGTTGATTATGAAAGCTGAAAGACGAAAACTTCAGTGTATGTAATATATTCAGGCATAATATTTATTTAGATTCATCTTGTAGCTGATTTTCTCTGGTTTAAGTATAAACTTCCAAAAATGAACACAGCAGTGCCTTAATCATATGTATCATACTAGTCTGACTCCTAGGATGTTTACTTCAGGAGTATGTGCTTGACTCAGTGTTTATAGCTTCAGAAAATTTGAACCTAATTTCCAGAAATCAGCCTATAAACTTGACTTGAAATAAGAAGACAATATTTTCTCAAAATAAGGCCATCTCTTTTAGATTTCTTTATAACCGCTGAGAAGCAAGGACTTTTTTGAATCTTGGGAATGTGAGAATAAGATTATTTCAGTTCTACGTAGACTTCATGATCCCTAAGATGTAAGTGCAAATAAAATGATGGCTTTGCCGCAGCTGGTGAAAGTGCCAGTGCTGACATCATCGCTACAGTAAAAGAAGCAGTAGGATGGCTGCTGTTTACTTTTTTCCAGTTCTAACTTAACCCTTTTAAGGTGAAGTTAACAGTTTTTCAAATTCCAGATTTACAGGCTCAGATGAACAGTGAAGAAATTCCAAGATGCCTGTAAGAACCTGGAGCTCTAGACCAAATTTCTTTACAAATCTTGGCACTTAAGATATACCACAATTAAAAAAAAAAAAAAGATATATCACAATTCAAAGATTCTAACATTTACATTTTTTTCGTCATGCTGTAACATCTCTGGAAACACGTTGTATCTCATGGTAGGCCTGATGGATTTGTCCTGGCTTGTTTGTGTGCACGAAAACATGCAGAATGAGTGTCAGCAAATGCAATATAATTTCAGAGACAGTACGGGATCACCAGCACATTTGATGGCATAGATGACAGTATTGTGCAGGAAAACATGGTCACCCATGTGCCTCGTGACTTTGAATTTAAATGCATTTTGAAAAACTGGACTTCGAATGGGAGTGAGCTTTCAGTTCAGTTCAGTCGCTCAGTTGTGTCTGACGCTTTGCGACCCCATGGACTGCAGCACTCCAGCCCTCCCTGTCCGTCACCAGCTCCCGGAGTTTACTCAAATTCATGTCCATTGAGTCAGTGATGCCATCCAAGCATCTCATCCTCTGTCATCCCCTTCTCCTCCTGCCTTCAATTTTTCCCAGCATCAGGGTCTTTTCCAAGGAGTCAGTTCTTCGCATCAGGTGGCTAAAGTATTGGAGTTTCAGCTTCAGCATCAGTCCTTCCAATGAACACCCAGGACTGATTTCCTTTGGGTTGGACTGGTTGGACCTTCTTGCAGTGCGAGGGACTGTCAAGAGTCTTCTCCAACACCACAGTTCAAAAGCATAATTTCTTCGGCACTCAGCTTTCTTTATAGTCCAATTCTCACATCCATACATGACTACTGGAAAAACCATAGCTTTGACTAGATGGACCTTGGCTGGCAAAGTAATGTCTCTGCTTTTTAATATGCTGTCTAGGTTGGTCATAACTTTACTTTCAAGGAGCAGGCATCTTTTAATTTCATGGCTGCAATCACCACCTGCAGTGATTTTGGAGCCCAAGAAAATAAAGTTTGCCACTGTTTCCACTGTTTCCCTATCTATTTGCCATGAAGTGATGGAACCAGATGCCATGATCTTAGTTTTCTGTATGCTGAGTTTTAAGATAACTCTTTCACTCTCCTCTTTCACTTTCATCAAGAGGCTCTTTAGTTCTTCTTTGCTTTCTGCCAAAAGGGTGGTGTCATCTGCATATCTGAGGTTATTGATATTTCTCCTGGCAATCTTGATTCCAGCTTGTGCTTCATCCATCCCAACACTTCTCATGATGTACTCTGCATATAAGTTAAATAAGCAGGGTGACAATATACAGCCTTGACATACTCCTTTTCCTATTTGGAACCAGTCTGTTGTTCCATGTCCAGTTCTAACTGTTGCTTCCTGACCTGCATACAGATTTCTCAAGAGGCAGGTCAGGTGATCTGGTATTCCCATCTCTTTCAGAACTTTCCACAGTTTGTAGCGATCCCCACAGTCAAAGACTTTGGCATAATCAATAAAGCAGAAATAGATGTTTTTTTGGAACCCTCTTGCTTTTTCAATGACCCAACAGATGTTGGCAATTTGATTTCTGGTTCCTCTGCCTTTTCTAAAACCAGCATGAACATTTGGAAGTTCATGGATCACGTACTGCTGAAGCTTGGCTTGGAGAATTTTGAGCATTATTTTACTAGCATGTGAGATGAATGCAATTGTGCAGTAGTTTAAGCATTCTTTGGCCTTGCCTTTCTTTAGGACTTGAATGAAAACTGACCTTTTCCAGTCCTGTGGCCACTGCTGAGTTTTCCAAATTTGCTGGCATATTGAGTGAAGCACTTTCACAGCATCATCTTTTAGGATTTGAAATAGCTCAACTGGAATTCCATCACCTCCACTAGCTTTGTTCGTAGTGATGCTTCCTAAGGCCCACTTGACTTCGCATTCCAGGATATCTGGCTCTAGGTGAGTGATCATACCATCGTGGTTATCTGGGTCATGAAGATCTTTTTGCATAGTTCTTCTGTGTATTCTTGCCACCTTTTCTTAATGTCTTCTGCTTCTCTTAGGTCCATACCAGTATAGATTCTTTAACCCACTAGTTTTGCTTGCATTTTCATTTTTATGTAGGCTTAAGAATGACATAAGATAAAAACCTACACCTTAATAAATATTAAAAAGTCTTATCAATAAGTATGTAGAAAAAGTTCTGAGTTACTGAAAACGTTGTGTTGTTACTTATGTAGCAGTATTTATTTTCCTATCTCTGTGGTACTTAAAGTAAGAACACCCTTACAATCAATTTGGTATTATGATTCTAGATGGATATTGATTGTGGGAACATAGAATTTTTGAATTACTAAATTTTGTTTGTGAATTGCTAATTTTAAAGAAGTTTTTGTTGTTGCTGTGTTTTAAAGGGGGTGATATGAATCATATCAAAAGTCATTAAAGCATTTCTCAAAGAGAATTAAAAATAAAAATTTAAAAGGATTTAATATTTCTTTTCATTCTCATAAGTAACATTCTTTTTGAGAACTACTTCCAAATATGTTCTTTAAAGGCAAACCTCAAAATCTAATTCTGGGCCCTAAGTAAACTATTTTGGCTTGTTTATTGTGGACAATCATCTTTGAGGGTTTTGAAGCTTTGTTTGGAAGAGGATATAGCACTCTGCATGTTTATATTTGAGGTTGCAGTATCAACTGACTATCTTTCCTAAAAGGAAATAGACATCATAAATAGCTTGCAACACTCAGTGTTTTGAGAATGTTTGCCATTGTTGTACTTGATGATGATTATTTTTTTAAAAAATCACTTTGATCCCTTTTTCTGAAGAGGAAATCAAAATTACCTTTCAATCACTTCACTGTCTGTGTATGTGCATGCGTGCTAAGTTGCTTAGTCCTATCCGACTCTTTGTGACGACATGGACTGTAGCCTGCCAGGCTCCTCTGTCTGTGGGATTTTTCAGGCAAGAATACTGGGATGGGTTGCCATTTCCTTCTCCATGGGATCTTCCTGACCCAGGGAAGATCCTGTGTCTCTTACATGTTCTGCATTGGCAAGTGGTTTCTTTGTCACTAGCACCACTTGGGAAGTCCATCTATATATTATCTATGATTTAATATCACTAAACCAATGAGGAGACACCTGATCTTTCTAGCCTGATTGTCCAAGAAAGATCATTTTATGTCAGTGAACTTCTCAAATGATGGAGGCATAGACAAATAAATGCCAAACCTAAATTTTTCATTTACTATTTCTGATAGAGTTATTTCTACAAAACGCCTTTGTATTATTCTCAAAGAGTACTGGAAATTGAAGCCTTAAACATATGCGTTATATGGCAATCTTGGGCTTTCCTGGTGGCTCAGATGGTAAACAATCTTCCTGCAATGCAGGAGACCTGGGGTTCGACCCCTGGATTGGGAGGATCACCTGGAGAAGGGAAGGGCAACCCACTCCAGTATTCTTGCCTGAAGAATTCCATGGACAGAGGAGCCTGGCAGCTCTAGTTCATGGGGTCACAAAGAGCTGGAGATGACTGAGCGACCAGAGCACACACCTGGCAATTGCAGGAGGAGACTGCCTTATGTGTTGGTGGGTCTTCAGCACACAGTGAGCAACGAGAAAAGAGGAACGGGTGGATTCCTTCCCAGCTGAGCCACAAGGGAAGCTTGAGAGTGGACTATCCTCAACACTAGGTGAACGTTCACTCTTTGTAGACTTGTTATTCTGAATATCGGTTACAGCAGATGATGTGTTTTGCCCCCTTGGGCTGTGTCACAATGTAGGGGCCTCGGTCTCCAGGGGTCTGTTACGACCCCATAAATGGAACTCTCAGATGTGCATTTTGGTTTCTCCAGACAGGTGGTTTCATTATCTCATGCACTATTTTGTGTATGTATCAGATATTTAGTGCAATATAAATCAACATGGCAACAATAACAGGGGACTTCTGCTGCTAGATGAACTGGGGTTCTAAGCTCTTAGTTCTCCAGTCTTCCCCAGCATCATACTGAGAGCTTCTTTATTTTCTCCATCTCTCCCCGAGAGTCACTGCACTATTTTTGACAGAATTTCAATATTCTGATCAATAATTGAATTAAAGCATCACTTTGCTAGATACCCTGGGTTGGGAAGATTCTTTACCCACTCTGATATTCTTGGGCTTCCCTGGTGGCTCAGATGGTAAAGAATCTGCCTGCCATGCAGGAGGGCAGGGTTTGATCCATGCAGGAGGCTGGGGTCAGGAAGATCCCCTGGAGGAGGGCATGGCAAACACGCTGCAGTATTCTCGCCTGGAGAATTCCATGGACAGAGGAGCCTGGAGGGCTATAGTCCGTGGGGTCGCAAAGGTCAAATACAACTGAGCAACTAAGACTTTCACATTCAGCCTAGAAAATTTGTTTGCCATATGCTTGATCTTTAGGCCTCCAATCTCTTCACTATCCATTGTATTAGATACAGAATTGACAGTGTTTCCTTGTTTAAAAATCTCCAATTGTTCCCTATTTTTTTAAATTAATTTTTTTTGCCAACTATTAAAATACAATTGCCAACAGAAGCTTAGTTCTGTAATGTCACAGATGGATGAAAGGATATAAAATTATTTTGACTTTAAGCATCACATTTCCTTTCCCACCAGTCATTTGTACAACAGTCTACTTTAAGATCTCCTTGAGCATCAGGATTGAATGCATCAGTATATCCATCTTGATATGTCCCCAGTCAATTCTTGAGAAATCTTCTCTACACACTCTTCTGAAAACACTCACTGACTATTTTAAACTTATCTACAGATACTTCAAGGACATACTTGTACATTTTGTCAGCAGCTTGAGATGCCACTGAGTCTTTTTAAAGTACTTGATCTGCTTCAATTTCTTTTCCAGTTTCATTGACCTATAATTGACATATAACATGGTGTAAGTTTAAGGGGTGCATGTATTTTGATTTAATATGTTTATATATTGCAAAGTGATTGCCACCGTAACTTTGGCTGGCACCTCCATCCTGTCACAGAGTTCCCATTTCTTTTCTGTGGTGAGAACATTTAAGGTCTCCTCTCAGAAACTTTCCAGTGCATCGTACAGAATTATTAGTTACAGTCACTGTGCTGTACCTTAACTCCTCCATGTTAATCTTAGAGCTGGCGTTTGTATGCTTTGACCAATATCTCCCCATTTCCCCCACCAGCCCTCTCACCGAGTTGCTGGTAGCACCCTTACCTTTATTATTGTGTATTCATTTCTAAATGCATATGTTTGTCACGACCTTAACTGAGATACCACGATGCACTGATGTGCCAGGTGTTATAGACGGTGGTACACAAAAGCGGATTTGGTTTTTATCCTTATCTAGTTTATAAACTAGCTCTCTTCACCATTTGGAGTTGAAATCTACATACTTCTGTTGTATATTCTGTTTTTAGAACTTGAAGATCATTTTTGTTGCTGGAGGAAAATAAAATTCTATTGAATGTTAGCAAATTGCTCTCTTTTCCTGCCTTTTCTTTCCTCATTGCCTAAAATATGATGGAAAAGTACTTTATATTGTCCTAAGTATTTTTCACAATTCTCAGTTCATTTTGAACATAGCACTTTTGACATTGATGTAAAACATATTGTATGTATAGCTGTGCATTTTTTTTTTTTACTTTACAATATATTATATGTATTTTTCCGTTTAATTAAGTATATTCTGAAAACATGTTATTTAATGTCTCTTTAACAGTCAATCTTATTTAACCATCCCCTATTTTGGGCTGTTTGGTTTGTGTCCAATATTTTTTTCTTTTTTTGGCTTGTTTTACAATTTTGAGTAATGCTTCTGTGAACATCCTGGTACATAATTCTTTGCCTGCATTTCTGATTATTTCCTTATGCTGTTCTCCAGCCTCCAAATACTGTCCATTTCTTGTGCCCAGGGACTATGTAATGAACTGTTTTTTCAATCTATGTCCAGTGAATATACTTTTCACTTAACAATTTTTAGGACTTTCTTGATGACCAGATGGAGTGTTGCCCATCTGCACTTCAAGATCTTCCACAATCTATTCCAACATACCCACTTAGAGTAAGCTAGGACACTGTAAAGACAGGAGAAGAAGGTAAAGGCCTGTATACCTTGCTGGATGATGACGGTAGTATCATCTAGTCCTCTATCTTGGGGCTGTGCCCATGTGCATGTCTGTCTGTGTGATGGGAGGAGAGATGGAGTGTTCTGCTTGCTGTAGAATAAATGGTGACCTTCCCCCCCCAACCCCCACCCAGAATCCTAACTCATATGCTACAGTCCTAACCACCCCCTCCCCAGTGTGATGGTATTTGGAGATAAGGCCTTGGGAAGTTTCTTAAGTTTAGATGAAGTCACGAGGGTGGGGGCCTTCATGGTGGGATTAGCGCCCTTATAAGAAGGGACACCAGAGAGTCTGCTTTCCCCCTCTGTCTACCATGAGACAGTGAAAAAGAGACCATCTGCAAGTCAGGAAGGGAACTCTTACCAAGAACTCATTTGGCCCACACCTCGATCTTGGACTCCCCAGCTTCCAAAACTGTGAGAAAATAGGTTTCTTTTCTTTGTTACCCAGTCTATGGAATTTTGTTATGGCAAATGTGCTGTTGAAGACAACTAATTTATGATTCCCTGTGAGCTGGAGAAATGGCAATACAGACGTGCTTTAGACTGACACTGAGGATTAGCTTTAGAAAACCTGAGACCTCAAACTCAAGTGCTTAGTCAACTGTAGTGAAATGTTTCGTCCCATTTTTATTAGTATTTCTGTAGTTTTGCTTCTTTTTTCTTACTTTTTTTTCTTTATGTAGTATATTACAGATGAGCTGCATATTACAGCTCAAACTCATGTCCATTAGGCATGTATGTTATACATGCTGTTTCAGCTTCAATGTTTCATTATGGATTTTAACCAGTAGTTCAGATCAGGAGGAACTGACTGATAATCATTTCAAAGAGGGTCCTTTTTAAAGGCATATATCCACTCATCTATTAAAGTGCTACTTTCAATCCTCACTAACTAAAAAAAAAAAAAATGAATACAGAAATATCCCTTTTAGTTCCTCTTTTTGGTTGACTCTTTGTTAAGTTGTGATATTGTAACTTTTCATTTTTATGAAATTTCTAAAATGTAATGTTTCAGCTGTGTTTGCTTTGTGATAGAGGAGTTGTTGCTGTTCAGTTGCTAAGTCGTGTCTGACTCTTTGTGACCCCGTGAGCTACAGCACACCAGGCTTTTCTGTCCATCACCATCTCCTGGAGTTTGCTCAGGCTCATGTCCATTAGGTCAGTGACACCATCCAACCATCTCATCCTCTGTCACCCTCTTCTCCTTCTGCCCTCAATCTTTCCAACATCAGGGTCTTTTCCAGTGAGTCACCTCTTCACATCAGGTGGCCAAAGAATGGAAACTTAAGCTTCAGCATCAGTCCTTCCAATGAATATTCAGAGTTCATCTCCTTTAGGATTGACTGGTTTGATCTCTTTGCTGTCCAAGGGACTCTCAAGAGTTTTCCCTAGTACCACAGTTTGAAAGCATCAGTTCTTTGGCGCTCAGCCTTCTTTATGGTCCAACTCTCACACGCATACATGAGTACTGGAAAAACCATAGCTTTGACTCCATGCACCTTTGCCTACCATGCATCGGCAAAGTGATGTCTGCTTTTTAATACGCAGTCTAGGTTTGTCATAGATTTTCTTTCAAGGAGCAAGTGTCTTTTGATTTCATGACTGTAATCACCATCCACAGTGATTTTGGAGACCAAGAAAATAAAATACGTCACTGTTTCCACTTTTTCCCCATCTATTTCCACGAAGTGATGGGACTGGATGCCATGTTACTTATGTGTTATCAGTGGATCGTAAAGAGGAATTATCTATATTAAACCACTTTTCTTTTTTTTTATGTTGACAGTTTTGCCTTGTTAGACATGCTGTTGTAAATAAATTGCTGGATTTAATCATACCAGGAAGTATTTGTCTTTTGTGATCACTGTGTTATGTGAACTGAATAATCTATTGGGCTGTACATTTTCCTTTGAAATGTTTGAAGGACCTTAAATGCTGTTGGAAGTGAAGGATAGAACTGCTCTCAGGAAAACAAAGGTTTTATTACATTTTTCTCAAGTACTGAGGATATCTATATAAAATAAAAGCAAAGCAGTAAAAATCACACACATAGTGCCATGTGCCACTAACAGAAAACACTGACCAAACAGAATAGTCCCTGCTGGGACCCTGTTAACTTTCACTTATTTTCTCCTGGAGTAGTGGGTCTTTCAGAGGGGAAATCAAATGCCCTGACTCACACCAAATATATGTCCCCCTCCTCACTATGAATCCAGACTCCATTTCAAATAGAGTAGGCTGTATAGGTGGGAAATGAAACCTTGACTGGCATCAAATGATGTCTCAGATGGTCAACAAAGCTACTTCATAGTCATTGTTATCCTCATCTTATTTTACATTTAAAAATTAAAAGCAACAATGGCCAAACATCACTGGTGGTTATGGTGATTATGTGAGATATATATCTAGAGAGAAACAGAGAGAGAGATGTATAGGTATTGAGTCTAGGATTGATACCAAAGCAGATGCTTCCAAAGTCTTGGGTATTTTTATTGGCTGAAAAAGCCTGGTAGACTTAAAGTATCATACTACTATCATAGTGTGATGCATCTATGTTCCTCTGGAGTGGCAAACTGATGGAATTGTCAAAGATGGAACTGAAGGGGAATTTTGGTAATTATGGTTTCCAGAATATGGAGGCAGTTAGGTGTTCTAAGATGCCAAGTTGAACATTTTGGATATATCTTAAATATTTGAGAAAATAAAGAGTATGTTTAGGATTCTGCTTAATGGACTCAATTAACTCAGCCTTGTAAATGACCCTCTTTTTATTAGTCTCCTCACTCCTATACTTGGATTAAGATTAATTTTTTTCCCTTTCAATTCTACTAGAGAAATAGTATACTTTGGAGACTCAACAAGCAGTCTAATGGGTGGTATGTGTACTTGTATTTGTACTAACTGGCTTCAGTAGGAAACACACTGAAATAAGTGTGGATGAGATGGAAATTCTAATCTGATTTAATTGGCAACTCACTGATGATGAAGCTGAAGCTCCAATACTTTGGCTACTTGATGCAAAGAGCTGACTCTCTTGAAAAGACCGTGATGCTGGGAAAGATTGAGGGCAGGAGGAGAAGGGGGTAGTAGAGGATGAGATGTTTGGATGGCATCACTGACTCAATTGTACATGAGTTTGAGCTGACTCCATCAGTGTTAGTTGCTCAGTCATGCCCAACTCTTTGTGACCCCATTGACTGTGGCCCACCAGGCTCCTCTGTCCATGGGCTTTTCCGGGCAAGAATACTGGAGTGTATCGCCATTTCCTTCTCCAGGGGATCTTTCTGACCCAGGGATCAAACCTGGGTCTCCTGCATTGCGGACAGATTCTTTACCATCTGAGCCACAGGGAAGCCCAGGAGATAGTGAAGGACAGGGGAGCCTGCCGTGATGCAATCCATGGGGTTGCAAAGAATTGGACATGACTTAGTGACTGAACAACAACGACACAAAGCCCAGCTTCCCAGTGTAAAAAAGCAACTTGTGATTGTCATCAGAAAACACAAATTATCCTCCTGTGCACTTGGTTGTTCTTCGTAGAAGTCTTACTTCCTAACAAAATGCAATGGGAGGTAGATTTTCCCCTGCACAGTGGCTAATACGGCAGAGTTTGTGGTATATACACATTTGTGTATGAACTGGGTGCAGTTCTCAGATGAGACCATGAGTTTATACATTCTTGGTAAAGTCTTAAGTTGCAGAACCCCATCAGTTATTTTATGAATAGACTTGTCCCGCTTTAAGTTCTCAACTTCATCAATTTTTTCTAGGAGAGTGCTGTTCTTTTCTAGTATCCTTTGTAAATCTGGTTGTTCTCTTTTTATGTGTAAATTCTGGAATGGTTCAGTTAGGAGAGCTCTTGGTCTCTCACCTGAGTCTCTAATTATGGCCTGTTATCTTTGAAGGTTGTGGAGCTCTGTCAGGATTCATATGTGGCAGAGCCATGGTGAGGGGAGAGATATTTAAAGGCCCCTTTGGTGGGAGTCACTTTGCATTTGAAGTCTAACCTGAAATGTCTTCACTGGTTGCCAGCACCATGACACTTTCTGTGTTAACGGCAGTAAACTTCCAGACAGCAGCAATGCTGGGCAATGTTATTTCAGTGCGTGGTGACCATACCATACATGCTATGTTAGTGCCACTAGTAGCTCTTTGAAAAAGACACTGGAATTTGCACAGCGTTTAAGGTACCCTTACCTAGGTAGAGGAAAATTGGAAAAATGGCTGATGCAATTTTAGAAATAGACTCTGGGGCCGTTTATTTACAGTAGAAGGAGCAGGTGAGGAAGCTCACTTTTCAAGACTCAGGACATAGTTTGATGAGCGGCATGAAGTACTTTCATATAGAAGCAACATTATAGATTTTTCGGCATCAGGGTCAAGCTAAATGTGTTACCAGAAAGAGTAGCTAGGTACCGGACAAGATCAAATCCTAATGAGGTAAGTGAAATCTGTATCAAGGAACAGAGCAGACATCCATGTGTACTATGAGATGCAGGCTATGTAGTCGAGGATGGCTCTGAGAATCTGGTCAAAGCGTGCTACTTTCCCAGTTGGGAAGTGATGTGTGGTCTCCATGGTGAGGGAAGCAGGACACTGATGTACATTAGTTCCCCCTCATCCACAGGGAACATTGAAGATCCCCAGTGGATTCTGAAACCTCAGAGAGTATTGACACATATTATTATATTTATATATGGACATATATTATTTTCCCACTGTATTCATACCTATTATACAGGTTAATTTACAAATTAAGCAATGTAAGAGATTAACAACTACCTAAAATACAACATGGGCTTCCCACGTGGGACAATGGTGAAGAATCTGCCTGCCAATGCAGGAAATGCTAGAGATGTGGGTTTGATCCCTGAGTCAAGATGATCCCCTGGAGGAGGAAATGCCAATCTGCTCCAGTATTCTTGCCTGGAAAATTACACAGACAGAGGAGTCTGGAGGGCCACAGCCCGTGGGGTTGCAAAGAGTCAGACATGACTGAGCACACATGCACACAATAATACAATAGAAAAATTATAACTGTATACCATAATGAAAGTTATGTGACAGTCCTTTCTCTCCTCAATCAGCTCCTTCTACTCTGTTGGAAATGTGGTGATTTCTTCATCTGCAGATGTAGCTGCTCTAGTAATTTTTGTGTTTTTTCGTCTAAGCCTGTTCCTGAATCTCTGTAACTTGCAGTTAATGGCTTGGTGTCACTCAGTTCAGGGGACTCCTTGCTGAAGTTTTTGTAGAGGCTCCGTGCTTTCTGGAACAACATGTTGCTGTCAGCGGGCTGTGTTTTCTGTTTATGCCCTGCACCCACAGCCTTGCTGTGTTTTCTGTTCTCATTAAGCGTTCATCAGGCACTGTGGCTGTAACTTCTGCAGTTTGAGGTGAGACATTAAAACTAGCACAGATTCCTTCCTACTTCTTTACAGTTTCACGCACAGGAGAAGATTCATGCCTACTGTATATCTTAGTAACTTCAGCCTACTACTAACAATATTTTCTTTCCTGATTATGTTGAGAACTTTGACATTTCATTTTAAGGAAGCTCTTTGGTATATCTGAATGGCCTCATTACTCTTGTGCTTTGGTGCCATTATTAAGTAAAATAAAGGCTACTTGAATATAAACACCGTGATACCACAACTGTTGGTTGATCAAGCTGATAACCGAGATGCTAATGAGTGACTAACGCATGGGATACGCTGGACAAAGGAATGATTTGCATCCAGGGCAGAACAGAGTGGGATGGTTCATCATGCAATTCAGAGTGGTGCAAAAAATGAATTGTTTGTTTCTGGAATTTTACATTCAATATTTTCAGGCGTGTGTGTGTGTGTGTGTGTGTGTGTGTGTGTATTGGCAGGGGGTGGGGTACTGGAACCTCAGAAAGCAAAACTGTGAAGGACTTGTTTATCCTGCTTAACTGAATATGATCAGTTCTTGTTAAACAAGGATGTGGAGACAGTTCAATTGTGAAAAGTAATTTTTGTAACATTTTGTAAAATTTGTAATGAATGGTGGTGGGATAACTGTATCTGTATTTCACCTGCAAAAGAATAAAGATGAAACTCTACATCATTAAAAAAAAAATGAAACTATGAATAAGGAGGAACTACTGTAACCATTTTTTCTTTTTTCTTACTGGCCATGCCACAGCATGCAGGATCTTAGTTCCTTGACCAGGGATTAACCCTGTGCCCATTGCAGTGGAAGCATGGAGTTTTAACCACTGGACCACCAGGGAAATCCCGTGTAACCATTTAAAAAATTCATTTTGATGCAGTCATTTTGACTGAAGAAAGATATCCCTTCTACTAATTCTTTCCTTATTCCATGCTTATTAGTAAAATCTTTACTTGCTGCTTTATTGTTTTATTTTTAGACTTTTTATATCTATGTTTTACTTGTATTTCAAATCTTCAGCTTGTTTTAAATTATAGAGGTAATGTATTTTCCTGGAGGCACATGAAAAATACAAAAATGTATACATATGGATAGGAATGAAGTGGAAATCTCCAATCCCCTGCATTCCTACCTCCTTGAGTTAACAATTAGTAATTTACTGCAGGTATCCCAGGAATAGTCAGGGGAAATTTCTTGTGTACCTTTGAAAAACAAAGTTTAAGTCAAGTCCTTAGGAGATAACCTACTAGTGAAGTCTTTAGTAAGTTGTTTTGCTGCAACTGTGTACAAAAACAACTAAAGTTAGATTGAAATTTTTGGCTTATGCACTGGAGAACACACTGTTCTTCAAAGTGAAGTTAGAAGAGTCTTGATGCCAAATTTTCAAAGGACGTGTCATAAACCATTTTTAGTGTTTTTAAGTTTCTCACTTCTATCAAAAATATTAAATATTTAAGAGAGTTAAAGATTAAGAGGAATATTTGAGAGGGAAGTATCTGAATGCTGTAATCACTCTTCCAACTTGACGGGTAGGCAGAATAGAGATTTTTCCTTTTATACTCATTTGAGAGAGAGAAGAGTCCCTTGAAAAGACATTTCAGTACTGGATATATGTTGGTCATAGTGAACTGGGGTCTGACCCTCACCTGAGAAATTCAGTGGATGAGAAATTAAGTTTAATAAATTGTATGTCCTGGATGACTTGGAGTTAGTAAATAATTTTTTTTCTAAAGTGATTTAAAAATTAATGATTTCATAATGAATAATATCACATTCATTGCTTAGCAATACAGAAAGTTCACTTTATTAATGTTTTTAATTTAAAATTTTTAGCTTAATTCTTTTTTAATTTCCCCCATGTATCTTATCTTCTATTTCTCTAAGGTAAAGCTCTTAATGGGCAAAAAACCTATGTGCTTTTGAAAATTCACTTTAAAAAGAAATTTTTGATATGTGAAATTACAGTTCATGTAATTTTCTTTTTCATAAAATTTACAATTCTATTTTGAAGGAAAAAATATGTCAAAATTGCATTATAAGTAATTGAATTACATATTTAAATTTGGGTGAATTTTACTATATATGATTTATATTTTAATAAAGCTGATTAAAAATTCATTATCTGGAAAAATTGGTTAAAAGTTATTAGAGTAGAATAATGTAAGCATAATTCAGAAATACCCAGTAAATGTGTGTTCATGATATTGATGTATGAAAACCTTGATAACCGCGTCACAGAATGTAAAGTTTCCTCTTGCTTTGGGCCTATACTAGTCATTTACATTTGCTGTCTTTGATGTTTAGTTTCCCCCTGATTTAACATTGAGTCCTGGCACATCATATTTGGAACTGAGTGATCACTTTTAAAATATATGTCCTGTGCTTGCCAGATGGATTTGGAAGCTCTCCCAGTAATGCTTTCATTGTCATAACCCACTTCACAATTCTATCATGAATGAGGTCATTAGGGAATGACATCATTTTCAGTACCTCCCAGATTGCAATTAAAAAAAAATACAATAGCCTTTTTAAAAAAATTGTGTCTCTTACATAATCATGTCTTAAGTTAAGCAAGACGTAGTTCCTAAATCACACACATGTGCAGGCACACTCACACATGCAGACAGTGCAGCTTGAAATTGTGCAACTAGGGGAATTTCTGAGACATGTTTGGTTGTGGGTGGTCATGAAGTACTAAAGGTTCAGGAAATACTAAGGAATATTTAAGGTAAGCCAACAGGAAGAGGCCACCAAGAGTGGGTAGATGAATTCAGTAGGGAAGTGAGAAAACACTTGGGAGCTTTTCTGCCGTTTTTCCTCCTTCAGGAGGCTGTGTAGAAAGTTGCTGCTCTTTCTAAAATGAATTATGTAGCAAGAATTTAAAGTAAAATTCCCATTTATATATTCAGTCACACAGCCATATATTCAACAAATATGTGATAGTAACCACATAGGATAACCATCTGGTATACAGTTGTGAAGATGTCAGATGTGGTCTCTGCCCTTATGGAGATAAAATTCTAGCTGGAGAAACAATCAATCACTAACCAATTACAGAGATAATTTAAAGTGTTCAAATATGGTCAGTGTTAGGAACAAGAAGCATGTGTTTCTAGAAAAGTCTCCATCAGAAGGTGATAAACTAATCTAGAGGGTCATGAAAATCTTTCCTCGGCTTAGCTTTATAAGAAAATTAGGGATTAATTATTTAAGGAAGTGTGGAATGTGGAAGAAAAAGCTCTAGGAAGAACCTCATGTATAATGTCCCTGGGATAGCAAAGAACATCCTGTGCAGGTTGCAAGCTGTCAGGACAAAACTCTGAAATTGAGGGAAAAGCAGCTTTCTCTCGACAATATTTTCCCTTACCAGAAAAAACTTTTGAATACAAATATTTCCTCTTTTTTTTTTTTTTCTTTTTTTTTTCTTTTTTTTTTTTCTCCTCTCCCAGCTGATTTTATTTATTTATTTTTTTCTTTCTTTCTTTTTTTTTTTTTTATTATTATTATTTTTTTTTTCCAGTGGGTTTGTCATACATTGATATGAATCAGCCATGGATTTACATGTATTCCCAATCCCGATCCCCCCTCCCACCTCCCTCTCCACCCGATTCCTCTGGGTCTTCCCAGTGCACCAGGCCGGAGCACTTGTCTCATGCATCCCACCTGGGCTGGTGATCTGTTTCACCATAGATAGTATACATGCTGTTCTTTTGAAATATCCCACCCTCACCTTCTCCCACAGAGTTCAAAAGTCTGTTCTGTATTTCTGTGTCTCTTTTTCTGTTTTGCATATAGGGTTATCGTTATCACCTTTCTAAATTCCATATATATGTGTTAGTATGCTGTAATGTTCTTTATCTTTCTGGCTTACTTCACTCTGTATAAGGGGCTCCAGCTTCATCCATCTCATTAGAACTGGTTCAAATGAATTCTTTTTAATGGCTGAGTAATATTCCATGGTGTATATGTACCACAGCTTCCTTATCCATTCATCTGCTGATGGACATCTAGGTTGCTTCCATGTCCTGGCTATTATAAACAGTGCTGCGATGAACATTGGGGTGCACGTGTCTCTTTCAGATCTGGTTTCCTCAGTGTGTATGCCCAGAAGTGGGATTGCTGGGTCATATGGCAGTTCTATTATAAAATATCTTTTGAAAGGATGATATCAAGTCCATCTTAACACAAATTATTTTTGAAAGTAAACAGCATCAATATATAATTAGGTTCTAAGGCTGTTGTTCGAGAGAGAGAATGTAGTGAGGGCCACAGTGGCATTATGTTGCTTATATGCCCAGACTCAGCAGATAGGCCTTATGGTGGGGACCATTTAAAGATTCTATCCCAGTAATCTTGTCTGACCTGCATAGAAGCTAATACCATGGCATCAGCTTTTGAGAAAAGAAAGAGCTTTATTGTGAGGACAAGGGGTAAGGAGACAGAGGCAAGGGTCTCAAATTTGTCTTCGTGGTCCAGGATTTGGGGGAAATTTTTAGTAGTTAGAGGAGTTTCAAATTTGGAAAGTGAAAGTGAAGTTGCTCAGTCGTGTCCAACTCTTTGCGACCCTATGGACTGTAGCCTACCAGGCTTCTCTGTCCATGAGATTTTCCAGGCAAGGGTACTGGGGTGGGTTGCCATTTCCTTCTCCAGGAGATCTTCCCAATCCAGGGATCAAACCCGGGTCTCCTGCATTGCAGGCAGACACTTTACTCTGGAAACTGATTAGCTAGTCTGAAATCAGTTCATATAAGCTAATTTTGCTGCTTTAAGCCAATGGCACCCCACTCCAGTGCTCTTGCCTGGCAAATCCCATGGATGGAGGAGCCTGGTAGGCTGCAGTCCATGGGGTCGCTAAGAGAAGGACACAACTGAGTGACTTCTCTTTCACTTTTCACGTTCATGCATTGGAGAAGGAAATGGCAACCCACTCCAGTGTTCTTGCCCGGAGAATCCCAGGGACCGGGGAGCCTGGTGGGCTGCCGTCTGTGGGGTCGCACAGAGTCGGACGTGACTGAAGTGATGCAGCAGCAGCAAGCCAAATACTCTTAAAGAGCTCTGATGGCAATATTTCTGTTCTTTGAGTTCCATAGACTGATAATTCTTGGCTTTAAGATATCCTGGAGATATAATTCCTACCCTGCACATGTACAGTGCTTTCTCTGTAAGATAACTAAAGGTTTAATTAATCGATCCACCTTTTTAAAGAGGCAGAACCAGTTTACGCTGGGCAGAGTTTTATGTGCTGTTTCTATCTGGTAATGTTAGATTATTTAACAGCATTCAAGATCTGGCCCAACTGAGATAGGCGAATGGGAGGTTTTCTGGAGCAGAGAAATAACTTCCTAAACAGTTCCTACCAATGAGAGAAATATAAAATGAGGTTTAATACCGTTTTTTAAAACAGAGGTTATGTTTGAAGCTCCATAAATGATTTGATTTTCTGGGAAAGTGGAATGAGTCTTATTTTATTGGGAGTATTTACATCATAGACCATTTTAAGAAACTGCCAAGCTATGCATTTGGTAGGTTGTATTTCTATGCACAGTTATACAATGTACCCCTTCCTCATATCAGTTTGTGTCTTCCAACTCGTTGCCATGGGGCTTGCCTGCTTCCTATTGTGGGGAGTATATATTTTCCTTCCGTCTCCATTGGTTTCGAATATAGCCATGCAATTTTCTCTGGTCATTGGAATGTGAACAGATATGACTACACTATATACAGTTAGAAGCTTTAAATTAAATTCTAAGCATTGGCTTAGCCTCTTGCTTTTCAAAATGTTAGTTTGAAAAATGGTATGCTCCACATAAAGGCTTCAACCTCAGCCCAAACCTTCCAACAAGACCCACAGAGCCAAGCCAAGCAGAGCCACTGTGGCTGCATCCATCCAGCCGCTGCCTCTGTGAAACATTAAGGAGGAGATGCTTGTTTTTATAAGTTCATGAGGTTTTACAGCTGTTATGCAGAAAAGTTGAAAAGTACAGAATCTGATACTTAGACAAGGAGTGTTCCCATATAAAAACTTAAAATATGTGGCCCTGATTCTGGGGGCAGGCGACCTAGCCATGAGGAAACTTGATGGAGGCTGGAAAATTGGTGACACTTTTTATTCAGTAAATAAACATTTGGTAAAACGTTACCTGAGGTAACTTGAAAGGCAAACATGAATATCATGTTCTCAAGGCTTTCTGTAAAGAAGATTTGAAATGTTGCTAATGTGACTCGGTTGTTAGAAGCTGTGTTTGATAAGATAACACAAGAAGGAAAATGATCTCAAGCATAAATGTTTGAGATCCTGTTTAGGATGAACAGGAAATTAAAATGAGAAACTACAGGATTCACAGGGTTATAAAATCAAACTGTTTCTCATCTCTAACTGGTTAAAATAGAAACACTTTGAGTCACAAAGGCTAATTAAGACACAGATTAAGACTCAGTTTAGGGACAAAGCCCAAATTATTGGCATGTGCACAAAACCTTTTGACTGGATTAAGCTGTCCCTCAGTAAATCCTTTCAATTGGACAAAATGGTTCAGGAAAAAGAAGCCAAAGGAATGATCTCTTGAAGCCAATATGTGTGCTTCAGTGTAGAGAGAAACAGATCGGTAAAAGAACAGTGAACATGTCTTTTAATATATGGAGCAGAATAGATGAAATAAATAGAAGAAAAGAAAAGATTAAAAAAAAATTGAGATTAGTTTTAATGCAGAGTATCTCCAGCCTGATTTAGCAGTTGAGAGGCTTTTTTTATATCTTAAACTGATATGTGGACCTCCAGCTTTCTCTGGGAATGAAGCAGGCCAAAAGTGCTGCTCAGCTCCAGGGAGGGCATGTTTTCCAGTGTTCTGTTGAGGTGTGGTCAAGGGAGGCAAAGGAAAAGGGAAGGAAGAGGCGGGAGCCAAAGGTGCTGGAGAAAATTGATGTTGTTCAGTCCCTCAGTCGTGTCTGACTCTTTGCAACCCCATGGAATGCAGCATGCCAGGCTTCCCTGTCCTTCACTGTCTCCTGGAGTTTGTTCAGACTCATGGCCAATGAGCTGATGATGTCATCCAACCGTCTCATCCTCTGTCACCCCTTTCTACTCATGCCCTCAATCTTTCATGAGTAGAAGACCCTGATCTTCTTTTCCAGTGAGTCAGCGCTTAGCATCAGGTGGCCAAAGTATTGGAGCTTCAGCTTCAGCTTCAGCATCAGTCCTTCCAGTGAGTTTTCAGGGTTGATATCCTTTAGGATTGACTGGTTTGATCTCCTGTGCAAGGGACTCTAAAGAGCCTTCTTCAGAACCACAGATTGGAAGCCTCAATTCTTCTGCACTCAGCCTTCTCTGTGGTTCAAATCTCACTTCTGTACTACTGGAAAAACCATAGCTTTGTCTATATGGATATTTGTCAGCAAAGTGATGTCTCTGCTTTTTAATATGCTGTCTAGGTTTGTCACAGCTTTTCTTCCAAGGAGTAAACATCTTTTAATTTCATGGCTGCAGTCACTGTCCACAGTGATCTTGGAACCCGAGTCTGTCACTGTTTCCATTTTTCTCCACCTAATTGCCATAAAGTGAAGGGACCAGATGCCATGATCTTCGTTTTTTGAATGTTGTTTTTAAATTAATTGATGCATTTTAATTGGGGGATAGTTACTTTACAGTATTGTGGTGATTTTTGCCGTGCGTCAGTGTGAATTGGCCACAGGCATACATGTGTCCTCTCATCCTGTGTGCCCCTCTCACCGCCCCCCACATCCCATCCCTCCAGGTTGTCATAAGCCATAGAGAATGTTGAGTTTTAAGCCAGCTGTTTCACTCTCCTGTTTCACCTTCATTAAGAGGTTCTTTAGTCCCTCTTCACTTTCTTCCATTAGTGTGGTGCCATCTGCATATATGAGGTTGCTAATATTTCTCCCGGCAATCTTGATTCCAGCTTGTGATTCATCCAGCCTGGCGTTTCGAATGATGTACTCTCCTCATGGAAGTTACATAAGTAGGATGACAGTATACAGCCTTGATGTACTGTCCTCCCAATTTTGGACCAGTCTGTTGTTCCATCTCTGGTTCTAACTGTTGCTTCTTGACCTGCATACAGGTTTCTCAGGAGGCAGGTAAGGTGGTCTGTTATATCCATCTTTTTAAGGATTTTCTACAGTTTGTTTTGATCTACACAGACAAAGGCTTTAGCATAGTCAATGAAGCAGAAGTAGATGTTTTTCTGGAACTCTTTTTGCTTTTTCTATGATCCAGTGGATGTTGGCAACTTGATCTCTGGCTCTTCTGCCTTTTCTAAATCCAGCTTGTACGTATGGAATTATCAGTTCATGTACTATTGAAGCCTAGCTTGAAGGATTTTGACCATTACCTTGCTAGCATGTGAAACAAGGACAATTATGCAGTAGTTTGACATTCTTTGGCATTGCCCATCTTGGGGACTGGAATGAAAACTGACTTTTTCCAGTCCTGTGACCACTGCTGAGTTTTCCAAATTTGCTGGCATATTTAGTGCAGCGCTTTCACAGCATCATCTTTCAGGATTTGAAATACTTCAGCTGGAATTCCATCACTTTCACTAGCTTTGTTCATAAGGATGCTTCTTAAGGCCCACTTGACTTCACACTCCAGGATGTCTGGCTCTAGGTGAGTAATACCATCATGGTTATCTAGGTCATTAAGACCTTTTCTGTATAGTTCATCTGTGTATTTTTGCCATCCCTTCCTAATATTTTCTGCTTCTATTAGGTCCATACCGCTTCTGTCCTTTATTGTGCTCATCTTTGCATGAATCATTCCCTTGGTATCACTAATTTTTCTTGAAGAGATCTCTAGTCTTTCCCATTCTATTATTTTCCTCTATTTCTTTGCATTGTTCACTTAAGAACACTTTCTTATCTCTCCTCCCTATTCTTTGGAACTCTGCATTCAGATGGATATATCTTTCCAAAAGCCTTTTGCTTCTCTTCTCAGCTATTTGTAAGTTCTCTTCAGACAGCCATTTGCCTTTTTGCAACATTTTCTTGGGGATGATTTTGGTCACTGCCTCCTGTACAATATTACGAATTCCATCCATAGTTCTTCAGGCACTCTCTTTCAGATCTAATCCCTTGAATCTATTTCTCACATCCCCTGTATAATCATCATGGATTTGATTTAGGTCATACCTGAATGGTCTAGTGGTTTTCCCTGCTTTCTTCAGTTTAAGTCTTAGTTTTGCAATAAGGAATTCATGATCTGAACCACAGGCAGCTCCCCATCTTGCTTTTGCTGACTGTGTAGAGTTTCTCCATCTTCAGCTGCCAAGAATATAATCCATCTAATTTCAGTGTTGACCATCTGGTGATGTTCATGTGTAGAGACATCTCATGTTGTTGAAAGAGGGTGTTTGCTATCACCAGTGTGCTCTCTTTGTAAAACTTTGTTAGCCTTTAGCTTGCTTCATTTTGTACTCCAAGGCCAAATTATCTGAGGGGTTAGTCCCAGGCTCCCGATCAAAGACACTTCATTTTCCCTATCCCCGGTGCCCTTCTGTTTCCCTGGTGGGATTTCAGAGTTTCTATGAACCAGTGAGTATTCTTTCTCCACTTCTTCCACTTACAAATGAGAATGTTTATATGTTTATCCTGCCTCTTTTGCACCATTTTATGTTCAGTGCATGCGGGGTAGCTAGTTTTTCTACTTAATTCACATGTGGCTAAATCAAGAGGAGCAATTTGGATTTGATGTAGATAGGTTCATGCTCTTCAAGGCTGATGATTTGGTTGGCTGAAACTTTTAGGATGTCTTCCTTGTAGGTATGAGTGAATTTTGTGTGAAGAACTGTAGAAAGTATCTGTGATGAGAAGGTGAACTGAGATAGATCATATTCACAATTACTTACTTCCTCCTTCCAAGCAGGAGGATTACATAAAATGCCATGCTGTGTGATTTACTAGCTCCTGTGGGAGAATTATATGTCCTTTTCCCTTGCTCTTTGGCCTGGCCATGTGACTTACTTTGTCCACAGATAAACAGTAGCTTTAAATGCAGTGGTGTTGCTTAGGCTAGCCTCTCTTTGCTCTTCTCTCTTCCAGATTTTATGAGATTTTCTCCTAAAGAGCTGCTTCTCTAGCCTGAGTACAGAAATGAGTAGACATGGGACAGAGACAAACAGAACCAAGAAGCTAATGCTGAGCTAATGACCTGTAAAGTGGGCAAGGAACAAATGCTTATTTAGTAAGCCACTGAGATTTTGGATTATTTATTTTGCCACAAAGCTGACTAATACAGAATTTAAGCGATTAAGGGATTTCTTTTCTATATTGATTTGTTTAGCTCCATGAATTTCATCTTGATTTATAAATATAAAGCATTTCAAAGGTAATTGATGCAAACTTTCATAGTTGTTTTATCAAAGATTGCATAATTCTTACACTTATGTTTTTTGAACATAAAGTCTAATTTGCACCATGTCAATGATAGGTGGCACTAGTGGTAAAAAACTCGCCTGCCAATGAAGGAGACGTAAGAGACACGGGTTGGGAAGATCCCTGGAGAAGTAAATGGCAACCCGCTCCAGAATTCTTGCCTGGAGAATCCTGTGGAGAGTGGAGCCTGGTGGGCTACAGTCCATGGGGTAACAAAGAGTCACACACAACTGACGTGACTTAGCATGCATGCAGTGATGGTTTAGATTAGTTTTTATTTGCTTAAAATTTCCACACTGTAATTTTGACATCATAGTTCAGTTCACTTCAGTTGCTCAGTTGTCTCTGACTCTTTGTGACCCCATGGACCGCAGCACACCAGGCCTCCCTGTCCATCACCAACGCCCAGAGTTTACTCAAACTTATGTCCACTGAGTCGGTGATACCATCCAAGCATCTCATCCTCCGTTGTCCCCTTCTCCTCCCGCCTTCAATCTTTCCCAGCATCAGGGTCTTTTCTATATATATATAATATAATATATATAATACATCACATATGATATTATAATTATAGTTATATAAATATAATATAATATAATCATTATTACATTAATTATATATAATATATAATTATAGATATATAATCTTTAATATATTATATCTATAATATATTATATATAATGTTTACATATATATTTATTTATATATAATATTTATATTATATATAAAACATATATAATTATATATTTATATATATTTATATGTAAATATTTATATTTATATATTATATATATTATATATTATATATATTATATATACATAATTATATATATTAAATATAAATAATTATACATACATACATACATACATGTATGTATGTACACATACATACATACATACATACATGTATATATATAAAACATATATATATTATATATATAATATATATATTACATATACATAATTATATATATTAAATATAAATAATTATATATTAAGTATAAATAATTATACATACATACATGTATATATACACACATACATACATACATGTATGTACACATACATACATACATATATGTATATATAAATACTTACATATATACATACATACATATATGTATATATATAAAACATATAATTATATATTTAGATATATATTTATATGTAAATATTTATATTTAATATATATATAATTATGTATGTAATTGTAGTAAGTATATATAAGTATATGTAGAAAGTATATATATAAGTTTTAGTCAGATGTACAGAATGTCACTGATGAAGTCAACCTAGAAACTTCAAATTGCTTATATATATATAAGCAATGTAAGACATTCTGTACATCTGACTACAACTTATATATATACTTACTGCATATACTATATACTATTTATTAAATATACTATATATATACTATAATTATATATACTTATATATATTAGTATATATAAACATTTATTTATATATTATAAATATATTTTAATAATATTAATATTTATAATCTATTTATATATTATAAATTATATCTATACTACATATACATATGTATATGTACATATATAGCATATAATATATATAATGATAATTATGATAATATATATCATTATCATAATAGTATATTATATATATACTTATTATATATAATATATAATATAATTATATGTAGTGTATCATATGTATAATATTAATAATATTTATAATAGATTTATATATTATAAAATTATATACTATGCTACATATACATATGTATATAGTATACTATATATGTACATATAGTATATATATAGTATGTATACTACATATGCTATATACTATATATATTATATATGCTATATATATTTATTTATAAATAAGTATTTATTTATAAATAAGTATTTATTTATATATAAATATAGATATATTGTCATGTATATACTATGTACTATATATTATATATACTATATATACTATAATATATACTATAATGTACACTATATATAATATATAATTATATATATTCATATATACATTTGTAAATATTTAAATAACATTTAATATTTATATATCCATATTTATTTATATTTATAACATGTAATATATTATTATATATATTATATAATATAATTATATTTAATAATACATATTATAGATATCTATATATTATATATTATACAATATATATTATTTATTATTATTTTCATTTAATATATTTATGTTAACATATTTAATATATTAATGTATATTTAATATGTTTAATATATTTTTATAGATTATATTATATAAACATATATTATATATTATGATATATAATATATATTTATATTATTTATATTTATATTGGTTATGTTAATTATATAATATATGGTATATATTACATAAGTTAATTATATAAATAATATATATAATATATTATATTGCCATTATGTATAAATAATATAATATATAATATTAAGTATATATCCATATATAATATAATATATATTACATATTATATTGCATATTATATTATATAATATGTATTATATAATAATATATTGTATATTGTTATATTATATAATATATTATCATATATTATAATCATAATAGATTTATATGTTATAATATATTGTTATTTAATTATATGTAATTATATAATTATTCTGTTATAGTTAATTATGCATTTACTTTATTATATTATAATTAATAATATAATCAAAAATTACATTATTTTGATTATATTAATTATATTAGATCATATAAATGTATATTTAATATATTTATTTAACCCACGTGTCCTCTTTGTGCATGCTAAGTCACTCTGTCTTGTCCGATTGTGCGACCCTTTGGACTGTAGCCTGCCAGGCTCCTCTGTCCGTGGGATTCTCCAAGCAAGAATACTGGAGTGGACTGCCATGCCCTCCTTCAAGGACACCTTCCCGATATAGAGATCAGACCCTCGTCTCTTATGTCTCCTGCATTGGTAGGCCGGTTCTTTACCACAAATGCCGGAATTTAAATCCTGATTATTGAGATCTAAGAGACAGACATACAAAGACTAAAACAATACCTTAACTTCACTAGCAATGAATATTGACAGCCTGTATGCAGAACATTGTTTCTAAGGGTAAAATACAATCTTACGGTCAGAATGGCTATCCTCAATGCTTTGGTTGATGTTAAATGTCAGACTGTTTAAGGCTGTTTAGCATCTCCAGGAGCTCTCACTGAGTTGTAGTAAGATGTACAGAACGTCACTGATGAAGTCCACCTAGAAACTCAAATTGCTTCTATTGTCTCCTTTGCTGCCTTTAAAATCTCTGACTAACGTATCAGGAGAGATACCAGGATAAAAAAATATGAAGAAAGAAATGTGGGAGATAGACATAGAGTGGAAATCAATGAGTAATAAGCAGTGTGTTTATTTGGGATAAGCAAAGAAAAGAGATGACAGCTAATCATTTATAATTTTAATCTTTTGCTTTGTGTTTCCAAAATCCAAGCACTTTTTAGTTTCTTTCATATTTCTAAAATGTATTTTGTGATAACAACCAAGTTGCAACTTTTAAAATACTTGTCAGATAATCTTGAAAATTTTTATTTGACTTCACTTGTATTATACAATCAAACATAATATATACTAAAACAAATACATAATTCATAATGTGGATCTTTAAAAAATTAAACCTTTCATTCAGATAATAAAGCTTTTTTTATTCAGGAAAATGATACTATGATTCTATTATAATACAGCATTATTATTATTGTATAGTTTTATAATAATAATAAGTATATATATGATTATATATATTTTAGATATTCAAGATGACTTGAAATTGTTAGGAATAACTTACGAATTTGGGAAAACAAATGTTATGTTTTCAGAGAGTCATAGAAGAAAATATTTCCATGCTCACAAAAATCTATTTCTAAAAGGGAACATGTATACACACACACACACACACACACACACACACACACACACACACGCATGCACATATTTATATTTCCAGGCACAATTATAAGGCATTGATATTCAGAGGCAATCTTTAGTGAAATTTTCACTATTCTGCCTTGAATGAAGATATTTGTAATATTTGACCATATTCAAACTAATTGGAAGTTAAATACTGAAGATACTAATGCCAACAAGAGTTACCACTTATCTTTTGTTATAATCTAGAGTTTGAAATATTATTTTCTGGGAGTTTGTGGGTCTTCTTGGAAATATGCCTTTTTAGAATTACAGATTTGGAAAATTAGTATGTAATACCAATAGGGCATGAACTAATAAAAAGATTTTTAGAAATCTTACATAACTTTGATTCATCTGGTATGCAGGTTAAATATTTTTGGTGGAGTGAAATCATAGGAAAGAATTCTGCTTACCTTTGACATTTATTCCACTCAGTATAAAGTATGGATGTTATACTACATGCTTAATTCAAAAATGAAGAAATCTAAATTTTTCCAGAGACTTTTCAATTTCTACTGCAAAATTTTTCCATGAAACTACTTTATTATTTTCTTGCAAAAAATATGTTTTCTGGAATTGGATTTACTATGTTGAGCCTTTCTCAAATATGGTTGTTTCTTACCACTGGTGCATCTTCTCACAGTGAGCTTAGCTACAAAGCTCTAGAGGCCACTATGGTCTCAGTTATGTGCTATCTATGAATGGTGCTATATATGAATTGACATTTTGAGAAAATTTTCTAAAGATTTTCTGAGGACTTTACAGAGAGTCAGTGGATCTACAACCACCCAAAATGGGCTGATACATTTTAAGGGTTTATAGTAGTTTTGGCTACTGAAAGATGGGGTTTGACTACCAGCTGTATCATTTGCTAGCTCATTGGCCTCAGGTAACTTTCTTACTTCCTCTAAGTCTCAATTTCCTCATCTGAAAAAGAACAATAAAATGTCTAACTGACAGCTCTGCTGGAAAGATTAAGTATTATACATAAAAGCACCTATTGTGCCTATTACATGGGTTGAAACTCAGTTCAGTTCAGTCGCTCAATCATGTCTGACTCTTTGAGACCCCATGGACTGCAGCATGCCAGGCCTCCCTGTCCATCACCAACTCCTGGAATTTACTCAAACTCATGTCCATTGAGTCGGTGATGCCATCCACCATCTCATCCTCTGTCATCCCCTTCTCCTCCTGCTTTCAGTCTTTCGCAGTGTCAGGGTCTTTTCCAATGAGTCAGTTCTTCACATCAGGTGGCCAAAGTATTGGAGTTTCAGCTTCAGCATCAGTCCTTCCAATGAACACCCAGGACTGATCTCCTTTAGGATGGACTGGTTGGATCTCTTTGCAGTCCAAGGGACTCTCAAGAGTCTTCTCCAACACCACAGTTCAAAAGCATCAATTCTTTGATGCCTAGCTTTCTTTAGAGTCCAACTCTCATATCTATACACGACTACTGGAAAAAGCATAGCTTTGACTATTGAAACAAGTTTTATTTATTGAAACTCAGTGAATAGTAGCAATTATTTGTTTTCTTAGTTATATCTTTAGGTCTCATTTGCTTATTCAGTGCTTATTTTTAATTGTTTAAAATCTTATAAGAGTAGTTATAAACAGATTACTTTTGATGATCACTTAGCATGTTGCCCATTAACATATATTCTGTATATCATAGAGTTAGTAAGTAGCAGAAAATCAATTTAAACAAAGGTCCTTCTATCTCCAAACCTATGTGCTTTCTTCTATTCTATGCTGCCTCCAACTTGAGATATGTGTGTGTGTGTTTGTGTGTGTGTGTGTGTGTATGTGTGTGTGTATATATATCTTTAATTGCATTGACATGACTAGCTCATAATCTATAAGTTTTGTGATTGAACATCTACAGTAAGTATTTATACGACAAAAGCTATAAATGTCAAATGCCAGAGAGGTTGTAGAGAAAAGGGAACCCTCCCAAAGTGTTGGTGGGAACGTAAATTAGTGCAGCCACTATAGAGAAAGGTATGGAGGTTCCTCAGAAGACTAAAAATGAAGTTGCCATATAATCCAGCAATCCCACTCCTGGGCATATGTCCAGACAAAACTATAATTCAAAAAGAAACATGCACCCCAATGTTCATAGCAGCACTATTTGCAATAGCAAAGAAATGGAAACAACGGAAATGTCCACCAGCAGATGAATGGGTAACAATACTGTGCTGCATATACACAATGGAATATTACTCAGACCTAAAAAAAATGCCATTTGCAGCAATATGGATAAACATAGAGATTAGCATACTTAAGCAAAGTAAGTCAGAAAGAGAAAGACAAATACCATATGATATCACTTATGTGTGGAATATAAAATATGACTCAAATGAACTTAACTATGAAACAGAAATCAACTCACAGCTACAGAGAACAGATTTAAGGTTTCCAAGGGGGAGTGGGGAGTGGAGGAGTATTGAATTGGAGGTTTGCAATTACTAGATGGAAACTATTCAATTTAGAATAGAAAAACAGCAAGGTCCTACTGTATGCACAGAGAGCTATGCTGGTGCACTGGGATGACCCAGATGGATGGGATGGGGAGGGAGGTGGGAAGGGGTTCAGGATGGGGAACACATGTACACCCGTGGAGGATTCAAGTCAGTGTATGGCAAAACCAATACAATATTGTAAAGTAAAATAAATAAATAAATAAATAAATTTTTAAAAATCCTGTAATAATTCATACCCTAAAAGAGTATAAAAAAGAATATGTGTGTGCATCACTGAATCAGTTTGTGGTACACCAGGAATGAACACAACATTGTGAATCAATTATATTTCAATAAAATAAAGTTACAAATTTCATTATTTATTAGCGACTTTCCTCTTAGAATGGGCCTCCCTGATAGCTCAGCTGGTAAAGGATCTGCCTGCAAGGCAGGAGACCTGTGTTCGATCCCTGGGTTGGGAAGATCCCTGGAGAAGGGAAAGGCACAGAGAATTATATCCACTCCAGTATTCTGGCCTGGAGAATTTCATGGACTGTATAGTCCATGGGTTCACAAAGAGTCTGATATGACTAAGAGACTTTCACTTTCACTTTTCCTCTTAGAATAGACTATCCCTGTCTATCATCTATCTGTCTGTCTACCTATCTATTTATCTCTCAAGATCTGCCTTTAGTCTAAAGGCTTGTAGATGATTTTACAAGGTTATGACCAGCTTTTTTTATGTTAGATGTTTATCTTAGTAAACAGGAACAAAAAAGGTAAGTTGTTTTCTACTTTCTAAGTTATCTCAATGAAAAATGTCTTTGGGATCTACATTTTATTTTCAGTTTTTTTTTTAAACTAAATGCATTTATTCTACCTTCTGGAATAGCTGTATTATTAAATATTTTAGTAGTGAAACTTGTATTCATTGACTTCTGACTATTTTAATTGGCTTTCTTTTCAAACCAAAATCAACATAGGTGTTACTTTTGTCGCATGTAGTTATTATTGACACCATTTTTAATCTTTAGTGCATGACTATGTAATCTGGCTACCTTATTGCACCTTTTTTTTTTTTTTCTTAAGAATAGGGACTAATTCAACTATATTTCCAAAAGAGACTGGCAGTGACTGATTCAGCTTCTGGCCCCACAGGATACTTAACAGTGGATGAGAGACCTTCTGTTCTCTTTCCAGTTTTCCCCAAGAACAATACTTCTGACCTCGAGGCTGGCTAGAGCCTTCCTTCCTGACCACCTTCAAGTCTAACTTCAAGTGCTGACAGAATTATATAATATTTGCCAAAATTATGTGATTTTATGTATAACAAGTCGTTTGTCATAAAAAGGAGATTAAGTGAGAACCTCAGTAACAAAGGGAAAGACAGGAGCCCTTTGTCCTCTGAATATTTGTCCCAGACAGGGTTGACTTACTTACAATTATGAATA